>NW_024884475.1:40690449-40954840 GCF_019232065.1 Centrocercus urophasianus | reverse complement strand
AAAAAAAAAAAAAAAAGTGAGCCCTCTTTGTTCTATTCAGGAAACAAAATCTGCAACAGAGCATTAAAAAACTGGAGAACACATTGTGTAGGCAGCAGGCAGCAGGCAGCAGGCAGCATTTACCCTCTGACAGCCGTCTTCCAAGTGGGACTGGATTTTTAAAAGCACACGTGTCTGAAGGAAGTTTTCAACTTGACCTAAATGAATCTGTCAGGCCTGTGAACCCCCCCAAATCCTACTGAGATGGTCCACAGTTGGTTTGTGGCAGAGGCAAGCATCCTGGCCTGATGCCAGAGTGCCATGCTCCCAGAAAAAGGGTTGGTCTTGTAAGCTGGAGCAGTGTCGGAAGGGCTGGCAATATCTGCCAACCTGAACCAGGACTTCTTCCATGATCTCTGGAAGCACTGTGTTGAGGAGGAGCTGGAGGAGAAAAAAGAAATGCTTTGGCTGGAGGAAAGAGCCATTACTGCTTTTGTTTTGCTCCTCAATCAGCAGTTAGATGACACTAAATTTGCAGTGCATAAGGCTACAGCAACAGTAGCTTTCCTTTCAATAAAAAGCTAGCACCTTTCAAAGGGTGAGCAGTTGCTGTCTGTAGCAGGTGGTCTTAGTTCTTCTAATAGAAAGTAAGCATTTGTCTTCATAAGCAGAAATATCTTACTTTGCTTTCAATTTCTGTAGGCTAAGCAAATAACTACTTGTGTAAATGGATAGCTAAATTGTATCAGCTGTATGTAAATCCAATTTTTTTTGTCCATGAAGGTGATTTAGCTAATAATTTTTAATGATTTTTCACTTTAGTACTTAGCTGTTCTTTCACAAGCTATTTCTGTTTGATTTTTTGTTGTTTCCTTGAGCACTAATGAAAGTTATTTAAGCAATAAAGTTGGTGAGGACAATCCAATAAAAGAGACCCAGAAAATCTGTATCAAAATAGGAGACTTGCTGTGATTTGTTTGAGCAAGAACCCTCCGTTCAGCTGCTGAGTTGTTGCTATTAACAAGTAACACGAATTTAGGTGAATAGCTGTGCTACTGTGAGGTAAGGACAGGCTGGATCTTTCTCAAATCCAGTGAGATCTTATTCCTTCTAAGACACGATTATTGTAGGGTGGTATCAAGGTGAATGTGACATGATAGCAAGATCTGGTTATGGGCGTTACAACTGACCATGCTGCAGATGCAGTACAAACTGCATTGGCTCTCCTCTGACATTCAGCCTGCTTGTTAATTGTTCCTGAAGACTGTGTGCTGTAAGGAATGTGTTAGAGCAGTGAGCTTTGGGGAACCAAGGTACCACACTCCCCCTTCTCCCTGACCTTTTAAGAGAAAAGGAGAGAATATGAGTGTATGGGAATTGGCTTTTTCATGCTGACAGCCCATCCTGACAAATATATGTATGTTGAAGTAATGAGATATCTCTTTCCTTAAATCCTCTAGATCTCCTTGAATTCTTCAAAATCAAACCTGAAAAGAAGAAATAAACTAGAAGCAAGCAATTAGGCAGTAGCATTTGAACTTGAAAAGTGGAGTCTTATCATGAAGGCTATTTCATGCTACACTACCCCCAAAGAGTTGACTTAGTCCAAATTACTGGTGCCAGGTTCTGTGAAGGTCAAAGCAAAAGGACTAAGTACAAGACAGGGCTGCAGAAATATAGATAGGCCCAAGTGGTGGGGAAAGTGAGAGATTTGGTCAGCACACTAGTGGCCCAGCCTGATCAATCTACCTGCTCTCGGATGTGGTGTGTCTCTAGCAAAAAAGAATTCTGCTGAGGATTTCCAAGTGGGTTACCAGTTTGATTCTGCAACCCTTTACAGCAGCTTTTGAAAAGGAAGAAATCACAGAGGCAATTTTTTAGAAAGTGAGGGAAGGAAGCCATTGTGCTATCCACATAGCAAATCTTACCAAGTTGTTTATACCAAATGGGTTGAATTTCAATTTCTTCTGTGTTTTCTTAGTCTGATTTCTTTTTTCTCCAATGGAAAAAACATTTCTTTATATGAATAAGTGTTTGGAGCCTAGTCCTGGTTAGGATGATTTACCAGGTTTTCTGTTTCTGTGGTGAATAGGCAGCAGACAAGAATAGTACAGTAGTCTAAAGGGTTTCAAGTACTGACAAATTCTGAGAACATTGGGTTAGAGGTGAATTTACAAGCTGCAATTGATCTATCTGCAGTGGCAGTTTTGAAAACAGCCCAAAGTATTGCTCTGAAAGGGAAATCATCTCGAAGTAATGAAACCTTAATGATCATGAAAATGTAACTCACAGCAGGTGTGGCCAGCAGGGTGAAGGAGGTGATCCTGCCCTTCTACTCTGAGCTGGTGAGGCCCCACCTGGAGTACTGCATCCAGATGTGGAGTCCTTAATTGAGGAGTGACACGGACCTGTTGGAACACATCCAGAGGAGAGCCGCAAAAATGATTTGAGGGATGGAATGCCTCCCTTATGAGGACAGTCTGAGAGCTGGCATAGAGAAGCGAAGGCTTCGGGGAGACCAGAGAGTAACCTTTAAGTATCTAAAGGGGAGCTATAGGAAAGAAGGAGACAGGCTCTTTAGCTGGGTCTGTTTTGATAGGAAAGGGGAAATGGTTTCAGTCTTAAGGAGGGGAGATTTAGGTTGAGCATAACAAAAAAGTGAGGGTGGTGAGGCACTGGAACAGGTTGCCCAGAGAGGTGGTGGAAGCCCCATTCCTGGAGACATTCAAGGTCAGGCTGGTCTGGGCTTTGAGCACCGGAATGTGCTCAAAGCTGTGAATGTCCCTGTTCTTAGCAGGGGAGTTGGGCTAGATGAGCTTTAATAGTCCATTCCAACTCTGAGGAGTTACTACTCATTCCATATACCACGTTACTACTCATTTCATATTCCTTATGACAAAGCATTAGGAAAAAGATAAAGGGCTGACAGGAAAACCACAGATGAGAAATGGGAAATCAACTTTGAACAAACACCTGTCTGCCTTTACCAGATCTGTAGTGTTGCTCATCAGTGTTTGTTTTTCTTTTAACTAATGTAGCTGAAAAGTCTCTAGGGATACTTGTACCACACAGAGTTTGGCTGTGCTTGCTGTGAATAGTGTATTGTTGCACAGTGCTTTGTTAGTCCCTGATTTTTCCCTTCTGAAAGGGAGGTATGCTTGCCCCTCACCCTGCCAAGACAGATCTGCTCAGTGTATGTGCCTCTTTGTGTTGGCCCCTCTGTGATGCTTCCCATATTGGGCAGGTGAAACGCCTGCAGGTATGAAGGCATCTGTGTAACAATGTAAGCACAGAGGATATTAGAACTACTTGGGCTCTGTTGGTGAGGCAGAGTGGATCAGCAGGACTTGATAATACTGTAGCCTAACAAAGGCTTTACACCCGTTTTTGCTTGGAGTAGGATTTTTTCCGGGTTCTGGCACGAAAATGTGAGGTGTCAGAGTTACTGCACAAGTTAATGCTGCCTTTGAGGGAGGGGTAATTGTCTGCGGGGACAGACAGCAGTGCAAGAGTTGGAAACTGCAGCTCCACAAGTGAGAGCATCTCTGCATGTGCAGGCTATCTTCTAATAGCCATCCTGTCCCATTTACAGCTGCACTGCTAAATTCAGTGTGGTAAAACAGGGTTCACATATAAGCAATCCAGTAATAAAGAATATTTTGTGTTCCTTGTCTTGATCCTGAAAGTGGCTCCCAGCTTTTGGAAAATGAGACAGGAAAGAAGCAGCCTTATTCTTGATTTGGAGAGCTCTTGACTGCCTGTCTTTTTTTCAATAGTCCCAGACATGCACGTATACGTATACATAATTTCCCCACCACCACCCTTAAATACCGACTAGGACTCAGTTTCCAACTTAGCCAGTTCCTTTATGCAGGTGATGCATCTTGTGGTTCTATTCTACAGGCATTGCACTGTAATTTGAGAATATCCTAGCAACCCCTGTGTTCAAGTTAAGAGTGTGGGAGAAAGTGTCCAAGCAATGAGCAATATCGCAGGCGAAACACAGGTTGAGGATGATGTCAGTTCAAACAAAATACTTTCTAGGAGAGAAATGGGAATTAGTTTGTTTTGCAAAAATTCAGAGCTTACCTTCTGGCTGGTTTCAAAAGGAGTGTTTTGAATCCTCTCTGTACCTCCTTTCAAATGGAAATCAGGCATTGCTTTGTCAAAACAAAAATGCATGGTCACCATAATATTTCCTAGCACTTTGTTTGGAAGTTGCTTTGGGTTGTTAGTTGGATATTTTTTTTCCTAGTTTTTCACACAACAGTAAGTTCTCAGAATTCCAGATTGAAATGAAACTGATCTTAAACAAGTTCTCTGTAAAGGGCCTTTGTCTTGATACACATACACTTTCATCAAGGCTGAATGTTTCTTATACAGAAAAAAAAAATTAAAAATCCCGTACTCTGAACACAATGCTGTTTCCAAAATGCTAGCTGTTTCCTTTCTTCAAAGCAAATGCAATTTACTAAATGGCTTTTTGGACAAATATTGACTCTATTAAATTCCTTGCAGTTTTCATCCAACAGTGTGTGTATCTAATGTTATACTACAAGATAATGACTAATTTCCTAAACTATAATGTAAATATTGTGGTTCTTATTTTCATCTGTGTTTACCTTTGACAACCCAGCAATAAATGTCAATTTAAGAAGTACTGAAAGAGCACAGTTTGGTGTTTGTTGGTTTGTTTGTTTTTTTTTTTTTTAATTGGCTTGTTGAAATAGCCTGCCTTTCTTATAAGTTTTGTTTACTTACTCTTTTCTTGTTAATTTCTGGCAATTTCAGTTTCTTTAGCAGTTCCTCTTCATAGCTTCTAGGCAAAGTAAATGCCTTCTGTTTTTGTGTGGTTTGTTTTTGTTGGCTTTTTTTTTTTTTTTGTTTTTTTTTTGTTTTGTTGTTGTTGTTGTTTGTTTGTGTGTTTCATCTTAAATAGGTAGACAGCACTGAAATTTAGAAACTTCTTTCCATTAGGCCTTCCTCCTCCACATCCCGTTCTCTTCGCATATGCTTTCACAGTTCTTCACGTTTTCAGTAATGCATTACTTCATATAAATAAGATTCTTCACTAATTATCCAATTGCAGAGATTCCCAGCATTAAATCACTACGGTCAGATAGCCTTCTCACATCATCCAGGCCCAACGCCCAACCCATTCCCACCATGCCCGCTGACCATTTTCCTCAGTGTCATATCTCCATGATTCTTGAACACCTCAGGCACAGTGACACCACCACTGCTTCTCTGGGCAGCCGATTAAGTGCTGCACTGAGGAATGCTGTGCACAGCACACCATAGCATAGTTCCACCAAGTCTTCCAGTCTGGGAGGTGGTCTGTATGATGCAATGGGTACCTTTGCATGGTGTGATTGTCTAGTAATGTACAGACAAATCTTTGGGCTGCTTAGTGGGAAGGAATCATACTTTTCCTTTGAAGCTGAGTGGTTTAGGAGATTTGAATGCTATGTGTAGGTAGATAAATGGAAGCTTAGCTGCTTCTCTCCTCTCACTGCCTGACAATGTCTAACCCTACTTATGGATGTGACCTGAACTGAATCTGAATACATGATTTCTTCAGAGTGTGTGGAAGTGTGTTCACAGGGCTATGTTAGGATCAAAACTATGTAGGATAATCTGGCAGAATAACAAACGTGTGAGATTATCCCTAAACTGAAGTGTTTGTGTTATTAGGGCTTCTATTACATCACATGCACTAAAAAAACAGCATATGCTGGAAACAGGGGAAACAACTCCACAAACAAAATAAAAAATGTTTTTGATTAAAAGACACAAAACTTGACTCTCAAAGAAAAAAAAAATCTGTGTGTTGAAGTTGGTCTGGCTGCCTTCATGCACATGAAATACAGAGATATTGCGAAATAGTATTAAAATATTTTCTGCCATTATTTCTGCTATACCTGATTTCTGAGTTAAGATGAACTAGCTGTAAATCCAGAATGACAAGTAGTTTTGATGAGGATGGCCTTTTACTTTTTGTGCTCCTCTTTCACAAAAAAAGATGCTTAAATGAAAAGTTGATCCTAGAAAACCATTTGCTGTTGGGAAACAAGTGCTAGCCATATCCTGTTTTAGATGTATGGTCCCTTCTCACCTTGATTTTGATTTGACTCTCAGGTTTTCGGGCTGTTGAGCAACAGGTTCATGATCTTGGGTCTTTACTGCAAACAGAATCTATGTTGTTGGCTCTTGCAATCTGTGTTGTTGGTTAGATTGCAAAAGTAGTCTAAAATGTTTTGCAGTTGATGAATTAAATCTTGAGCTGGAAATAAGAAGTTGAAAGCTTTGCCCCTCATGTTTGCCACTCATTGTCTTTTATGGCTGGGAGATATCTAGTTTTTTTTGGTCTCTGTTCTTTTCCCAGGATTTAGCTAATAGCTTTACAAGGACTTTCAAGTTGTTTTTTTTTTGCATGTGTAGAGTGCTTGGCACTTAGCACATTGTGGTCTATTTAGACATGTCTAGATTATGCAGTTATATAATCATCCTGATGAAAGCAATGAGGTGGAATCATGCTGGCTTATTGGAGCCTGTGGACGTGCTTTCTTTTGGCTGGATGACTCCTCCAACAAGTAGAACACTGAGCTTTTTTTCAAGCACATCTTTAAATACAATTTCAGAAATGGATGCACGCCCAGGAGTCTTTTTCCTCTCATTGAAGACACTGCTGTAAGATGATAATTATTTTTAGGATATTAATATCAGTGTTCATTGATAAGTCATCTTACAGCTTTGGAATAAATGTGTACACTTGTACTGATAGTTATATCCAGGTATGTATTTTGGGTGAATAGTCTCTTTGTCAAAGATGCATTTTGGGATGGACTTCCACTTGCAGCCAGCTTTTTTTTTAGTTTTTTTTTTTTAAGCTGTTTTCTATGAAGTATTTCAGTTGTATTGTTGTAATATCTTTGGCTGTGCTTTCATTGTACTGAACTAAAAAAAAAAAAAAAAAAAAAAAAGTCAAAATGCAATATGAAATAAGAACTACATTGATTTAAAATTGTACTTTTCTATATGGAAAAAAAAAAAATGATTGAAGGCTTACTGAAGGAACTATGGTGTTTCTTTAGCATTTTTTCTTATATTCCAGGCAAAGAATAATTAAGAGTTCAGTCATCTTTTAATGTTGTTTGGTTTTTTTTTTCCTGATTTGGGTGATCAGTTCTTACAGGGTGAGCTTGGTCTGAGTTTCCAAGACTACCGCTGAAAATAGAATTTGAAATTGAGAAGCAGAACGTGGACGAAAGCAAGCATATGCTTGCACTTCTATGTTTGTGCACATAAAGGGACTTTTAACATTGTTATCTAATGGTTGAAATGTGCAAGGCAATGGAATTTCCTTTCCTGCTGTGTTAGGAAACCATTCTGGAAAACATGTTGACCAAGCTCATCGCTCAGCTGACCAGTCAAGTTATCGCAACTATTTGAGCAGGTTCCAATATACCTAGATAATTACATACAACTTCAACCTTGATACATGGTTTTATTTGAGTAAGTGGCTGTAAAGTTCACTCGCTATTTCAGACCAGGTTCTGTTCTTCCAAAGATGTAGGATGGAAGAGAGAAGGCCAGGAGCCTGTTTTGTTTCTCTTGGTTCTTTAGCTTCCGGCTCCCTCCTGGCTACTGTAAATTTTATTTAAGGACCAACTTTTAAGCCCAAGGACTTTGTATGAGCCTTGCTTTATCCATAACTCAAACTATATGCTTGAAAACTATATGCTTCTCAAAACAGAAGCTTCATTTATTTGCCTTTTTTTTTTTTAAAAAAAAAAAAAAGTAATTGCTTCATTTCTGTCATTTTGAGATAGACTCTGTGGTTTTTGAACACTTAGAACACTTGGGTAGAGTAACTGGGCAAATCCGTAGTGGGTTGAGATGTCCTCAGATGGTGACAGAGTATAAATGCAAGAGGAACTTTGCAGTGGAGGAGTTCACACAACTTTTAAACCAGAAGCTCAGAGCTTTATTTCTGTTTCTTGGCTGGTGAAGCTGATATCATGCTATAAATGCTTTATGAGGAAAGAACAGGGTTAGGAAGATGCCTGTTCTCACAAGCATGACCAGAGCAGGCCCAAGAGAGTCCCCAGAGTATCTCTTCTGTGCTTTCCTACAGGAAACAGCATGCTTTATGATGCTGTTTGAGCTGCAGGGGCACAAGGATAATGCCAATGAGCTGTAGCTGATGCAGGATCCTGCGCCCCATGAGTTAACATGCATTCTGAAGAGGCAGTAGCATGGATGGAGTTGGGTTTGGTTCTGTTTCCCAAAGGTAACAAGCTAGCCCTGTTTCCCAACAAAACAACATAAGCTGTGATCTGTAGGCCCTTAGGAAGGTGCAATTCCCTTCTTGAGTTCAACTCTGGTGCAGGATGGGAAGTTATTCTGCTCTCTATCCAACTGAATTCTCTGCTTTTGTCAACTCACCAACTGAGTCACCAACTGGACATGGCCAAATGCCTGACTTTGCTCTGAATGGAAAGATAGGAGAATGAAGTTGCATTACTTTGCTCACTGTAAGAGCTCCAAGACCTGGTTTCACTGATCCCCTTCTTTTTTTTTTTTTTTTTTCTCCTGCTATTGAAGGTAAGCATCTGTATTTCCCAAAGCAGTTATTTGAGGATCCTAGATAGGGCGCAAGGCGAAATGAGAGCAGAGAAGGGAGAAGGCTATAAGTAGGAAGCAGAGGTAATGGTATGTATCCAGTATATTGCCCCAGCCTCTGTTCTCTTCCATCTCTGTATTCTCAGTGGCATAAGGAGCTTCTTACAGCCAAAAAGAACCATAAACCCAAATTTACTTTATGAATCTGGTCCCCTTGATATTCATAACTAAAACCCAGGCAAGCCTTTGTAAAGAATATTTTCCATCACTTTTTAATAAAATCTGAGACTGTAAATGTACAACCCATAACAAATTTTTATGCCAACTATCAATGCTCAAGCTGACTCAAGGCAGAAATGTACCTCAGTGATTCCATCCCTGATCCTCTTTCTAGTTGGAAGAGTCTTACTCATTTATGAAGGGCTGTACAAATTCCAATTTCACTAAACACAAAATCTAACAGCAGAAAAGCATTCTGACAGCCTCAGGCACATCAGTCAGTGGCTTTCCCTATGTACTACTTGGACAGTGCTGTCTGAATGTCTTTCCCTTTTACCTGTGCTCTGGTAGCATCTCACTAAGCCCTTCATACCTCTCTTTGAAATTTCTCAATTTACTTGTGCCTTTGATGTCCTCCTTCTTGGTTGATCCGTAGCTGAGCTGTCGGTGTTACCTTTGCCAACTGCAGCAAGGTTTACTGGAAGCTGAGCAATATTTGTATGGTTTCTACTTAACTATGTACTTTTTGGATATGCTCAACTGAATTAGAAGCCAATTATATTAAAAAATATCATTTATGATATTTAAAGTCATTTATGAAGCTAGGAATTAGAGCCTTTTAAAATGTGAAACTAAACCCCTTTTTCAGAAAGGACTGGGATAAGTATAACTTTATAACCAAATCCCAAGGGTTAGATTTTTTTTTTCTGCTTTTTTATTAGGTTGGTTTTGTTTAGGTTTTTATTTAGGCATGGGTTTTTTTTTTTTTCCACAAGAGAGAGCATCTGTGTACTGCAACATTCAAAGATTTTAATGCTCTTAGCATTAGACAACGTGGTGTGTGAAAGGTCCTGTTATTTCTCATAAAGCTAAGAATATTTCTGCCTCAGTCTTTGCACATTCAAACTCCTGCTCATTTTGGCTGAGAATCCTTCTTGCAGCCACATTTAAGTTAACATTCGAATCCTCTCCAGAGAGGACAGGGAAATGCTAGATTTAACTTTATGAACTTGAGTTGCTATCCCCTCATTGCCGGGGGGTATTTTTGATGGCTCTTTCCTTTTTGTTAAGGATAAATCATGTGGTTGCAAGTTTCTGTTTGTTTTAGAGGCATCAGTACTGCATTTCAAGGAAAACAGAGTGGAGAGGTCCTCATGAAGGTGCCGTCTCTCAGAAAGAACAAAAGGTTCACCTAATTTCTGTCACTTTGTCTGAAAATATTTCAGATAAGTACTTTTTTCAGACCACTCCTTTCATATATCAGTTCATACCCTATATTCATAGTTGACAGCAAGTGCCTGGAGTTTCCACAGAAAAGAGAAAAATCTGAAACAAGGGAAACAGGGACAGGAATGAAAGCCCTTAAGAAGGCAAGGTAGATCTGATGCACTTGGGTACAGCAGACACCTCTCTATTCTTTGCTGGGATTAAAAAAAAAAAAAAGTGAATGAAACACATCCAAAATGAGGCTACTGAAACAAACAAGCTTCTCATCACATTTAAAATTTTCTTTTTCAGCCTGCCTTGTATAGGCAGACTCAAGTTTCTGAGCTGGTTGTTGGCAGTACTGCAGCTGACATCAGACTCTGAAGCTTTGCACATTATCTCAGTTTTCTCATCTCAGATGGATTTTAAGGCCAAAGGGACTGTTATCATCATCTGTAGGGCACAAAGAATCTCTCTCAAGTAATTCCTGCAATTTGTATTTACTGTGTAATGGAAGGCCACTTAAAATACAGGTGAAATACAGACCATGACTGTTTGGGATTAGAGTAAGAAAAGAACAAATCCTCTGGATAGACATGGAACTTTCTCCTGTATGTATTTGTGTAAGCCCAATATATGTACTAGAATGTGTTTTGACTGGAAAGTATTTTTCCAAGAGCTGTAAAATGCCATATAAAATAGGATCGTATTGCATCAATGAAAACATTAGGAGGCTTAAAAAGACATTTGGCAAGCAGATGTGTGGTTTTCTATTTTACAGATCTCTCCAATGTTATTAGAAGGCTGACATCTAGTAAAACTTAATTCCCTAACATTAAAATACTCTTATTTGCCATGGCAAAAGCTTCTCTTGTGGGAAAGAAGGGATTTTTTCTTTTGGTCACTAAGCAACGCATTTCCACACTTCTACAATACAGCAAAAGAAACATTACAGGGTGAATGCAATATATTGTAATTAGAGAAGTACTTTTCAGCATGGGGTGAACACATGCTGATAGATTAAAAAGCAGGGAGAAAAACAGCAGAGCACATTATTAATGTGGGATGGAGGAAAGGAAAAGTTGTTGTACATACAACTCTACAGAGCTAAAAAGCTCTATAAGGGCTTGTTGACATCTGTTTCTGCCTGTATTTCAGAGAGCCCTAGTATTGTTGGTCTTGCAGGCAGGCAGGCTGCATAGCCAAAGCTGGCCGCTCAAAGTCAGAGGGATTTGGTATGTATTTCCTGGTAAGGTTTTATTCTTTAAGCCACATGTGAATTAATTAGATGGAAATGTTTTCCCGTTCTGTTCCTCTTACAAACACTGCTTTCATCTAACCAGTGTTTCCACATCCTTCTGAGAGCTGCTAGGAAAGTGCATTGCCTTGTGCATAGGAATGTCCAAACTCTGGTCTGATTAAAACATCAGTCGCTATAGCATGTGGTCTATTGAGAACATGTAACTGTGCAACGTAGTGAGGGAAAAAAATGCTACAGTCCTGTAGATAATGCTCTTAGCTTTTGTAGCTCATGCTCAATGTGTACTGCTCAAGATAACACTCCAACTATCATGCACTCAATATATGTTGTGTATTATTTTTATATGTACATGAGGATGACAGGGTCACTAATGTCAATAATTTGTTTTGTATTTATACTTAAAAACATATCTTGGCCCATGAAGAATGCTAATGAATAACATTATTTGGCTGGTTGAAAATGCTATCATTTTTTTTTTTTTGTAATCTAAAACAGTATCTTCTAAATTAAATTCCTGTTGAGTGAAAACACAATTTGCTGGTATTTGAATTTTATCATGCTGTTTTCATATAGTTTTTACTCAGTTTACATTTATTTGTATTGGAGCCAAAACCACCTCTTTGGAGATGCACAGTGTTAAACAGCTTTGGATGGTTGGCATCATTTTAGCTTACAAAATTTTTACTTGTCTTCTCTCCTCCTACTTCAAGCCCTTCTTCAACTTCTTTGCTGTGGATTTGATGATAACCAAACAAAACACAAGTTCAGTGATGCATTTGTTTAGTCGTGCAGAAAAAATACAGAGCTTCGTGCCACAGCTATGAAGACTTAAAACATTTTCACCAGAAGTTGTTGTTCTCACCTCTTCAGAAGCATCTCCCACAACTTTTTCTTAAGGGATCTGAAATTATCTTTCTTATTCGTGGGGAAAGCTTATACAGACAGAAGAGAGGTACAGCGAGTGTGCAAGCTGCATGGTCACAAGTCAAAAAGCCTTTGACACTGTCCCCCACAACATCCTTGTGGAGAAACAGGCTGCCTGCAGTTTGGATGGGCATACGCTCTGCAGGTTGAAACCACTGGCTGGATGGCCAAGGCTAAAGAACTGTGGTCAGTGAAATTAAATCCAGTTGGCAGCCAGTCATGAGTGGTGTCCCCCAGGGCTCGGTACTGGGACCCCTCCTATTCAACATCTTTATCAATCATCTTGATGAGGGGATTGAGAGCGCTCTTAGTAAGTTTGCAAATGACACCAAGGTGGGAGGAAGTGTTGATATGCCAGGATAGAGAAGTGCTATAGAGGGAGCTGGATAGGCTGGATCGATGGACCAAGGTAGATTGTATGAGTTTCAATAGGTCTGAGTGCTGAGTCCTGCATTTTGGTCACAACAACCCCAGGCAATCCTATAGGCTTGGAGAGGAGTGGCTGGAAAGCTGCCTGATGGAAAGGGACTTTGGTGTACTGACGGACAGATGGCTGAATATGAGCCAGCAGTGTGCCCAGGCAGCCAAGAAGGCCAATGCCATCCTGGCTTGTATCAGGAATGGTGTGGTGAGCAGGACTAGGAAAGTATTCCTGCCCCTGTACTTGGCATTGGTGAGGCCTCTCTTCGAGTGCTGTGTTCGGTTTTGGGCACCTCAGTACAGAAAGGACATTGAGGTGCTGGAGCAGGTCCAAAGAAGGGCAATAAGGCTTGTGAAGGGCTTGGAGAATATGCCTACAAGGAGAGACTGAAGGGTCTGGGGAAGAGGAGGCTGAGGGGAGAGCTTATTGCTCTCTTCCAATATCTGAAAGGTGCTTACAACGAGTGTGGGGTTGGTCTCTTCTCACTGGTGACAGGACAAAGGAAAATGGCCTCAAGTTACACCAGAGTAAGTTTAGGTTGGATATCAGGAAAAACTTCTTTACTGAAAAGATTGTTAAGCACTGGAATAGGCTCCCCAGGGAGGTGGTTGAGTCACCATCCCTGGATGTGTTTAAAAACTGTTTGGATGTGGTGCTCAGGGACATGATTTAGTGGAGGGTTGTTAGATTTAGGGTAGTATGGTTAGGTTGCAGTTGGACTCGACGATCTTAAAGGTCTTTTCCAACCTGAGCAATTCTGTGGTTCAGGTTGAAATACTGAGCATTTTGGAGGTGCTTTGTTAGTTTTTAGCCTTCTAGATTCGTGGATGTTTTGAGATCATGAGTAATCAGCTACCCTATATATAGTAGAGTAGAAATAACAACCATAAAATCTCAGTATTGTTTGTGCTTTCATTCTGATAATTCTAATTTAGCCAGTAGGTAGCTTTTTCTTTTTTTCATGGAGATGTGCTATCTGGACCCATTGCTATGGGACTGTGCCTGCCCTGACCTCCTTCATCTCAGCTGCTTTGCCTGCTTGCTGTCATCCACTTGAAGTGGCAAGGCGAACATCTGCACCAAGGCAGGTTTGTTGTTTCCAGATAGCCATCTGTGCCTACCTCCAGCAGAAACATGACTCTGAAGGAAGTTTTGTGAACTTTTCTCAAGAAGAGCTTAGTAGCAGTGACAGGAACAAGAGCTGGTATAAAGTAACAAGCATTAAGGTAATTTGAGAGCTCAGGTAAAAACTTTCTATCTTAATTTAGTATGAGAAAAGTACATTTATAAAAATTCCAGGTAGTGTCAAGCTCTTAAGATGGTGTGAAGAGCTGACAGCTTTAATGAGAGGGAGAGCTCCATAGTTAGTGTGCTCACCTGAAGAGATAGCAGTTGGTAGGTTTGAGATGCTGCTGTGCAGTTAGCTTTACAGTGAATATGGAAAATAAAACTTGTGTTAGGCAAAAAGCACAGGGAAAAACGATGGATATCTCTGAAGCTAGGCTAGTAGGGTAGAAAGTGGGAGAGCATGCACTTGCAGAGGCACTGCTAATGAGCTAGACAGTGTAGGCAGTAAAGCCAAGGTAGATTTATGGATAATGAGAAAAGGGCTGTCTGTATGGCTGTTCATAACATTAGAGGGGAAAAGCTTTTGGAGGTAAGCAGGCTGGTAGCTGAAAGCACTGCAGATGCATCCCCCACACGTATTACGCTGTGCTGTCAATCATGTTGTTTTTGTGCTTTACCAGTGGAGCAGCCTGCACTGCTACGGCCAGGTTCAGGACCCATGATGAGCTGTAGAACAGGCTTACTGTATTCTGACAGTTCCTGTGTTGAAAACCATGTGAGCCCTATCATAAACTAAGCTATGTCAAGTAATTATGAGCAGCATTATTATGGTTTTAACAGAACAGAGGTGGTATGCTCCAGATGCATTTCAAACTCAGGATAAATCTTTCTTTCAAAACTGGATTTTAAATACTTATAAGCCAGTATCTAATCCGGTCACTCATTAATTTAAGACTATTTTTCAAGCCTGAGCATTCAGGAAACTTATTTATGTAGTACTTAGTGGCAGAGATTTCTGGTGAAAACCTGGCACTCCTGTAGTTCAGCTCTAGGACCTGTCAGATAAAAATAAAACTTCCTCAAAACTGCCTAGGCCTCAGGCTTTCACCATGAAGCCCTGGCCCCTCCATGACCCATACCATATGTAGGTGAAGAAATGTGTTCTCCTATTGGGTTTTTTTGGAGGATCAAGTTTTAATTTTAGGAAATGTGTGTTTTTCATTGATTATATGAAAAGGTGCTATGTATGTTCTGAGTGCCTTTGAAAATCCTATTCAAATGACCTCCTGCCTGGACATCCCTATAAGCTCAGCATGTACAAACACTTTTTGCAGGTTGAAAGCTGCTGCCCTGCTCTGCTGATCCTTTAATCGCTGAGAAGCAGACATCTGAGCACTTTTTCTCATCCATTGATTAGAATTACAGAGCAAAACTCTTGGATCCCCTGAGACACGTATCCAAGGATGTGAAAATGTCTCTAACCCAAAGCAGATATAGTCTGAATTATTACATTCCTTTCTCCTTGTACATGACCTGAGAAGTGATATAGTTCAGCATTTTCACTTAATGTTTTCAAGATTTTCCCCATTACTTGGCAGCAAGGTTGCTAATATTAATCAATCCCACTTAGCAGCTTTTCCATTTTCTGTCCTGTTACAACTGTTTTGGAAATGATTCCTCTCCTGATCTTATTGTGTTGAAGCATGTTTTTTTCCAGTTCATCATATAGTGGAAGCCACTGTATATTTGCTGTAGTGCATTGTCTCTAGGTAACATCATTAACAAGTACTTTGATGTTTGTGTCAAATTTTGTGGGGTTGAAAAAATAATCCAGAAACTTCTCTTTTTTCTTCTTTTTTTTTTTTTGTCAGTTTCATTTGATCAAATGGCTTTATATGCTGGTAGCAAGAATTGCCTACCGAAAGATTACATGGCTGTGGTCAGGGAAAAAAAAGTTCCATTTCCAGCTTCAGTTATATTATAAACCTCCTTATATCCTTGTAGGAGATTTGCTTCCTACATTTGCAAATGGGCTGTGGATCTGGGAACCAGACCCTAGATTGCTACTATTTTTCATGTGGATGTTAATCCCTTTGTTTTGTTCTACTAAGAGAAAGAAAAGATCAGAAGTATTGTTTGCTCATCTCAAAGCAAGGTTTTATTTTTCATTGGGGTAGTGGAAGAGGGAGGAGTGGCTTCATAATTCAGAAGTGTTTGTTCTAGAAGAAAACCATCCCTTGTTCTAGTCCATGCTGAATGTGGGAAGTCTCTATTTCCCCTTGATGTGATCCTTGCAGCTGTATGCTTGCTTGTATGCTTCAAATTCACAATCATTTCCATCTACCTCTGCCTGTCTGGTTGACCCATTAGGAGGGTACAACTTTTTACAAGAACTTAACAGGAGGAGTTGCCTTTAGACGGTCTGTGGATCTCTGTGCTTTGCCACTTGAAATTATTTCTCCAGAGATGTCCTGACTGTACACTGAGTGACTAGATTTAATAAAGAAGTGTTTAGGTAAGTCATCTATATATCCTGAAGCTGCACCCTGTCTGAATGCACGTGCTCTTTGTTCAGAGATGTTGTGTATTGGTGCATGTCACTTGAAACTATATTGTGAATACTTGACATGTAGAACTGTTCTATGACTCTTGTGTAACAGTGCAAGTTTTACAGAAGGAAAAGTTAATATTGTGTTCCTCTGCATCAGTACATCCCTGAAACAAGGAGATTAAATAGTTATCCTTTTGAGCTATTTTGCAAGGGTATTTTGAGGGGTACCGAGTGTACCCAAGAAATTCATGTATATCACTATTCCAAAGAGCTCCTGGTTTGGTGGTTGGCAATACAGATGTGCTGCTGCAGGTACCAGGTTTTTTTCCTTCCTGCAGCGGATCGACAGAAGCAGCATTGCTTATTGTGCTCCATTGTTGCCATGTGTCCATCAAACTTCTGCTTGGCTTGGCAGACAATAAGCATCCTGTCAGTTTGGGCATTGATTGAAGTTATTCACCACTGCAAATATGCTTAGCAAGTTGTGCAGCTGATAGCTGGCCTGTGCATCTCTGTGTGCAAGAGGCTGATCATGGGGGCAGAGTGCTGTTTAGTTTGGCAAATAATGCTTGTTATTCCCTGAGTGACCTCGTGAAGGAGATCACTAGATGCTAATGAGAACTTATCCTGTTGGAAACAGGCAGTGTTCAATAAGGATTTCGTTTTTGAGGGAAGAATTCACAGGCTGGCCCTACATGCAGCAAAGCTGTGAGAGTTCTGGAGTCTTATGGGGAGTGGCTGAGGGAACTGCAATTGTCCAGTCTGGAGAAGCGGAGGCTCAGGGGAGACTGTATGGCTCTGTACAACTTCCTGAAGGGAGGTTTTGGCAAGGTGGGAGTCAGCCTCTTCTTCCAGGTAACTGCAATAGGATGAGCAGCAGAGGCCTCAACTTGTGACAGGGAGGTTCAGGTTGGATCTTAGGAAGAATTTCTTCTGAGAAGAAGTGGTGATGCAGTGGCACAGGCTGCCCGGGGAGGTGGTGCAGTCACTGTTCCTAGAGGTGTTCAGGAGCCATGTGGATGTGGCACTGAGGGATGTGGTCAGTGGGCATGGTGAGGATGGGCTGGAAGTTGTACTGCATACTCTTAGAGGTTCTTTTCCAGCCTTTCTGAATCCATGAACAGAGTGTAGATGTAGATTTGAAACTTCTGTTAAGAGGGATTGCTGGTGTTTTATGTCCAGTCTTTCCAGTGTAAATAGAGCTTAGTAAATAAAATACTTTGTAGGTTGTAGTAAGAATTATTCACAGAATTGCTATTGGCTGAAGATGAACCGACCCTTAAAGTACCAGCAGCAGCACACAGATTAATGTTTTGAAGGTAAAGTTAACACAGAGACTTTAGTAGCTGCTGATGGTTTTATTCAGCATTGTCATTGCTGCACTGGCTCTCTTTTTGGGATATTTTTTATTTAATATTTTATAAATAACATCAAATGAGATGAAATGGCCGGCTCTCATTTTCCAGGTGGTATGCATAGTCAGAGACCTATTAATATCATCATGAGATACCATCTCTCTCCTAAACAGCAGTCAGAAGGAACAGCTGCGTGTTATTTCTGCCTTGGTTTGGAGCTTGTTTCAATAAGCTGAGATTGGCTGCATTTTCCAAGACTGTGTTAGATAGCTCATTTGTAACAGCCATTCTTTGGAGCTCTCGCATCTGTCAAACCTCATACAAATCCTCCCCTAGAGGAAGCAGATGTTAGAAAGTTATAATTTAGATGTTTGTTTTTCCTCTTAGAAGAGATCTGGACAGCAATCTCTGTGGTCTGCTAAACATCATTAGCAAATGCAAATTGTTGATGAATCTGGATTAGTTTGTCAGTGATTTTCGTAACAACTCTTCACCTCAAGAATTAGAGGTAGGGGAATAAAAAGGTAATCTATTCACAGGCATCTTGAAATGTATAATCAATAGATTCATGCACAGAATCTGAGGAAATTAGCTGAGTTGTGATGCTGTAAATATGTTGCTGGAGTCAATAGTAGCAAATAGTAAATGGAGATATCCACACAATCCTGTCAGCAACGTTAGAGTTGTGAGCAGTTTACAGAGAAGACTGTTTCTTTCCCTCTTTGCTACCTGGAATTCAGCACTGTTAAGCAGGACGGATCTCTGCTGAGGTGGTTTTAGGGAAATGTAGTATCATGGAATCACATGATATTGCAAGTTGGAAGGAATCCACAGGGGTCACTGAGTCTAAATCCTGGCTCCACACAGGACCACCCAAAATCAGACCGTGTGTTTAAGAGCCTTATCCAAATGCTTCTTGAAATCATCAAGACTGGTGCTGACTGCTGCCCTGGGGTGTGTGTTCCATGACCACCCTTTGGTGAAGAACCTCTTCCTTATGTCCAGCCTGAGGGATGAAGGAGTGAGGCCATATCTGTACAGCTGTCAGACTTTTGAACACAATAAATCTTTAACAGAAACGTGAAATGCAAAAGAGGTTGCAGCTATTTTTGTCCTATGGCAAATGTGACACCATGTTAAATGCTTTTGTAAATATGTGGATGGTCTTTTTCCTCTTTCCTTTTTTCTTTTTTTAAAAACAAAGTGCTCTGCATTGAAGTAGCACATTCTTTCCATGACTGCAGCGAAATATGTACACTGGATTCATTAAAAATCATATGCTTCACATGCAACCCAATTATTAAGCTATCTCTGCACTTAGGGCCTCAGTGTACTGTAATAAGGTCACAGAGCAGATTTTAATGAATTAACAAAAAAAGAAATCCTTTTGAAATTTCTCTGAAAACACCATGTAATTGTCGAATCTGATCTTCTCTTTCTTTGCTTTTAGAATATTGGAAGTTAAAGAGAGGTTTCCTTGAAGAATGCTGGCTACATTCTTTTCTGAAAAGAATGATAAAATGTTCTGTTTGTTCAAGTGCTGAATTATCCCACATGTTTTTCCAAAATAATTGGGATCTGTGGAACATTTCATTCCTAATTAACGAAAAAATGAGAGTTGCTGCTGTTAACTGCCAACACATTTTGGTGTGAGAAAAACTGATTATCCATGCTTCAGGAAATGAGCAGGTCAGACTGTAGGATGAGATAAGGTGTCATAATTCCAGCTGTTCTTCTTGTCTCCAGTTAACTCTTTATACCAAAGAACCTGTTAAAATAATTCATGAAAAACCTTTTAGCAAAAAATGTTTCCAGTAGATGAGAAGTGAAGGTGAAAGAGAAGTGTGTGGAATGGATCCTGTTTTTCTCTGCTGCCCGAACCCAAGCAATTTTTCTGTAGCTGAGACCAGTTATCAAACAGCAACTGAAATAATTTTGCAGAGGCTGTTCTGGTCCATCACATGCTTGGCCTTCCACATAAGCATCTGGCTTCCTTGTCTTTCTGTGACTGTGTGAAGCTTTCTCAGTAGCTGCCAATCTTGCAGAGCATGATGTTTAGGACCACCTAAACCACATCCCCTCCCAAACTGTTTCTCTGTTCTCATTCTGAAGATTAATTATCCAGTATGCTAAATATATTTACTTAAAATTGCATCTGTTTAAATATGCACACCTAATATTCACCTTATTTACTTTCTGCCCATCTCATATCAGTTTCTTAGTTCATTGTTCATCAGTTCATTGGATGTTATGACTTTCCTGAAGGATTCACAAACTCTTCTACTTCAGGTTATTTGCTTCCTGTATTAACACTCAGATATCACGATCAATTCACTTTACATATTATCTGGTATTTTAACAGTTTGTTATTTCTGAAATGTGCTCGATGGAGAGAACTGCCAGTATAGGGTGTCTATTTGCAGAATGAATTGACAGACCTTTTAATGCTTCTTAGAGTCAGCCTCTGCTGCCCGATGGCAGAATTTATTTCCTTACTTTCCAAATATCCCTTGCAATTACAGATTGCAGTCTGCAGCATGTCAGAGCCCGAGGCTCACAAGAGAGTGAATTCTGGTAGATCATCTCTTTTTTTAGATTTTTTTTTCCCTTAAGTGGAACAATAGTGCTTAGTTTTAACTTTTTTGTACGTCTCAGTATGTTTAACACCAGACAGGCAGCATTTTTGTACATTGCTAAAGAGGTGGGGCCCAATGATTCCCCTGAGGTTTGTCACCTGAGAGGTGTCATATCTTCTACGTCTATTGAGGAGTAGGTAAAATTGGGATCAGGAATCACCTGGATTTATGATTGAATTAATGGTTTCCATAGATGTTAAAGTGAAAAGAAATGCAAATATACAGGAAGAATAAACTTGTGATTAGGTCAAGCTCTGGCAGCTGTCCTGAGATCATTCACATACTTTGAGACAGATTTTGTGCAGCCTCAGGTAAAGGCAAGCTCTAGATTCTGCTTGATTGGGCATCATTTTCTACAGGGGGTAAAAAGTCATGAGGTATTTGACCAGGCAGAAACTATTTATCTATGGGTAATAAGCTTCTGTGGGCTACTGAATTGGCTTCTTTTCAGGCAGAGGGCGTAAGCTGTCCCAAATTGTCTGGCAATAACCAGTCAAGATTGTCTTGTGCCAGCAGGGAGGATGAAGTGAATTAAAAATATGGCTGTGGGGAGATGTGAACCTATTCTACAGTTGCACAACAGATTCTTTGATTTCACAGGTTCCCCTGCTCCTCTTTATTCTAAACTGGATTTAGTACACCCTGGAGAACTGATTTCTGGAGTTGTGTAACTAAACAGTACTGAGTTCTGTTGTGTGTTTATACTGTTCCATGAGCTCATGTTCACTATTTAAGTGCCCAAATACACAGTGAGAGGAAATGTATCTTTGCAGTGTGAACAGTATGTCCTAGGAGTACCACATCATGACTAAAATATCATAGCAAGGTCTCACTGCAAGTTTGTGTGGGAGTTAAAAGTTTTGTTAGGTCTCACTTGCATATGCAGTGACCAGAAGATTGATCACAAGACTTGAGAAAATTTCAGTGTGAAGTGGGACTCGTTTAACAAGAACCAGAAGAAGAACCATCCTCAAAGTTAGGATTGTCTTGATTATTTAAACATGTTGGGTTTATAAAGCAATTCTCAACATGACTTAATTTCTTCGAGTGGCATACTGTGAGTGATAAATGCTGACACTGCTAAGTACATTACAAAATTGAGATTCAGGTCTCTGTTTCATTACTTAACTCTCAGCTGAGTGAGCATTAGTCCAAATAGGTTGTTGGGGTTTCATTTACATTTGTCTAAGCAAGAGGCACCGCAGCTTTCCCTCCCTGGGAAGATGCAGGGAAAATGTGTCATTTTGTTATATGCATTCATTTCTTTTGCGAAACCTGGCTAGTAAGTATAATAATGTCTTGTATAAACAACTTGGTTTAACCAAGTTCAAAACTGTTATCTAACAGTGAAGAATTTCCCTTCACGGTCTCCAGCTCACTGCACTCATGGGAAACCCGCAGAGAAAGATAAGTGAGGTTCAGCAGGATACAGCACAACTCCTGCCCAGGGGAGGAGTGTCCTGCAGGAGCTGTGCAGCAGGAGAGTGCAATTGAACTGACCGCGTTCATTGGCGTTTGCAATTTCATTGTGAAATAGCAGCGATTTTCCACTGAGAGTTAGGACTGCCACATTATTTGTAGTTTGTTTCTTCTCAGTAACATGCACTAAAAGTGTCAATATCATTATATTGTGATTACAGTAAAAAGAGCAACTGCATCAAGTGGGATCTGCTTAATGAATGTGTTCCTTCTGTGCCTCTAAATACTGCTAGTTGCTTCACTAACGTGTTGCACAGTACAGAGGATGCCTTCTCTCCATCAGGAACCTTGTGTAGCGTTCTTTACTTGTTCTGATTATTCTTGTTAAGATGTACTTTGGTGTAGCAGCTGGCAGCTCTGTATCAAGGCCACATTATGCAATTGATGGGGTAAGAGCGTCATAAGAGATGGGTTCTCGGCCAGGATGCTTCTAGGATGGAAGAAATGGAGCAATGATTTGACCTTCATGATGCAACCGGAAAGATCAGTGCTGGTGTACAGGTGTTTTGGAAAGCAATTAGCTACTGGCTCTTTTTCTCTGTCTTCTGCATTTGAAGAATGTTGTCTGCTATAGATGGCCCAGTAAAATGAGCAGACAAGGTCAATGAGATGGATAAGCTTTTTGAATTTTATTCCAAGAATGTGTCTGGAGCATGCTGGGAGGCGAACACTGTTTTTATAGGAAAACTTGACCAAATGATTGAAAATCAGGGCTTATTTTGTGGCATATTGTGAGAGGGTTTAGCATGCCATATTAATAAAACTTGTTAGGACTTTGCCCAGATCTCTACAGAAAGAATGTGTGCTCAATTTGTTGTTTGATGTTTTCCAAATAACACAGCTACTAATAGAAGGTAGAGACTGAAAAACTGCGAACTTGATCCTCAGATGCATTCTGATATTCAGGTCTTCACTTGGGTAAATTAAGTAAATAAATCACCATGTCACTGAATTTAGGCGGAAATTGTGTTTTTTCTCTCTTTCCTGTCAGTGGGGAAATTTTCAATAAAAGGTGTAAATGTGTAAAAAAAAATGTTTTTTTACACAATAAAATGTGTAAAAATGTAAATGTAAATTTGTGCGAAGCTTACTTGAAACAAGTTTTGATGAAATTGTTTGGAATTAAAGAGTCCGTATTTGTCAAAATGCACGTGTTCTCCAAGCAAAGCAATTATAAATTTCCAGGTTCAGCCAACCATTTCGTAAAAAATCACTATTTAAAAAAAATAGGTAGTTTTGTCACGCACTGGAGGCTTTCAAGGTGAGGCTTGATCAGGCCCCGGGCAGCCTGATCTTCCTGTGGCGTCCGTGTTTGTTGCAGGGGAGTTGGACTAGATGGCCTTCAGAGGTTGCTTCCAACTCTAAGGATTCTGTGATAATTTGCCAGAATAGAAAACCTCCTTAGAAGTGTTCAGTTCCATGATGATATTTATGCTGAGGAAATGGCTTATTTGCTGGATGAAACAATCACATCTCCGTCATTCTGCAAATTGAATCTTGATTTAACTGCAGACGTAAGCACAGTGCCCATGTCGCCAACGTTCTTTCTTTGTTGTTTACCTCACAGAACTCAGTCTGAACAGTGTGAGTTAAAGTTGAGAAGTACAGAGCTCAAGCTTCATTGTTTTCTTTTTTAATGGTGAAGAGTTAATAATAGGTAAAGGGAACCATTTTCAGTCTACTTTGCAGGGATGCTTAGGAACATGAGGCAACTTTAAAACATGAGCAAATTCATCTGAAGTTGAGTTGCTGTTTTTTTATAGTGGCTTGATTTTTGAATGCCTTGGTCTTGTAATTTACTCACATACTTTGTAATCATGTTACTTTCATCTCATGGTTTGTTGAACAGGTTGGTTCAACGGAGTGCAAAATGCAGTTACCTTCTTGGAGAGGTACAGTGAACACCTCTGTTTCTACCTAGGGGAGTTCCTCATAGTGAGTTAGAGCTTTCTGACAAGGTTCCCAATAAGCTCATTAGTTCTGGTCTCCCCTAAGTGGAAAGCTCTCATCTTTCTGACAACAGAGGTAGAGGGATTTTCTGTGAGGATGGATAGTAAATTATTAACTACTATTAATTGCGTTATTATTACAAGACATCCCCCATTAGCTCATGCTGATGTCAGCAGGATTTTTAAACTTAGGTCCCTGTGACTCCACCTGACAGTAAGACTTGCTAGATCTGATGCCAGCATTTTAATAAACTAAGTCCCCCAAGCAAAAATGTGCTTTATGCTTGCAGGTAGTGAACCTGTGTACCAGATCCGTGTCAGCGGGGAAATGTACCCGTTGTTGAGCAAATGTTCTAGTCAGCAAATCACAAGGATTAATGATGGAAAATACTAGATGAATGAGTATTATAAAAGCTGCCAAAGCTCCGAATCCCATATCGGTTACATTTTACCTTATACATCTCTTTGCTGTAGCAGTAAATTATTAATGCTGAAAACTGTTTTTTTATTCATGAATAATTTAATATGGCATTGGATGGGTGATGGGGAGATGGTATGCAGTGCAGGAACAAAGACAGCAGCTCCTACTGATCCAAGATTCTGTGTGTGCTCAGTAAGATAAGACCTGGGATCATCAATTGCTCTCTAAGTAGATAAGTAAGACCGAGAGAAGGGAGGGATCTTGGAGCCTTACAAAGTGGGGTCTATTCTGTGCTGCGGAGTGATACTAGAAGTAAAATCTGCAGAGAAGTTCTCAAGGAGTGATATTTTAAGATGAAACCATACAGGAAGCAAGATAGCTCCTTTTTGCAGAGAATGGAGAAGAGTGAGTACACCATCTAATTAAGAAACATAAGGAAGAGCTGCCTGAGTGCTAAGCCAGTGCTGGCCTTGTGTAGCCAAGGGCGTTTGAGGATCAAATTTAGTGCACCTCAGCACTTTGCTTTAGAATGTGAATGGCTTGCTGTCGACATTTCTAGCTACCTGAGAAGCTGAAACGTGTAGTACATATAGCTGAGGAACCACTTTCAGCCCTCTGTTGCAGGATTTGTGTGATGGCACAAACTGATGTGGTTCCTCAGTGGATTATTTTTGTGTGGGCAGAATCTAGAAGTGAGCAGGCCTGTTGAGATTAGTTCATCAGTGACATTTCTTTCCATTTGGAAGTTCATCTTCTTTTTTTCACCTATGTTACAGGTGTTTTAGAAATGTTTGTATGCTATGCTAAGGGACGTGGTTTAGTAGGGAAAAGCTGGGAGTAGGTACACAACTGGACTAGATTCTTTTGGAGATCTTTTTCAACCTTAGTGATTCTATGATTCTAAATTGTCCCAAGTCCTTGTTAAGTCTCTAACCCTAGGTACACTAATGATGAAGTAGGACCGTTCTGATAATTGTAGCTGGAAAAAGCCCTCAGCAGTGGCAAAAAGTTAAGTAAGCACTACCATCCACTGCTGCCTGATATGTTTTAAGTAATATTTAAGATTGAAAATACTTTGATATCTGAGAATGCAAAACTCTGCTTCAAGCATACTTCATGGGAACCTGTGCTCCTGTATTAGCCTAGGCACAAGAGCAGTATTCGTGTGCTGCAGGTTTATTACTGAGTGCTGCTTCTCGTCCTGTTCACTTGGGTGTTGGTGAGGTTTTCATACTTTTCTTGTCTTCTCAGATGTGTCATGAAATCATAGCGTAAATACCAAGTTGTGGGGTTGAGATCTTTGTATAAATTTCATAGCTCAGTTATTCCCAGCTAGCAGGGACAGGAATCTCAAAATGTTAGGGATAAGGGAATGTTCCTTGCTGTGGTACTACAATTAATTCATTCAAAGCTGAGCTGGGACTGCATGAATAAGAAGAAAATGAGGAGGAACACAATGTTGTTGAAGAGCCTGACCTGTGTGCATTAATACTGTGCGTTTTGGGTCATGTCTGATTCCATTTTTTATTGACTTCAGCACAGAGGGGACTTCCCTCCCTTACGCTTTTTTCTACTGAGGCAGCAATCCCATGATTCTAGTACTAGGGAATATTATTTTAGTACTTCTTATTTTGTTTAGCAGCATTTATAACTGGCCCCTAGTTAAACTGTTCTGTGAGTTAATTCCTGTTTGGGGGAATATTTCTTATATATTAGAATAGAGGTGATGCATTCACTTAACTGGTATAGTGTACTATTCACTCAGTGAATCCAACACATGGGTATAGGCTCATATGCAAAATATGGATGAAAAGAGTCTCAGGCTTTTTTGTAATTTGCTGAGATATGGTAAAGCTAAGTAAATTAAGTGATTCATTTGTGCTAATTTGCTATGCATATCAAAAAAATACATGCTGCTTCTGTACTTGATTGTAATAGCACTAATTTATGGAAATGATGATGTACAACTAGCCATGTTGTGACTCCAGTCGTTGGTGAACACTATGGCTTTTCACAAGGAAGGAGTTTACTGTTACTGTAGGGACCATCTTTAGAAATCAGAAAGTAATTAAAAGTTAAGGAGTGAGTTATAGGAAGTGGTGTGATGGCAGGTACATCCATAGTATGTATAAAGACCTGTTTGAGTCAACTAGGCAAACAGTCAATTACCAGTTCCCTTGACAGAGATAAGGATAAAGTAATCTGAAATTATTTGGGGAAAATAATCTGGAAAGTTTGTGATGCAGCTGGGTCTATATTAGGCCCAGAAAGATCTGTTCTGCTGCATCATTAATGAGGAAATGTCTAGATTTTTTTTTTGTCTTGCCTCGTATCAGCATCCTAGAGGTTTGAAGGTAAGTCTGCTCTTGATTGATACCAATCTATTTGTTTCACAACAGTTATTCCAAAATTATACAGATGTATCCAATCCAAATAGACTGCTTACCTGAGTCTAGAATTTCATACGCTCCATCTTCACAATAATTAAAAGTATTGAGCAAACGAAAGATCTGAGACTGAAAGAGTCTGTGAACATGGTAGGAGCAAGGAATGACTCCTTATGTTAGCATGGTTTGTGCACTACACAAATATCCAGTCTTCATCTTTGGAATTACTTAGCACGTTTGTAAAGGTTAGTTAAGTTCACTATCATCAATTTTATGAAATGTTTGATTGGAATGGCAATTAGTGCTTGTTAATTAGAAATCACACTGCAGCATTTTGTGACCTAGATACCAGCATAATTTGCATGCAGAAGCCTCTATTCAGTAGTGCCATGAATGTAATGATTTTAGATGCTGGAATAATAAAATTATAGTCGTTTATGTACAATATTTCCCTCTTTTCATGTTTTTTATTTCTTCTCAGAAATATAATCAAAATTATTACTGATGCAGAACAAATCTGAAAATTACCTGCACAACTCTAACAATTATATTGCTAGACTGTTGCCAGTTTAGTCCACATGTGAAAACTGTAGTTTTCTTTTTGTTAATAAAAATAATCTTATGTTTTGAGGGAAGGAATCTTCCATTTGCATCTGTTCACTTCTTTAGCCACTAATACAGTGTTAGGGCAATCACTGCTGTTCTCCTGAAACCTAAAGGGAGCAAGATTAGATCTGACACAACTTAACTTAGATTTTTCTACTGGCACTGCCCTGAGGGGCCTTTCTCTCTAACCACACCAAATTCCAACTTTCTTTGCTCTTTTATTGAGATCCAAGCAGAGCTGAGTGGAGCTGCTGATTCATAAAAAGAGCAGTTGGTTTTGGAATATGTTAATATTGTGTGATAAAGCAGCCATTGCCATTTTATGATACCTGACAGAAATTACCCAGTTTCTTTGATTGCATGCAATTAAATGGCATTATCAGCCCATTAGGTTAGATGCATCTCACAGTAGGAAAATAAAAACCTAATGTTTACTTATCGATGTTTAAATAAATTGTAATTATCATTCCACGACAGTCTTGTACTACTGTAATTAAGCTTTAAAATAAAGGGTAATTGGAATTAAGAGAGCTTATCTACATTTCATTTAGAAGTTATTGTTGAAGTCGACTATGGTAATGTGCAGTATCTTCCAGAAAACAGCACTCACCTGTTTCTGGTATAGGGTAAATGCAAGGATGCTGGCAGTCACAGAGAGAAATTTGTGTGCACCTCCTTCAGAGATGGGAAACAAAGCCACATAAACTGCATGCTCAGGAGAGCTTCTTCACATTGAACATTGACTTTTTCTTTCTTTTGGGATTGAGTACCTTTTGAGATGGAACTATGTTTCTTTGCTTTTCTCCTGCACTTTGACTTCTGTTTCTTGCAAGAATAGGTATTTGAGTTTTAATTTTTTTCTGACCAGCGTGGCAAATTGAGTGCAAACCTTTGATTCCCAGGGAGACTTGGGGTGATGGGATTGATATTAGACTATCTTTAAGGCCCTTCCAATTCAAACCATCCTATGACCTTAAAAAAAAAAGCAACCCAAGCCTACAGTTTTTAAATTTGATGCAAGCTACAGGATTTGATACCTTCAGTGGAATGTATAGGGTGTGAGGAGTAGCAAAGGAAGAGGAATCAGATTTCTGTTCAGTTGGAGCAATAGAGTGAGGGTCATGTGCCAGCATGAGAGCTCACAGTCCCTTCCTGCTGAAGAAAGGCTCACAAGTCTAAGACTCAGAGGTTTCTGGAAGACTTCAGCAAAAAGATGTTAGGAGGGGCCTTAAACTCTTCAAATCCGGTGCTCCAGAATGTACTCAGAGCAGACTGCTATCTGCCACAGATACCAATAAGTGATGCATTCAAGTTCCCACCAGCAAAGGGATGCTCAATTATTAGAGAAGTTTGGATCTCTGTCTGCTTAGGTGAAAATGACTGCTAGGTCCTGGGGCAGAACAATAATAAAATCTACTGTGTGACTGCACATGAATTTTCACTTTGTCTGTATTTCTTCAAGGGTTGGAGAGGTGTATTGTTTAATTGTCTTCCATAAGTCTCACTTGAATATCAGGAAAGTTTTGCATAAGGAAGAGAAAACACCATTAATGTGTATCCCATTCATTTCTTTGAAGCTGTTTGTTTTGGTTGTTTTGAGACTGGTCTTGTTTCCTTCATTAAATTACTCCAGATCAAGCATCTCAATTGCCTAATTAAAGCCAATAATTGCTTCCCTTTCTCCGTACTCTTCAATGCACAAAGGAGCAGATAAATTCATAGCCTGGCACGCAGAATGCACTTTCCATCTGATAAACTCCTTTGATTTAGTTTCCTATTGCACACTTGTGGTGATGTTTTCTACCTTTCTTGTTCTCTTCCAATTGTGAGTAGGATGAATTCTCCCTTTCTCATGCCTGCCTGGTCCTCCCTGTGCCTGTGGGATGCCTACTTTACTACAGTGTCAGGATTTAATTGTGTACCTTTGAGTACCACTAGATATGCCTCAAATATCACCTATATTCTGTTATTAGTGTCTCACAAGTTTCAAGGAGGCCACATTATCTGATGTGTGCACTCAGTCCCACATTGAGCATCTCATGGTTTTGTCCTATGTCATGAGAATAGCCAAGAGTCTTATTGGTCTTCAGCTACTTGCAGGAAGATCTTAGTTTGGGTAATGCTCGGAAATGAGTTGAGGACTTGGCGAAGCACTATAGGCTGGTCAAGCGTTGATTTTTTTTTTTATTATTATTTTTATTTTTTTTTTTACCTAGACTGGTATTACCTTTTATTTGGTTTCTTACTGCTTGGTACTAGTATTTCTCACACCTCCATATACTTTTCAGGACATACTTCGAAGATAGTTTCTGAGACCCACTTTAGTTTGGTAGCTACTATTGGGATGCTTTTAGGAAGCCCAGCGTATACCCATTCGAAACTCAAAAGAGAGCTGCTTTGGTTGTTTGTTTGTTTGTTTTTTTAAGTGCTTAGAAGGTTGTCAGAAAAGTTGAGGAAAAGCTTTTAAAAAAGTTTAAGCTGAATCAATTTTTTTTTTTTTTTCTTGGAATGTTCATCTTGAAGCATTTGGATTAAAGCTCATCTTCAGCTTAAATATAATTTAAGAATTTGGAGTGAAGATGCAAGAAGACATTCAGGGCTAGCAACTGTGCAAGTTTAAAAACTAATCAGAGGAGAAATCAAGTTAGAAAATCCGGTTAGTAATGCAGTACAGATAAGTAATAATATTTTTGTAAGGAAAATAAACACATGAAACTATTCATCAGCTACTGTAAATCAGGTTTGATCTTGCTGGTATGTGGATTTATACTAACTGTGGATTTAGCTCTTCCTAATTTTGGGTGACATAATTCAGAATCATTACTTTCTGATTACCTTGAGATTTTTCCAAGTTTGTTATGACGTTGTAGAGAATTCTGTTATGTATAGACAGCATCAAGTCAAACTTGCAAACTTGCCTTTGGAGTGATGGTCTCCTTCTTTCCCTCCCCCTTCCCCCTCTAAAGCCTGAGGCGGTAGCTAATAACCACCTTTAACTTAGTACTGAATTTCAAGTGGTGTGTTTTTAGGATTAGTTCTTGATGTTTAAAATATTCAGCTATTGTTTGTAATACGGGGTGAATTTACTGTTTAGCTGGCATCAGTTTTTTTACATGATATGATTTTAATACCTGTTTATACCAGGCAGGAATTTGAAATGCTTGGAGGTGCTTTTTAATTGATTTTTCCTTAAGCTACTTTTTTTATCACGTTCCTGGTCTTTCTTTTTATATGTAGTGAAAAGTATTCTCTAGGTGAACCAAATAAGAGGAGAAAGTAGAATCTTCCAACAAAACTCCATTAAATTTTAATGTTTAGACTAGAATATTGCTCAATGTAGAATTTTGCTACAGACAGAAAGTTTTGGTATGAAACTGAAAAAATTGTTCCTCCTGGAGTTGACTGATTATAATGGCAGCTGAAAGATGGCAGGCTTATGTAGTTTCCAAGAGCTTGGTGTGAAAGTTCTGAAGTTGTAGAGCTGTTTCTCTGCATTTCTTGAGGCCAAGCAATGATGCAATCTTCTTCTCTTTTAGTACGTGTATTTGAGCAACTTGTCGAGTAAGGCTGTTCTTTCATAAGTGTGGACATGACTACTCTTACAGATGAACCTTTGTGGTTTGCTTTGATTTCCTGAAAGGCAATAAACGTACAGTCTAGTAGACAACTGCAGCCTTCAGTTCACTGAGTTTTTTTGCGGAGGAACGTGTAAGATATATGTTAGTGAAAACCAATTGAACAGTAAAAGTAGCTTTCAAGCCCCAGTGCTTGTTTACTCTGTAATCTTTTACCTTGGAGAGCAGCTGACATGTCACCTCTGTTTTAGCCTGATGCAGTAGAGTGTGATCATGCTTTCTTATTCCAATATAAAGTTTTTACATTTGATCCAGTTGACATTTTGATGCAATGGACCATAAATTAATGAAAGTGTGTGCTATAAAAGGAAAGACCTTAGAATAATCTAGTATTAATAGAAGTGTGTGTATATCTATAGGACGCAATTTTTTGATTCGCTCACTTTTATGAGTCTTGTCTGTTCTTTGTCTATATCCAACATGTCTTAATTTCATTTTCTCATTGCAGTAACTCAGGGGATTGCTGAACTTCCTGAGTTATGAGATTTTTGTGTCAACAGAAACTTAATTACTTCAGAGAATTGAATCACTAACTCATCTATAATAAATCTTCAAAATGCTATATTCTAGAGAATGTATTTACTGTTAAACCATAAAGTGTGATCCTCATCAGTATTGGCCTCTCCATTAGCATTATCATATTAGAGATGTATTTGTTCGTTTTTTCTTGTTTTTTGTGCACTTTCATTTCCATTGAGGTAAATCCCTGTACTGAAGGGAACAGCCTGTATATGGCACACTTTCCATTGATGTTTTCTGTGCATCTCAGAGATGCTGTTAGAGCTACTGAAGCTGCTGATCCACGTTGCATTTCCCATTATGAAACAACTGCTTTACACCAGAGCTGCCAGTTTTTGTACCTGACACCTATTTCACTGATGATAATGACACAGCAGAGTACTTCACATTGCTGCTTTTTCTCTTCAGGAGTGCAGCCTCGTCTTACCTTGTGAGGACTATTTCCCATGGTGGTAGCATTAGAGGGAGAGACCAGATAAGGAAGGAAAATGGTAGAAGGATGGCTTTGCTCCATGTTGCAGCTGCGGAGAATGGTGTACTATGTGTCACTAAGGCTGTGGTGCAGTTGCTCACTGGAGTGTCTAGTTAAGAGAGTGACCTGTGTCTACTTGAAACAGACAATTAGAAGTAAGCAAACTATGTAATAACAAGATAAGATTGCTTTTTTGTCTAAAAAGTGAAATCATTTATTTATCAGGAGTTGAAACTTCATTCACTCTGAATACTTGAGCAAAAGTGGTGTGTTTTTTTTTTTTTCCTTAGAGTCAAACTTGAAAATAGCTAACAACCTAACGTTGGGTGCTGGAGGTTATTCCTCATTAGTAACACAGTATTGACTGAGCAGATTTTCTTCCATGCTTAAAAAGAGATGGAAAATGACTTCTAGGTAGACAGTAGATGTGAGCGCTTCCACACTAGTTTCTAAAGAAGGTTGTAGCTGAAAGAAAAGTATTTTGCTTTTTTTCCCCCACAAGAAAAATGAAGCTTGGTTTTTTCTTACGAGCAGTCTTAATGAGCTCTGGGGAACTTAAAGAAGCTGAAATGGTAGTCCTGTGGGCATTTTGCTCAAATATCTGCACTGGAAATACAACATAACCTATTTCAAAGATATTCTTATGTCTTTGGAATATCCTGTAATCTGCTCTGAATCAGATTTGTTATTTCTGTTACTTTAATGGCAGTGTAACTTTTCAGTGTGTGATGATCTTTACAAAATACTGTTCTATCTGATATGACCCAACTAAATCATCTTAATCTTTTTGGTCCTTTGAGAAGTTATGGTTCTTTCCAAGCGAAAGTAGGGTGTCAATTGGAGTAAAAATGTGTAAATTGGTCCTATGTGATTTACCTTCATGCAGCTAAGATCCCTCTCCTTATATTTGTATGCAACCATGAATGTTACTGGAACTGCTGTTGCATCTTTCCATATTGTCGAGAGGTTTTCATGGTTTGGTAGCATGCTTGCAGTGAAGGTTAGTGGGGCTGAGAAATGCTCCAGTAAGCTGCAAGGTTTGGGATGGAGAAATAACTTGGCCTTGGACAGATCTACGATCTGCTTTATCTGCTCTCTGACAGAGGACATTTATCTGAGCTGCTGTTCAGGGCCTCCAGTGGTGAGCGTTACTCATCTTTCCCAGCCAGTCTTTTGGAGAACATGTAGGAATTCTTTGCTATATCTAATGTGAGACCATATTGCTAGAGATGGTTCCCATATTTTTTCCTCTGCATTTTTAAAAACGTGGGGGCCAGTGATATTTTACATTTAATAGTTATAATTGCCTACAAGCCTTTCCTTTATGTCAAATGCTGAACTCATTCCATCTTGTTGGACTAGGTTATGTTTTGTAGATTTAAATTATTTATATTGTTCTCTTCTGACTCTCCTCGAATTCCTTTTTCTTTTTTTTCCCCAGCAAACATGCCCAATTTGTTAGGCTCATTTTGCACTTGCATAATGCAGAGTAGAAAATAGAATTTATCTCCTAATTTAGTTCAATACTCAGCTATGTTAGTTTTTCTCAGTGTTAGTAGAATCATAGAACAGTTTGGATTAGAGGGGACCTTAAAGTTCATTCCAACCTATCTGCCATGCATCATTCAGGTTGTACAGTGAAACTACAGTCATAGAACAAACCTTGTATGAGAACAAGCATTAAGAAATTTGACTTTAAGAGTGCGGTTACCTGCGTTGTTATCTCTAGATCCATGGTATTCCTGTTTTTTAACTAACTTGTGCAGTTTCAGTGGCAGGGGTTTTTGTGATTTAATTTTTTAAAAAATTTTTTATAGTTCCTTATTCTTTCTCTGTATGTCAATGCTCAAGCCTCATTAGAACTGGTTTCTAATTATTGCCAAGCAATTCATTTTTCTTACATTACAATCAAGATGCTTCTGAAGAAGACAGAATTTGCTCTTAAGTAGGACTGAATCATAGAACATCTTGAATTGAATGACCGACAAAGATCAACAAGTCCAACTCTTGGCTCCACACAGCACCACCCAAAATCCAAACCCTATGTCTGAGAGCATTGTCCAAACTCTTCTTGAACTCCGGCAGTTGGTTCTTAAGAGTCACTGTCACTGCTCAGTTATGGAAATACAGCTTTTTCTCTTAGGTAGCTCTAGTTTGGCTTGCTGTGATCCTACTTCCTGCTTATGGACAGCTTGATATGGAATATTGAAGTCTGTATTTACTACCAAAGCAAATATCTTGGTAGGTATTTGTGGACTTACAGTACAGCGATTCTTTGCTAAGACTCATCTGCTCTGCTTGCCAAGACTGACGTTGAAACAGAGCTTATTAATATGAAGTAATTTACTGTGCATCCAGCATTGCCAGTTGTTCAAAAATGTGCAATACCTTTTCTCTTTAAACAAGTCCGTAAGACACTACAGAGATTGCTACTGTTACAAGCCAAGTCCTCATTTGCTGTAAATCACTGAAGTTAGAAAAGCAATACCAATTTCTTCAGGCTGCACAGAAATGAAGAAAATACAGTTTTCCAGCAGAAACTGCTTATTCAACAAGATCAAAACATTTTGTGAAGCATTCAGACTTCAATCAAACTCCATTTATTAAAGAAATCAAAATGAAGTAGTTTTACCTAATTAAAATATAGCTTTTGGATTTTTTTCTTTGAAATTTAAATGAGAGATTACAATATAATATTTTAAAAGATGTTCTGTTTTAATTGATGAAATAAAATCTTTGCACAAATACATATTACAAAGGATATTTCAAATGTTGGCAGCTCATTCAAATGCAGAATTAAGTGCAGGAGTGGCTGAGCTAGACATTTGGGTATCCAAAGCACAAAGCCCTTATGACCGATGGTTACTTTGTATTCTCAAACATAGGCAAGGAATGATTAAGAATAGAGAGGCAATTTATCCTTAAGGTAAGAATGGTCCCTGTGGGTCTTATCATGAGCTAAGTTAGGGATTTTGCATTTCATATGATGCATTGCTTACTTACATAGTTGTGTGGAAGTGGTTATGTGTTTATGGATGAAAATGACTAGATATTTTTTTCTAGATTTATTTTTATAAAACATAAGCATGCAACTTGATAATCATGCCTTTAAGAGTAGCTAATGAAACTTTACTAGCCTGTGATAGCTATGTCAATAAAAATGTGAAGGATGTGCAGATGTTCCATAATAGCTTTTGAATTGTGTGTGGCCATGGAGTTACATAACAGCATCCTGTAAAATCAGCATAGCTTAAAGAATATGAAGTAGAAACTGGCTCAATACTTGCTGCTTTGTCATGATAGTGTGTGCTCTCTCCTGGAAAAGAAGCCGAAGTGCCAGCCATGAAAACATCATTTAGCAAAGTGGGTAGTGGGGAAAGTGGGTAAGTAGAAAATCTCTTATGAGGGTGTTTTCTTGAGACTGCTCATATCGATGCAGTCAAGGTGGTCAGCTGCAGAGCTTCCCTGGGGCTGAAACTCTGATGATGAGATAGGTGGATGGGTTGGCACTGTGTGTGTATATTCCTTGGTAGAGCCACCCGCTGCTGCGGTCATCTTGCTGTGCTGGGACTTGTTGGCATGGGTAGCCCATACATATTTGAACTATAGCCAGAAATAACCAGGCCAGATAAAGACTTGAAGATGCTAATAAGGTATATGGTAGCTCTTCTTCAATCCTGGGAGCAATAGACTCTTTAATTAACTAAGAAAAACACTACTGACTTCTTAACTCTAGCTGATGCATGATTTTAGTCCACTGCACATCAGTAAAAAACAAACAAACAAACAAAAAAAAAAAACAGTAAACAAATTTGGTCTATAAAATCAGAGGTCAAATGCTCTAAAGCTTAGCAGTGCTTGGATTCAGCATGCAGTGAACGATTCTTTGTTTTATAAACAACTAATCATCACATATACAGTTTTTTGAAATTACTTAATGGCATATACGTGTAACAGTTTAGTAATGTTTATTGCTTTGGTCAGTGCTATTAGCCTATGGTTCAGATTCATTTCAGTAAGAAGAGATATGACTGCAAAAGTTTCCAGGTTCTGGTTTCTCTAAATGCATCTTAGATATGTATTTAGTAAGTACAGAGAGTGATATGGGCCCTTCAGATTGTCCCAGTGTTGTTTCTGTTCCATTAACTGCTGTTTACCTACTTCTGCACTCCTGATTGTTGCACATATTTTTCTTTTTCTTGTGTAAAGTTAGTCATGTTGACAGGAGGTAAGAATTCAACTCAAAATGTAAGCAATGCCATAGAGTTGTAAGAAGCATATCAAGCTTTCTCAGAGCTACTTGGATGAATTTCAAATTATCTAATGCTGAATCATACCCATGCATAAGCCTGACAGAAACCAGGTAGCCTAAGGACTGAGAGGTACAAGTCAAGTTGATGCTGCTCATTTCAGTGCTGAGTTTCCATTATGTCTACATTTTCTCTTCTGCAGAAAGGAACTAAAATAGTGTCAGAGTATATCTGCATAAATATTTGTAGCTGCATTCTTCTACTTTTGTAGTCACTGTGGAATTCAAGGTTCACAGCACCAGCCTGTGCTGCAAAAAATAAAAGTACTGGCAACAAAACATTGCTCAAAGGGCCTGTTCTCTATAGGGCTGGTTTTTTTGTTGTTTTTATTTCCCAACTTAAAAATCTATTTGCTTTCCAGGTAAAAACTAAAGAACAGGAACTGCATTACTGTTAGCAGATTAAATGATGGCTTTCTCTTTTCTGTACGGTGGTTTTTAGAACATGAAACTGAAGCTGTAGTGAATACTTTGACACAATTCCTAGGCATTTTTCCACTGTTACAGCTTTTCTGTGTCAGTAGTATCTGCTTCATTTATCTTTCTGTGATGTTTACACACTAGAAGGTAAGCGTATTTTATTAGCTTTGCTAGATTTGATAAACAGCATATACAAAAGCAGTTCCTCACCCTTTATTTATTGCCAGGTACAACTTCTGGATACTGTCCACAGTTGTTCAGTAATTCAGAATATTTTAGCGTGTCTTTGCATTTTTGCCCTCCCTTCAGGTATTCATTAAAGAACAGTTCATTAACTTACTACTGTCCGTGCATTCTTTTGAAGCAGCAGAATTAATATTTAAAGTTATCAGTTATTGTTTTCTTGTAAAGTATTTTGTTGTCTCAGCTTTGTACAAGCCAAGCACTTTAATTGCAGTTCTTAATCTTCCAAAATGCTTTGCAGAGATGAATTAATTAATCCTCATAACACCCTTGTTGAGAAGATACAATTGTATTGGGCATAAATTACCGGACTTGCTGCATTTGCACCTAGGTGCCCAGTTAGCTCCCACATGAGCACTGTATTGGGAATATGTCACAGGACTTCATGAGCAGGGAGCTACAGTGGTTCCCTATGAGAAAAGGAGGCCAGAAAATGCCCCGTGTCTGCCCAGGCAAGTTCTGACACCAGACTAAATGCTGCCCCCACCAAGAGTCAAAACATCAGTCTGTTGGAGGAGTCCTGTGCAGACAGGAGCTCTGAGGGGAGAAGAAATGTTAGGGGTTGCTGGGAGATGTGAAGAGGCCCTTGAAGGTGAGACTGAAGACACATACGTGGATAGAAAGACCTCCATTCTGCAAGGCCTCATCAGTGCAGCTCCTGGGCAACTCGTGCCTGGTGAGGGATGGCACCCTACAGAGTAGATAAAAACCAGGAAAGCACAAAGAACTGTTTGTGCTGATCTGTTATCTTTGCATGAGAAAAAAATCCCTAAAACGATAGAGGCAAGGCACAGGTGTTGACTTATTCCCTGCCCATTTGCTTTCCCATCTGGCATCCATTTCTTGCCATGAGAAGACTTTGAAGACATTGGTCCATCCGTTCCATCATATGGAAGCCTAAGTCCCCTACTGTGTTTCAGAGAATCCTTGAGCGTCATTTTGTGAGCCCCCTAAATTCACTGGAGTGGAGCTCCATGTTCCCTTTGGTGGCATTTTGGTTTGCTGGTAGCATCAGAAGTTAGCTTTCTGCCCCTGTCACTTTTGCATACTATGTTTTTATCACAATATCCAATTTCCAGTAAATGACTTGTCGGAATATGCAGGCTCTCTGCAGAGCAGAATTAGGCTTGAGGATGTGTGCCTTAGAAGAACGTGGTCACTGTGGCAGAGGATGAATCATGCCTCTGCCAGTTCCATTTGCTCACAGAGAGAACGCACTGAGTCTCCTTGGCCATAATTTGGCTAGACACCCTGCTTCTATGCAGAACAGCCTCAGGGATTAAGAGGTTCACCTAGATATAAAAATCAATCTGTCAGTAAAAGCCATTTCCTTTTCCTCTCAACAGTTATGCTTGTACCCGGAGTCTTCTGTTGGACCCTTCAACATGAAATGCTTTTTCTGGTTGAAATGGTGTATCTGCAAATTGGAAGCAGTCATGAGTCCTATAAATCCTTGACTAAAAAGATAGGCTGTCAATTTTATCAAAGTCACAGTACAGAATAGCCCTAAGCAGCAGTCCCTAAAACCTTACTTCACATTCTAGGGATGAGGATAAATTAAGACTCCTTTCTATATATTTCTGAAATATAATGTAACGAAGTCTGTAACACAGGCTATAAAATGGAAATGAGATAGCCAACACTCCGGTGTTTTTCTGCTGTGCAGAGGTTATCCTGGTAATATATCTCAAAACCCCCCAGCAATATTTTATAAGATCAGCAATGTCAATTTGCATTACCTGGGATATAATTTTTTCTTTTTTTTCCTAGTGGTTGAGGAATGTTGAATAAATTTTAGTACAGTTCTCTGTAAGAACAAATAGTTTAATATGTGGGAATGCAACTTAACAGTTATACAAAAATGGATGCAAATACATTTGGCATTCAGAAACATGTCGGTTACTTTGGGTTTATTTGTTGTGTACCTATAGCTGAGTTAGAACTGAAAATGATTAAACGATCTTTTCTGTCAATCTCAGTAGATGTGGTAATTTTATACTGGTGCTAGACTGTAATCAGTAAGAATGGGCATTTAATGGTGTACTTAGATTGGATTACTACTGTGATGAATACATTCGACTCCTTCGTAACGAATATGGGTCGCCTGGTGTTGGGGCGCAGAATGTAGTGGGACTGACTGCTGGGAGATACTTTTCAGCTAGGTCTTTGCACGATAATATCTGCTCAGATTTGCTGTTCATAAAGGCTTTTGTTTCTCATTTTCCCAGTGTTAATACTGAAGAGGTACAATTCTTATTCTCTGAAAAACAGAAATTCTAGTCAGCCTCACAACCAGGTGAAACTTTTCTGTTGAGTATAGCTGCATTTGACCTATTGATATGATGGTCTGTCTAATCCATAGATACTACTTCAAAATTTGTCTCTATGGATATATTTGCTCAGTGAGTGAAACTTATTAATTGATTTTCTTCAGCTTTTGAAAGTTGATCAATTCCTTGTACTCACACTATATAAATTCTCTCTCATACATCATTTTCTCATCTCACTGAACCCAATGTTATAACTTCCTTCAATCTGTATTTCATTTGAGGCTGTATAAAAATAGGATAGGCTTGTTTAAGCTGGAGGTTTGTTTTTAAAGTGTTTGTTTAGTTGTGTTTTTTGAGAGTCGTTATAGGTGCAGTTGCCTACAAGCTCTTGCCATGCTATGGGCAGATATGCTTGAGCAGGTGCCCTCCACTTCCATCCCAATGGGACTCTTAACAACTTGACTTTGCAAATGTATTTTTTACAGAACAATGTTCATTGTGGCATACAGTCACGGGTTTGGAAACTATGCCAGTCCCCTTTTTATAGAATGCTATAATTCTTGCATATAAGGATGTTCCAAGTTTATTCTTTTCCCAAAAGGTCATTTTCACAAATTGCATCATGCTGAGGAGCACATATCTTGGATATCTCCAAGGTAAATTAGTGCAGAATATAAATTATTTTCCCAGATAAATACTTTGATAAAATCATATCTGCTCTGTAATGAGAAGTTTTGGTAAGTCAGTTTCACCCTTTAAAACCAAAAGAATAAATATTTAATGTTTTTAATTCAATTTTTATTTTGTATAGCCCAGAGTTGATGTGATTGCTAAAATGCAAAGGATATGCTCAACTGAAAAGTGGACTAGAATAGAATTCACACAGTTAAAACACGTTTTCTGCCTACTTCATCTTAAAACCAGACATTTGGCAAGGCTGTACTGTAAGACTGAAGGATCTTAGCACATCAGCGAAATATCACGTGTGTATTTAATATTCCTTGAGCTTAGCTTTACTGCCATTTCAAACTGCTGTTTCAGGTAGCTTCTCCCAATGGCTCAAGAGCAAGGACTGATCATAATGAGAGTGGGGCTCTTCATCCCTGAGTGAAAGGGTCAGCAGCTAAAACCCATTAGCAGTTTCTCAGAAGACTGGCCATTATGTTTTCACATACCTGAAATTTTCTAGTTGGTCCTAAGCCAGTCCTTTCAAGCATAAAGCATAATGTGCCCTCGTGTCACATCTAGTATGAATAGTAGATGTGCTCTGCAGGTGCCCTGTGGCCAGGGTCCACGGAAGGTTAGAATCATAGGATAGCCTTGGGCTGTAAAGGACCCTAAAGATCATGGAGATCCAACCCTCCTGCCGCAGGGGCACCATCAACCTCCAGATCTGGTACTAGACCAGGCTGCCCAAGGCTCCATCTAACATGGTCTTGAATGCTTCCAGGGATGAGGCATCTGCAGCCTCTTCCAGCTCCTCACCACTAGTTCTGTGAAGAACTTCCCCCTCACATCCAATTTAACCTTCCCTCCTTGAGCTTACAGCCATTTCCCCATGTCCTATCAATATCTACCTTTGTTAAAAATTTATTCCTCTTCTGTTTATAATCTGCTTTTAAACACTGTGGAAGGCTGCAGTGAGGTCTCCTCACAGCCTTCTCTTCTCTAGCATGAACAAGCCCATCTCTCTCAGCCTGTCTTTGTAGGGGAGGTGCTCCAGCTTTCTGCTTGTCTTTGTGGCCCGTCTCTGGACGCTCTCCAACAGCTCCGCATTTAAGGCTTGCCTGTGCTGCTTTTACTCTGCACAGTGTACCGATCTTCCATTGTTTGCACCCAACCAATGCCTACTGCATCTACTGTCTTCTAGCATCTGTTCTGCAGGTGCTTATCACACTGTCACTACTTATTTCACCACCATATATAGCTGTCTCTGCATCCAACAGTGCTTGCCTCAGATGAAGGATGTAACAAACTGTTTTCCATTCAAGAATTCTGGCTATGGACTTGCCTTTGACTTTCTCACTCTCGCAGTGTAGCCACTAATTAAGATGTAATCCAAGGGTCAGTCCTAATGCTGTTGCAGTATGATTCATGCATCTTAGTCTTGTGAACATATCTTTCTTGACACTGGCACTTATGTGGAAGAATTCCCTTATGGGTGAAACACCTGCAGTGTGTTGGGTTTTTTTAATAGATGATGTGTTTTCACGTATTTTATTCATACTGTGTTCATTTCATCAGGCAGAGGAAATGAATATGTGCAGGGAAATCCACAAACTGTGAATAAGCAGTTCCTTGGGTGTTTCATTTTGTGAGTATTTTCTTTTTGGAGAGGCAGACTTGCTGTGTGGGAGATGAGCAAACAAGTATGCTGTTTTACAGATGCATAAGATGAAGAGAGGCAAAGTGGGAAATTGGGTGATATCTGTATTTGTTCTTTTTCAAACCTGGTTTCTTGAAATTCATCAAATCTGGAGTTCTTTTTTCTTGTAATCATTGTAGTCAACTGTAAACGAGGCTTTTATTTCACCATTAATATTCATGTAGTATCTTCAGCGTTGAGGAGGTGATACATTATTGCATCTTGTATTAATAGTGCACAATGCATAGAAATAGTAATGAAGTGTAGTGTAAAAGTGTCTTCTATAAAATGTATTCCAATCAAATGTTGTTTCAATTAGCATCAAACATCCCCATTTGTCTGACTCATAGATGAGTTACTTGGGGGAAGTTGTCAGCCTTCTGTAATGTTTAAGCCACTTGTCAAAATTCTCTTGTGCCTACAATCCAGCCAGCTTACCAGCTTATTTATGGTATGTACTGGGATAGGGGGCAGTACATGTGGTCAGTAGATGAGATATCTTATCTTACAAGAGGTCTTGCCATATTGTTTTGGGAATATGCTGGCCTTTTAGTGGAGCCTGATGGTCACCGGATCTTGGTCTCACCAACCTCTCCTGATTCTAAGCATCCCATGATAGCAGCTCTCTAAGAGCCACCCTGACTGTGGACTTTATCAAACTCTCTTCATGACCTGGCTGCTTTGGCTTCTTGTAGAGGGTTAGGGAGGATAAGGTAGCTAGAAAGACGCTAATCATCAGATGAGATGTAAAGATGCAAAGAGATGTAAAGGCTGATTGGTGGCAGTGAGAGAGGCTAGCAGCATGAGCATTAACATTCTGGCCAACATTGGAAAAGATGATGAACAGCTACTTCTGTGCATTTGCAGAGTTCGCCTGCAGATTGTTTCCCAAGATGTCTTGCAGTGAACTGTATCTTTTGTCTATAAAATTTCCCAGGAGCTTTCAAGAGGCAATCCTTTTCTGAACACACATGTGTAGTAAGAGGCAAGACGCTTCTATGGTATACACTGAAAACAGTTTTCTTGATCTTTCATAAGTCAGTGACCTGTATGGCATCATACCAGGAGTAGGAGCAATGCATGGAAATGCATATGGGATGGGAGGTAATAGACTCAAGTTGCACTAGGGAAGGTTTGAGTTAGATATTAGGAAAAAAATTGTCTGAGAATGGTGATGCATTGGGAATGTGGTAGAGTCACTGTCCCTGGAAGCGTTTAAAAAAAATAAAAATAAAAGTGGGAGATGTGGAACTCAGGGATGTGTTTTAATGAACGTGTTGAGGATGGCTTAACAGCTGACTTGATGGTCATAAAAGTCTTTTTCAACCTTAGTGGCATTATAATTCTATGAAATACTATGTGACTAGAAAACAGAACTGCAATTCACTGAAAATCCGTAGGGTAAGAGAATTGCAAACAGCAAATGCAAACTAAAAGAAATAGATCTGCTAAGTTGAGAAATAGCTTTATTTCAGACACTAGCAGCCTCTGGAGCATTTGAAAGTTTGAGAAGATCTCCATTACTTTGGTCAGAGAAGTTGTCTGTGCAGCTGCAGCACAGATCTGAGCAATTATGACCTGCTTATATTTCAGAAGAGAAGAGAAATGCAGTCAGTGGCAAATTAATGCTAGCAAAATCCTAGTGAAACCTAGCACTGGGGAAGCTTGGGAAGGCTCAAGCTCTGCACAGATGGCCTTGCTCTGTGTGAGTTTGCAAGCATTGGTGCGATGTGTGGATGTTGGGAGAAGAAAGCTCTGTGTTTTTGAGGGGTTATTTGGAGAACAAGATGGTGTGCTAGGGCAAGACAAATGGATTGTCACCATTAAAGTGAAGGGACACTTATTAGTTTGAAGTTGGACACAGGTTCAGAAGCCAACATGGTGCCAGAAGCAGAAGTTGTTAGTGCTGCAGAAGAAACCACAGATGGTAAAGAAAAATGGTTAAAACTTCAAGCTGACAGCTGGGACCTTGCCCCTGCTTAGGAAATGCATGAACTAAATGTATAGCTAGCAAGGTGAAATAATTTGTAATTAAATCTGGGAATAAATCATGCATTGGTTAGGAACACATCAAGTCACCTATGAAAAATGCTGCTTTGAGCAGAGTGGAGGTGAGGCATAACTATCTGCCCCCTTGAATGTGTGCTTAGACTTTTTTTTTTTTTGCCTGGCTGTTCTGCACAGAATTTGACCATATCTGCCTGGGGTTTGAGGTGCACTTGAATTGTTGGCCTTTGGCTCAGAATGAGTTCCAAGTTTGCTCTGCCACAATGTGCGGGAGGCGTCAGATTTCTTTTCATCAGTCAGTGCCTTCCTCCATATCACCACCATACGGTATTTCCAGACTAGGAAATATTTTCAGAGGCAACTAACTACTTGGTAGTTTGTAACTGAGTATTTTCATGATGCCCCCTTATGCCATAGGATCAAATGCTGTGCAGCAGTCACTGAACAAAGTCCAATCTGTTCACTTGGAGCTTATACAATCATCAGAAGGTGATAACTCAAAATTGCCTTTTATTAACATGCTTCTGGTGTGTTTAATTGCCCCAAGTGAATGATTGGGGTGACTCAGTTGCCATTGAGAAGGGAGCCATACATAGACTTATGCAAAAATAAGGGTTTTTTTTTCCAGTTCATCAAGCTTCATTTGGCTGCACACATGCTCTTGCAGAATCAACAGGATTCAGACTGTTTCTTGACATTTGGTGAAAACAGCATTTAATTGAAGACCCAACCAGTAGTTACAGATGAATACTATTCCTCATTTTGCTTCTGGACACTTTAATCAACCTGCCTGCATGTTGGGATCAATCAGTTTCAGCAGTTTTGTTCATTCATCTTCGTCCTGCCATTCATCTCGTGGCAGCAAGGAGAACACTGTGTAATTGAATTTAGTTGAAATCTAATACAAGGACAAACCGTGACAAGCCAGCTATAATCAGCTTGATTCTGAATTTTCAGAACAAGTATTAGCTTTGTAATTCCAGGGAGAGGATATCCGGGGTCCTACAGAGCTTCAGTGAGAAAGCTGGCAATGAAGGTGGAAAACTGGGGACACAGAGCTGGTTTTGTTTTGCTTTGTGATTTATGTTTGGTTGGTTTTAGTTTTACCACTTAGTTGATAAATAAATAATATGTTCTTTGCTTTCACTCAGCTTCTGGAGTGTCTGCTTAATTTAGGAGGAAAATCCACAGTTTGGTATCCTATGTAAAATGTATTAAGAACAACTTGTACACTTTCTGCCATTCTGGATGGTTGTTTTTTTTGTTTGTTTTGTTTTTGCTGTTGTTGGGGGAGAGGGGAGGATTGTGGGGCTTTGTTTGTGGATTGTTTCTTTTGTTTTTGAGATTGAATCTCAATGTTTTCACTGAAGTGGATGTAGACATAACTAAAGGTTCAATTTTTCTAACGTGCTGAGCATTTGGTCCCCGTTTCCACGTTGTCTCCCTCAGAAACAACTGCAGTACTGTACTCTTTATGGAGCTATAGCTTTTTTAAAAGCAGGATATTAGCCATTCAGGAGTTTAACATTGCTGTAAGTTAGGTAGATTGTCTTCAGAGTTTCAGCTGATCTGATTTTACTGAGTATTCCATGGAGACCTGGCTTTTGTAAGTCTTATAACATTGCTCATCTTTCTGGCAGAACTAAAGGACGTGACTACAAATAAAAACCAGCTTAAGAATACTTGTAAGATTTTATTCTTTGTGCATATTGCTTACCCTCAGTTGCAATTTCAATTATAAATAATACATTGCGTTCATAGTCAGAAATAAAGGAGATAAAATTTGGGAATTTGGGATGTGTTGTTTCTGTACACCTATGTAAGTGAAGAAATGCAAAAAAAAAAAAAAAAAAGTGCATCATTTACAAAGCTTTGTAGTGTGCTTTCCTCAAAAATAACATTAAACAAGATCTTTCCCTTTTTGTACTGTTACTACATTGGCAAGCTCTCATAGCAGCCAAGCTCTTGGTTGTGCAGATGGGCCTATGTTTTCTGACCAGACATGGTGAGAGGAATGTGTATCTGGAAGCAATTCCTATTTTTCTAACTTAACAGCTGGAAAACACTTTCAATATATGGACAGTAATATGTATGGTCCTAAGGTTGCTGATGTATATCGTCTGTTCTGCTTCCACATATACAGTTATAACAAAGTCTGTTAGAAAAACTGTTGGGGGAATTGAGATAATCTGCTGAGTTTGACTGCTGTAGCTGTGCCACTAATGAACAGATGTGTATGTTCAGAACACAGCAGTGATTCAGATTTTTGATCATTTTAAATTATGACATCGAGTGATTTAAAGTTTTGCAGTTATGAAGTGTTTTTGTGCAACTACACACTGTATTATTTTAACCCTTTGAGATGCACAATTGTTTGTTTGAAACATCACATGTTTAGAGCTCCATGTTGAACTAGAATGAGAAGATTTTCACAATATTTTCAAAATATCCGATTGATATTTCAAAGATATCAGTCGGTGGGGACCTTATTGCTCTCTACAATCTGAAGAGAGATTGTGCTGAGGTGGAGATCAGCCTCTCCTCCCTCGTAACTAGTAAAAGGAGTAGAGGGAATGGCCTCAAATTGTGAGGGGAGATTCAGCTTGGACATTAGGAAATACTGCTCTGAGAAAGTAGGCAGGTGCTGGAATGGGCTACCTGGGGAAGTGGTGGAGTCACTGTCCCTGGAGGTGTTGAAAAAACATTTAGATGTTGTTCTGAGGGATGTGGTTTAGTGGAAGATACTGGAGGATGGTTGGTCTGGATGATCTTAGAGGTCATTTCCAACTGCATTGATTCTGTGATTCTGTTTAAGTGCAGATGAGTCTTGAAAAAGGTAGAATATCATGTTAAAACGTGGTGTCTACAGGAAAGAGAAAGCTTTGCACGCAGTCATGAGGAAAACGCATTGGTGCGGACATGTCCTGGTAAGCTTGAGTTCACTCTGGTGTTTTTTTTCTGAACTGCATGGAGACAAACTGGTTTTGGACAGAGGCTATGCCTGAGATAATAAGCCTCATTCAGCCTCTCTAATTCAGATACCTGAGTTTCCCATGTTGCCCTGCTCTCATGAACCCTGAGTCCTTGGACTCTTTTTAATAGCAGTCATTCATGCCAGATAGCAGCAAAGAGTGCAAAATGTGGTAGGCAACTCATTGTACCCAGATACTAGATTCCAGGGTTTTATGAAATCATGTACATGCAAAATCAAAAACAGAAACTTCAAATAGCACTACAGGCACATAGCAGTTAATTTCTCTTATTTCAGCTGAAACTAAAATGAATTCTAGCTGATCAGTAGTATCCTTGTTGTATTTAGTTGCTTGGAGGTCAACCAGCCCTGGCAGAAAAGGATCCTTGACTCAAACCCTTTAACTTCAGTTGTCACATAATTAGGAGGGAGGGGGCAGTGATCTCCTTGAGGGAAGGGGCAAGCACAGGGTGCTTGCGAGGCCAGTGAGCTAAGAGCATTAAACCCCAACCAAATCACAGCAATTGTTTCTTCAGTGCCATGAAATCCAATGCATCTTTTCTATCATGTGAAAAGCAGTGTTAAGCGTCTAACCAGAAACGTGGCTTTCTTCTGGTATTTATCTGAAATTTTGTTCTTCCCTGCAGGTAAATAATGTTTAATTATGGTGTAATTGTGTGTATTCTCCTTGCTGTTTTCTATTAGTGTGCTTTTAAAATCAGTGGGATGCTAGAAAATAAATTGAAGAAAACATACAGGATGTTCTCATAGACATAACTATTATGAGAGAATGAGACTGCTAAATCTTCTTTACCACAAAAATGTAAATGTAGATAGATTATTTTCTGAGAGGAACATAATTTAGGAGAGATGTAACACTTCTCATTACATTCCAATTAGCTGATAGCATAAACCACTTTCTGCCTGTGGAAGATTATACAAGAATAGGCTCTGGTGTTGTATACATAAGATTGTATTCATGGTAGTGATTAATTCCTGTAGTTTCTGAGGTATTCTGAATACATACCTGACCTGTGCTGTCTCCAGCATTACAAGTACTTGCTTTTCCTTCCAGATAATTCATTATGACAAAGTCAAAATTTCAGTCTCTATTTGGAGGACAATGCTGTATTCTGACGACTACAGGTATAACTGTCAGCTGGTGACAGTTGGGACAATCCAAAACAGAGCATACTAATTGAAACGTAAAGGCTTTTTATATGCTGAGGCTTAGCATGCTGGGAGATGGAAGGGAAGAAGGGAAAGGAAGAAACTTGGAGCACTTTTCCAAGAAATTGTCTGAGTTAATGGGTCAAAAAGCATTTAAAATAAACCTCCCTGCTTCATTCCACCACTACAGTGTTTTGTGTCTTCTAAAATTTGTTAAATTTTACGAGAGCTCATGTAGTGTTTCTAGAGACATCTATTATTATCTATGGAGTTTTCCGTGCACATTTTGTACACTTTCAGATAATTCCATTGTTTGGAGATGTTTTTAACTCTGACTGGATTATTTCATTATTGCCACAGAACACCTCTGTCTCACCTTCCCAACTCTGCCTGCCTTAATCATGTAACACCATGTACAAGGTAGGGAGGAGCTTGATGGACTTCAGATTTCAACACCTGAAATCATGACTTGCTTTTTTTCCTTCTCCTGAGCTTCCTAAACTCATCAGCCTCTTCCTTATTTGACTTCAGATTAGGAGGAGCTGCTGCAAATATTTGGGAGAACAAACTACTATCCTTTCTCCATGCCTGCAACTTTTGAAGCTGATGGCCAGTTTGAGTCAGATTAAGCAGCAGCATATGGATGAGTCAAAGGACTTTTGTGATAGTCTGGGAGCTCAATTTGAACTCCTCTTTTTTTGCCTGAAGGGGAGATTTCAAACACTGCTTTTGGGTAAGCAGCCTTATCTCAGACCGCATGTGGAATGCACAGGGAGGAACAGGAATAAGGACCTCAATTTGCTGATGAACGTGCAGTGCTGTGTACCCTGAAAAAGGGCAGAACTGACGTAGTAAACTACTGAGACATCTCATAATGCAATCCAGCAGCAGAGCCTGGGGAGAAGTTAAAAGAGGGGAGTCTTTTATCCTACTTCTCTTCTGCACTGTTTAACCATTTTACTCTACATGGTTGGTTGTTTTCCTAGATCCACACAGTGGTAGAAAACAGGGGTGGGTACAGAGGATTTCTCCCCTTCTCAGAGAATGTATCTGATATCGGCAGCCTGTTGTAGTCCACTGAATGGAAAAGAATTTTGGATGCAGAAAGTTGGTGAAAGTTTTGCTACTTGCTCTAAAAAGGCCAGTATTTTGTTCTCTCATGGCTTAATTTATTGTAAACAGCAAAAGCATTCCTTGCTTACTTTGCGTGGGAAGGTCTATATCGTTGTAAGTCCATGCAAACAGAGGAAATCTTTATATGCAGCCTGTCGGCAGCAAATGTCAATGGAGGAGCATTAGTAATAAATGTCACGGTGTGCTCTAATTACCTCCTACAGCTCTGCTCCTTCAGGGTAGATGTTCTATCCATTGGGTTCATGCTGTGGTACATATTAATTAAATCTCTTCAATGTTATCTGCTGCTTCTGGAAGGCAGCAAACATAACGTGCAAAATAGTGGTTTATCTGGGAAGAAAAGAATACATGCCACAACAAGGAAATATCTGTCTTTTGAAATAGATGTAATCTAGTACTGTGGGGAGGGGAGAGAAGTGCCTGCTGGATTTTCTGCTCTTGTTAATAGCATGATTTAGGATGAATAATGACTGGAAAGAGGGAAGGGAGGGACATGTAAGTGCTGTTTTTTATTTTTTATTTTTTTAGTAAATATGTGTTTCTATTAAAATAATGACCCCATGGAATCAGTGGCTAGTAGAAAGAGGCTTCAATAAGCGTTGGAAGGAAAAGCTGCTACAAGCAACTATTTGCCATTTGCATGAAGAAATGCTGTCATGTGTGACAGAAAAACAAGTTCTTCCAATTTAAGGCCCTTTAAAGTCAGTGGAAAACTGAGGCTTTCCCTAGATGTGTGTGTGTTTGCGTGTGTATGTGTGTTTGGCTCAGGTTTCTGATGACTGCTCTCATGTATATTAATGCTTACATAGTCATTTTTGACAGAGACATCTTTAATAACTACTTCTGCATCGTCATTTCAGCTGCAAAATATATACCTGTGCAGGCAAAACCACCTATTTGTCAGTCAATGAAATAAGATCACTACTTGATGACACAGGAGATTTTTACAAAGCACTTGAGAAAAGTGGGGGTATATTTTGTGCATGAAGTCAACGGGGCTCTTAAATTCTTGAGGACCCTCAGAATTACTAAAGAACAGCTTATTCTAACTGGGGAAGTGAATGAGAAGCGCATTTATCTTTATTTGGTTCGTGTAATTCAAGAAGAATAAGTGAAGCATAGCAGTCCAGTTAAGTATGTAAGCTATGGTTTCTTGTTGAATTGGGGTGAGTACCTAAGGTGAGAAAAAAAAAAAAGTACATTTCCGTTGCACTCAGTAATAATACTCATAAGTCATTAAAATGAAATCATCTACTGAAGTATTTTTATTTGGTTTTGTGGGATTGTGTTTGTAGAGCAAACATAAGAAGACAGATATTTAGAAGAGCTTAGAATCTGTTTAGAAATGTGATTCCCAAGAAAGCTCAGCAGCAACTAATAGATGTGCATACCTGTTTTGAAACCTGGTTATAAGTTTTCAGAAGGGTTTGTTACTTGGTGTTCTAATTATCTGACTCAGAACATTTTAGATGCAGCATCTGATGAGATACAGAAGTCCTGCTCTGTTGGTAGTGTTAACATAACTCCCATGTTTTATAAGCAGCCTGTGTCGAGCCCTGAGCTCTGTTAGGCCTAGAGAAAATGTAACTTTGGCTAAACTGTGGGTAGAGACCTCCACTCTGTGGCGATGTGATGTGTGAAAGAGCTGCCCTGCTGGTCATCTCCTTTAATGCTCCTTGAACTTGGTGGACACAGATCTTCACCTACATGGATGTGTTGACTGAACACAGTATGTGGGTTTGTATATACCACAGAATCCTGACGAGCCCGGGATTTGCTTACACTGGAAGGGCAGTGGCAACCCTGGATTCTGGCAGCTGGTGACTAATTAAGTCTTGAAAGGGCCTCAGCACAGCTCCTGGAAGAGCAGTAAGCCCCTTGAACCATCTCATGTTGCTGGAGGATAGGTTTGGGTATTGAATGGCAACAGCTAACATAATACTTTCAGCGGAAAGACTTAAAGGGAGAGATACCTTGGTCTACTGCTGAGCAATTATAGTAAGTAGTGTTTAACTATCTGATAATGTGAAGGAGACTTTCTCCTTCTCTTGTATAATTTGAGTTACCTGGTAAAGTTCCAAAGATGAAGTGGAGAAAGAATGCAGTGGAAGAAGATCCCTTTGGTGGCCTTATTGCTCAGCACAGTTCTTTGCTTAAATCTTCAGAAGCACAAAGGATCAACCCTCTGATTCCTTGTGTTTAGCTTGTGTAACTTTTCTCTGCCTTAGGTTAAATCCACAGTTTGGAATTTCAGGTAAATTTGAACTCAGATACACAGATTAGTTTGTAGCTGCTACTGAGCTGACATGTTAAGTGTGGTATTCTGATTCAAAATTTTATTCCAGGCTTGTTTCTGGATTTAAATGATCACAAATTTGGCTGTTTTCTTTCTGAGGCAGGAAGCAGAACATCCCTAGAGATGGAAGGTGTTGCCTTTCATTGTATTTCGTTTCTCTTACATTCCCCATGCTCTTAATGTAGATCTTTAACTGTGAATATGCTTGACTGCTTGTCTTCATCCTTCGCCTAGACAGAAAGCTCCTGCAGATAAACACAGCAATTTTTCTGCATTAGCCTAACTGCCCTGGGTGTCTTTTAGTGCAGAGTTGTGCTCCAAAGAGTCTGGCAACAGCTTTAAACTCCACCCACATTGTGGGCTTTCAAGCTGTGGGTTACTGGCAGGTAGTCAGAAGCTAGAGGCAGGTTAGTCTCTCATTACAGGCTGCATTTCTTGATCAGGCAGTAAAGAATTCATGTGTTGTTTCCAGAATGGAATTAGAGCTCTTGTTATGGGAAGAGCAAAAAACCTTAAACGTTTCTACTAGCTCTCAGCTGTAGTTCAGCATTTATCTGTATTTGACAGAAGCTGGAGCATGGCATTGTCATTGTGCAGCAGGCATGAGATGAATAAGTCACATCAGAAGATTAAAAATAAAAATTCAGTATTTTCAATGAGCGTATAAATTTCCTCTTCACAATACCAGGGCATAGGTACGTTAAAAGCAGTTGGAGCTTTGCATCTGTTGCTTGATATGTAAACTCCACAAATAGTGTTTTCTCTACTGATTTTAATTACCTAAAATAAAGAGATCATCTTCTATATCAGTGCTCAGATATAGCTGTATCAGTGTTAGATTCCTTGCTGTTTTCCTGAGATAGTAGCAATATGCAGGAGTATTGCAGCAAAGAAATTTATGCTGCTAATGATGTTGCAGCTGTCCAAAGACAGCTGCTCTTTTTACTACTGTACATCTTTAAGCAATGTGACAAGTGATATGTTGAAGATAGTGGCACAGGAAGATAAGCTGGATTTAAACTTGTATGAAAACAAAAGCTACATTGTGCCAGCGATTTGCTGGGGAGTCAGTGGGTATTTTGCAGTTGCACGTATTTTTAATTGTTGCTCCTTATTAGATCAAATTGTGCCCTTGACGTGACTCAAGCTGCTCCAACTGATTGTCTATACTGAGACGAGATCATTTTGAGTGAGCAGCATCGATCACCACAGGAGCTCCATGGTCAGACTTCTGGGTTGTTTCTTTTGCTTTTCTCCCACTTTTTCTTCCTACATCCTGAACATCCAATGTAATAGGAGATCTTGCAAATTTGCTTGCATGATGGAATATTACTTCAGTGATAGTGCATGTAATGTTAGAAGAATGAAATGCAATGACTTGTTTCTTAGTCGGTGGCTGGACCTGCGTCACAGCTACTTGTGTAATTTCAGCCTGCAAACATACATGTTATTAGTCACATCACAGTTGCACAACCTGACAACGTATAGCTGGTGTGAGGATGAGTGTGGTGGCAATTCTCAGCTATGACCTTGCAGAGGATCTTAAGGATGTTGTTTTGCCTCTGCCATATTTGATTCCGGAGCCCAGCTTTTCTCATCAATCTTCAAGTTGGTTTTTCTTTAGCTTGGCAAGTTCTTTTCAGTCACACAAGCAGATAAATTTTAAAGTGACTTCAAAAACCAAGCAAAAGTGCAATATTTATGTGAAATAAAGCTGTATCTATGCACGCCAAATGCTTGAGAGTTGGTTAAATGACTAGGTTGGGACTCCACTTGCTTGTTTGTCTCTTAGGTCTCCCATTGCTGTGGTGTGTCCTGGGCACTCACCTGTCAAGTAACCAGAACGCCTGTGTGCCATGGGACAGGCTATGTTCAGCATCATGGCTACAAAGGGCTGGTGTGGCTTTACTATGACCAGTAGAACTCTCTGCACAATTCCTGTTGCCTAGCTTTTGTACCACCTACTTACAGTGCTTTGGCTTGGCTCCTGTTCTCACACCTTTGCTTTTCCTCTGAACGGAAAGCATCTCTTACTCAGGGTATGTGTTGAAGAGCAGTTGAAGACTCTGTGCTTAATGCTGGAGTATTATGCATCATTTTACAGACAAAGATCAAATGTTTTTGTGCTTACAAGGTATGACATATGATTTTTTCGAGTATATGCCAATTTAAAATGCTTCTTACAGAGGTTACCATTGAAAGGAAAATGTTTATAAGCACTTCATTTATAAGCTGAGCTAACACAACTATTTTACAGTGATACAGCCTGCTTTGGTGTGCTGAGGTAATGGTGCTTTTTTTTTTTTTTTTTGAGGAGCACTATGTAAGGTAGTGTTTCAGCTATTCGTGCTTGCAGCATTTAATCAGTCTTGCAGGATGAGCTGTGCACTGAAGTTACTGAGTCTTTAGGCAGCTGATTGGCCTGAATTTTCAAAAATTCTGAGTTCCTGAAAGTTCTTGTTAAGTTTGAAACTGTACATCTATCGGGATGTCCTGAATATTTGAATGCAAAAGTCTTTCTGAAACTCAGGCTGACTCGGGTGTTGTATTTTGAAAATAAATGTTTCAGCTTTCCTCTGCCCAAGCTGTGAATGTTTTAGTTACATTACACTTGTGTTCATGCCATTAAGTCTTTGACAATCTTCCTGCTTTTCTGTTTGGCTAACCATTGTTTATGTGAGGGGGTTGAGGGAGGAAGAAGGATAGCTTCTACTATGGTTCTGCTGATGGTTCTACTGAGAATTTTGGGCATGAAAAGTTGAAGATAAAATATGTGAGTGTGTGTGTGTGTATATATATATACATATATATAAAATTGTTTTGAAGTGAAAGTTCAAAGTAATCAAAAAAGTAACTTGGAAGTGGCCATGGCTTAAAAAAAACAAACAAACAAACAATTTTTTTGAGAGTTGGAGTTCTTCAGTGAATGTTGTGTTTTTTCACCAGGGCTGTAATGTAGTTCTCCTGCAGTGGCTTAAGGCCAAATACGAGCCACTGCTTTCAGTTAAGTTGTTTACAATATGGCTGCATCTCTAAATAAGACTGCATGATTTCTCCCTGGACTCTTTCCCATCAAAACTAGTCATTGCCAGTCTTGAAATGACACACAGTATATTTTTTTAAATGGGTACCTTCTGGATTAGATTTTACAACAACTGATTTTGTTATCTCCGTCAACTTTCACTGTATAGTAGCATTAAAAAAATAGCGAAAGAGAGAGGCTTTTAAATATAGCTGGTTGGTTGTTGCACATCTTTTTGCTTGCTTTATGACAGCTGAGGAACAGTGATGTAGATGAAAATATATTCAAGCCATTCTTTAAGAATAGTATGCCTTACCCTAGGTCATTTTATTATATACAATTTATTGAAAATGACTGAGTGTACCATCTCTATATGCATGTTTGGAAACACTGTGGTATATTGAGAAGATGAAAAATTCAGTTCACCTCTGTGGCACAAGAACTGTAGCACACAGGAACCAACAAGAGTTGTCATGCTGCTGTGGAACAGCGTGACAGGAAACCCACTGGTCAGGATTTTGAAATAAAAGAGCTACATTCTTGCAAAAAGCTTAGACACATAGGTGGGACTGTCACAACACTTGATGAAAGTGGTAAGGTTTTAACAATATTTCTACTTCCCTGATGAGGAGTATTATTTACATCAGAATTTTCTGCAGATAATCTTTGAGAGGGGACAACGCGGTGTGATTGTTGCTTTTTCTGTAAATCGAATTTCCAAAAAGTGCTTCAGTGCCATGCTGAAAGTCTGCTCTGTATGTGCTTAGGAAAGCAACTTGGTGTCAACAGTGAAGCAAAGCATTGCTGGCTTTTATTCTTTCACTCCTGCCTTAGAACTGTGGGTATGGCTTTGTTTTGGCTTTCTTCCTCATTGCACTTCTTTCCAAGTTTGCTCAATCTGCCTACTTTGCATCTGTTTCTACAGTGACTAATTTGTATCTCCTCCAGGGCTTCATTCTCAGATCCAGTTCTATTGTACTTCTCGCTCTCTTTTTCCATTTACTGCTCTAATGTGGTGTCATGGAGTAAATTTCTGCTTGTGTCCCGATTTTATGCAAATTTATTTTCATGTGCATGGCAGAAAGGTAGACAATTATATATTGATTTTTACAATTTTGTTGGATATCAATATTTGGATGTCAAGGAGTTGGTTATCTTGTCCTGTCAGGATGACTAAACCACTTTTGTGAAGCAGCTACCGTGACTTTTCCCATCCTTTTTTCCAGGCAGGATTTTTCTTTTTGATCCTCAGGCTGTATTATTAGGCACTCATCAGTGCTAAGTCGCTTGCTGCTGGTAGTCATGCAGTGCTGTTTGAGTGGCTTATTATCATCTCAGTGCTGAGCATCAGAATGTGTAGGGAAAGAAGTTTATTTTTAGAAAGTAAGATCTAAATACGCTTTTAGTCTCTCCCAATTCCTCTTGACTTCTAGAGAGTCACTACTTCAAACAGCTGTAGAAGTTGAGAACTAAACATTTCTGGTTTGAGGCAAATGCATCTCTGGAGCCAAGCTGTCCTTGGATGCTTATGTGCTGCTCCTACTGGAGGCCAGGCCCCTCCTGCCTGCAAATGCAAAGCAGATTTTGGTGCAATGTAATGGCTTGAGAATGAGCACTTTGTGAGTTGGCTCTTCAGTTCCTAGTGCTTATGTTTAAGACATAATTGAGAGAAAGTAAAATAAGCATGGCGAGCTTAGCATTCACTTGGCTTTTCATGGAGCAGAGTGTGTGTGCTTACATTTTGAAATAAGTGACCTGAGCTATATCCATGACAGTCCATATTGCTTAATAAGTCTTGCCCATCTCCTTCATATTGCAACCTCTGCTATACTTTGTTATTCAAATGGTGTTAGCAAATCCCCAGTGAACACATCTGATTCCATGCCAGTTTTCTGTGAAATTCTTTATGGTTAGACTGGAGGCTAAAGCAGTACATGGCAGATCAATGGCCACAACTTGAATCATCCTTAATTTTAGGAGTACAGCCTCCATGTCATTCTTCCTTCTTCTATTCTTACAGAAGCCTTTTATTGGAGAAAGCTCAGCTTGGTGATTGTGACCCTTGTCATGCTGTTCTATCTCTTCTGTCTTTGTTTCCCCTTTCTATATGAAGAGCAGCTGTTGTATTTATTGGCATCAGTACCTCCTGCAACTAGTTTTGAAAGCTGCAGGCGTGGTGAAACAGCCTCAGTTGAATGGGCTCACATTAAGTCGTGTTGCACCTTCCTGATGGAAGTATGCCTTTTCCATCCTCTGTAACTTGTGGTGTTGCTTTGGACAGTGTTTCTCCCAGGCAAGAGTGCTGCTGGCTGAGTGCAAGAACTAACTGAACAGCATGCTCCTATAATAGTAGGCTTTTAAAATATTTTATAGGGTATTTGTATGGGATGGCATAAGACTAAATAGAATTGCATGGCGCGTTTTCCACAAAACTCGCTATAAACCTCTAACAGAGCGGAGCCTGTAGAAGCCTAGTTAAAAAAGGGATCCTGCTGAAGTGAAATTTGTCTTTGTTGTCACTTGAATAGGTTGCAATGCAGCAGCATAAGCAGGCCATACTATTTCTTTAATCTTAAAATACAGTAGAAGCACTTTGTAATATTACATATTGCTTAACTGAAAAACTGACAATGTACAAGCTTAAATTATCAAAGGTCATGCTTTCAAGCAGATCCACTGTTTAGAAGCAACCTTTTCAGGGTGCTTCCCACACTTTCCATCCTCTCTATAGGAGAAGCAATTCTGCAGAAGTTAGCAGGCTTTAGCTATGCTGAGTGCCCTGAGTTTGCTGTCTCAGTCAGTCTAGTGGTTGCTCTCCATGTGATCGGGTTCAAGCATCCTTTATGGGAAGTCTGAATTCATAGCAATATTCTTGCACTGAGGGGTAAGTAAAGGATGATACTTATCCAAGTACTCATGCTCTGTCAGGAGAGAAGTTGATAGTCTTCAGTGTGACCTTGACCTGTGGATCAGAGAAAAAAATTGTATTTGTTATTTATTTTTTCATATTGCCTCCTGAAATTTGGAAGATCTGTAAGTCTGTATTAGAAGAGGGGTTGTTTGGGTTTTCTTTTTTTTTTTTTTTTTTTTTTTTAATTATAAGTGGTAATTGCAATATGTGCCTTGGCACGTGCACTACGTTGGATGTTGATTGCTTATTCACCAAAAGGTTCGTGAAGAGCACAGCCATCTGACACTTCTGTTTAAAGAAACTGAAAATTTGAGAACTGTTTTATGCTGAATTCAGGTGTAAAAACTACAGACAATTCCTTCTGCTGATGAATAATGCTGATTTTCCTGTTGAAATATTGTACCTGTGAAATTTTACCTGAAAGTGCATTTAATAGCTGAATCTTAACCTTTCCATATAGAAGTGTATAAAGGAAGTAACGATAGAATCAAATTCCACCCTTAATTTGAGCTGTGTTAGCCTGGAATATAACATTATTCTACTACTTTTTCCTTCTCCAAAAATGAATATGTAATTACATCACTTGGTTTTACATATATTCCCTACATTGTTTAGCACCCTTTACTCAAATGGATAAGATATTATCTAGGTAATCCAGCTCATTTATCTTCAGCAGTGTAACTTGTGCATGGAATTATTCACCAGTGGAACCTGTAAGACTGAAATAGGTGTATTTTAGCAGGACCGTGTGTGAGTTTTCAGTTGTGTTTTCAGTGAAAACTGCATGTTTACATGCAGGTGTATTTTTGCGACTCACTGGCAACAAGGTAATGAGCAATTGCATTAGGTATTACTCCTGTTGTATATTGTTTCATTAGTATTATTTTCCTTTCCTTTTCTGTTCTATTAATCTGCTTTTATTTCAACCTCAAGGGTTTTACCTTCTTCAGATATTCTCCACTATCCCACTGTTATGTCTGCTGAATTAGCCACAACAAGGTGACTGAACACAGGAGCTCGATGGGCAAATTTGGGAGTCCTTGTTGGAGGTCTGCGTGAAGGGTTTGCTCAGTGAAACTGGTTTTGCAGACTCCCCAGCTCAGCTCTTTTGTGCTGGGTCCTTATGGTGCCTAATGATGCCTGTCATGGTTTATCCCCGATACACATGCTTTCTCCAAAGCTCTTCTTAACGGTATGTTTGTGCAAGGCAACCTGGAGATCAGTGGTCAAGTCCTGCATGTCACAAGTTGCTATTGGCTCAGCTGAGCCCCTACATGTGTTTGTAGTGAAAATGGTGGAGTCAAGTTTGTAGATCGGATATTGAAGAGGGAATCAGCAAGGCCCTGTATGCCTTTCTTCAAGTAGAAGTGTGTAGACTGGGGACTTGTTTTGCTCAGTAATCATATATGAATGAGAGAATGAAAGGAGTTTAGTTGGAGCCACTTCAGGCTTCTTAGTTTATTACTTCAACTGTAAGAAAACTTACATACATTTTTGCCCCGCAGAAAATGGTAGCGGAAATGGAAATGGAAAGCAGATTTCAGATCTTCCTCATCATTAAAGTTGTGAGACTGCGAATTCTCACTTTTGTTTTCTTTTTTGTAATGACTTCCCAGAGTTTTGGACAAACAGAGCTCTGCAGAGGAATGTTGTTACTTGTTAGCCTCAGCTTAATCAGTGATTTATGCCCCATAGCTTTAGGAGCACCTAATTTATTTAGATAGGATATCCCATTATCCCTAAGAGGATGTTGGAAACAAGCTGTCTGTCAGCATAGGAAAATGCACTTTTGATGTAAATGTCTCGTCAGCACAGGTCTGTCAACTTATGTTTTGGAGAAAAAAAATTGGATATTTTCCTCTTCCACCTCTCTAGGCAATGGTGAATCATTAGAAGTGCCTTTTGTTTGTTTACAAAGAGGCTGACCCCATGAGATCAGAAATGTCATGTGTGATAGATTCAGTGACAGATGATCCTTTGTTTGGGGCTCTACTTGAAAAATGGTTTCATTTCTGAAGTAACACCTTCAGAAATTATTTAGTGCCTTTTCTCTTTAAATTATGAATCTATTGCAGCAGGGAGAATGCTCAGCAGAATTTGTCTGTGGGAGGAGGAAACCTTCTCATATATCAGTAGCATTAATACAGCAAGCAACCTCCCAGAGGGTGCATCTACATGGCCCAGTGCTGTTCTGCAGAGAGATACCCACACTGGCCCAGAACAAACTGCAGCAACGCAAAATCATGAGCTGATTTATCTTTCCTTGAACATATGTGTATACCTTATGTAGTTCAGATAAATACAGTATAGAAATGATTGCAGATCAAATGATGCTGCCAGAAGCTGGGCTGCTGGGGTCATATATGGCTTGTGTTCACTGTTAAGGACTGAGTTGAGTCAGGAAGAAAAAAGATGGCGTGAAATGTGTGCTTTAGTGTTCTCCTCTACAAGAGCTTGTGCTCAAGGATCTTGCAGTGGGCAGTAGCATGGGGAAACCTACCAAATGGAGCATAACATAGCATAGATGGCTACAGACATAAAGTAGTAGTAAAATCCACACTGAAACATCAGCTACCACTATAACTGTTGCCTGATAGCAGCACTTTGTAGGCACTGTTGCAGTGAAAGTAGGTTACATGATGAGATAAGGGAGTTGGAACTTCCAAAACAGGATTTCCTTTGGAAGATGTTTTATGTCCTGCAACGCTCAGTTGATTCATTATGAACAGTTCAAAGAAGCTCAATATGCACCATAAGGCAACTGCAGTGCTTAGGACCACTGTGTGGTTATTGGATATATGCTAATGATAATAGGAAAATATAGGTAAGCCTTGAGAACCTGCCACTAGATGTCTTAAAGTATTTTTATTACAGTGTGTTATCTTAATATGTGTGTTAGACAGCGTTTTGTTTATCCATCAAGCTTGAATTGTCTTTACAAAAGAGAGACAAGCTAGTCTGCTGGCATTATCTAGAAATTAGGTAATATTAATTATCACGAAAATTGATCTTTAACTGCTCCCTTTTGTTTTCTACAGCACAAGGCGATCTTGCGACCAAACGATTGTAGATTAATTCAGTTGTACATGAGTAGAGCTGTGCTGTTAAAACAATGCTGTTTGGAATTTACACTCCATTGTGCATATTGAAAGCATTTAAAAATAGAAAAGTCTAGATCACAATCTGCTGCAGCTAATATCAGTCCCACATCAGCCACGAGTCACTGGGCAGCAAAGAAGGCAGCACAGCACAAACATTTCCCTCCGCGTTAAAATTCTTGTTTGCCACGTAAGTGGGAAAAGTATCATCAAATGATGTTTATAGCTCTCTAGAGCTGTATATGCTTGGAATAGGTCAGCGCTGACTCTTCTAACGAGACTTAAGCCTGTTCACAAAATGTAAAGTGTGGTTCTTATTTAAAAGAAATATAATATAAAACTGAAGCAGCAATTGATCAAGTTCTTCCAAATGAAAGTTGATTGTGAATATGTGCTGAATGTCTTTTGCCTTTTGAAAATCTAACCTAGACAATTAATTTCAATAATTACTATCAATTCTGTCTGTGGGCTGGGGGATGTGCCATTTTCTGTAGGTCTATTGCATGAGCTACTGTGTTCCTATTCAGTTCTGCAATGCCCTGACTTTACACAGATAAGCTGTTTCCCTCAAATGCACTGTGATTTAGAATTTTTGACATTGGGAAGACCCTAAGATTACCAAGTCCAACTATCTGCCCATTTCAACCATGCCCACTAACCATGTCCCTGAGTGCTACATCCACTCTTTTCTTGAAAAACCTCCAGAAGTTGTGACTGCTTCACTTTACCTCCTCCTCCTAAGATCTTAATTGCCCTTTCTTGTGACAGGACTGTAAACACGTTACTTGCTAGTTTTTATTTTTGATGGCAGTTTCAGACCTCCCAAGCCACTAATAGGCACAGCTCTGAAATGGGCTCTCTGCCTCAGTTCTTACTGCTTCGAGTTACTTTATTCTCTCAGCTTCTGTACCTGGCAACATTTAAAAAAAACAAAGAAAAGTAATGATTTTGGCCTACTCTTTTCACGCTTTGAGAGTGGCCTATTGGTCTTTTTTTTCTAGTTATCTCATTGTAATTTCTGTAATTAAAATTGAGCAACCTTTAGACTTTTTTTTTTTTTTTAATAGAAGAGAAGCTATTACAGTAGGCTTTTTTTTTTTCCCCCAAGTTTAGTGTTCAGAAGTAGGAAATAATGAGCTAAAAAGCTACCCCAAAGCTCTGAGCTCATCTCTTCGAGGCATTCGCTAGTTTCACACTTGCTAATACTGGGTGGCTTCACAGAATCGCAGAATGACATGGGTTGGAAGGAACCTTAAAGTCCACCCAGTTCCCCTGCTGTGGGCAGAGCTGCCACAAGGCCCAATCCCTTACAACTGTACCCCTGTCCCACACAACTGCTGCAGGCTTGCCCTTGTGCTGACGTATTTAAGGCAGCACTGTTTTTCAGTGTGTGGACAAGCACACACTAGCAGAATATATGCAAAGAAAATGGTGAAGACAACCGATACCAAATTCATGAATTATATTATCAATACCCTATGTATGGAAAGAACTATGAATTGCATTACAAGATTAAGAATGGTTCTTTTTCCTTTCTGGTGTTGAATGAAAAAAGCAATATATGATCTGAAGTCTGGCTTTGATATTTCACTCTATTGTTCTCTTTTTCAAAGCCTTCTTATAACCAATAAAATTCATGGATTTGCTGCATCTTATTCAGCAAGGAGTCAACTTAAATACTAATATGCTGCTTTGGCACCAAGTGAAAGAAATTGATTTAGAAGATGACAGTGAAGGGGCCGTGCTGAAATGTGTATAGCCAGGTAGTGTCATACTTCCTTGGAAGGCATTCAAATTGATTTCTCATGGAAAAGCGTTCCTGTGGAGCTGTATCAGACCAAAAAAAAAAAAAAAAGCTTCCTTCCAGAAGTGCAGATCTGTCCTACAGGCTTCCACAAGCTCACTGCAATAGTGCCATCCTTTGCAAGGGCCACCACATGGATATGTCAGTGCAGCCTGCTCGAGGTGGCCCTTGAGGACACTTGGTGTTGCTCTTAGCCTAAGCAGCTAAGGGACAGCCTGTTGTTTGTCCCTTTTTCCCTGTGCCTGCACACAGGGACAATGGGATGACTGAATCTCTGTCCTCGGGGTTTGAAAAAGTGCCCAGAGAAGAAAGATTAAAACAACTTGCTGCTGCTGCACGTACATTTTAGTTCAAAACGTATCTGATTTAGATAACAGAATTTAAGATGCAAGTAGACTAGATATGCATCGCTGCTCCTAAACTGATTCATGGCCATCCAGATGAGCTTCTGGCTCATAAAGGAAAGGTCAAATTTCTGAAGGACTTCAGAGGATTTTGTGTCAAGAAGCTTATTTTCTAGTGTCAGCCTCAGTGAGAAGTTGCTTTTTTAAGAGGAAGTGCTGGTCTGCACTGCAAGGGATTGTGGAAATGGTTTAAGATACTTTCGCAGGAATTTCAGTATCAACATGCACATTAAATAAAAGTTATAAAGGGTGTCCGACTCATACAGTGGCCAGTTGTCCAGAGAGCCAGGGGATTTCCTCCGAAAGCAGAACGTTTTGCTAAGTCCCTTTTTGCCAGAAAGCCTGCTGGTTTGAAGAGTACAGTTGAAGTTCCATGCAGTTGGATTCTCTAGGTGCTGCCTAGAGAAAAGGTGATTATAGAGCAGTGAGATTAGAATCTCTTTAGAAACATGCTTGTCAAGTTATATTGGCTGCAGGTTTCATGTTCCCAAGCAACAAGATTGCATGTGTTCTTTAATACAAAGAAGGAATAATATCGTAGAATGGAAATAGAGCAGGTGAGCATGAAGGTTTCCCAGTTGCTGCCCTTCCCTTCTTCCCTTGTCTGTGGAAGAAACTCCTTAGAAGCAGTTGCTATATTTTCCCCAGCAGTCAGAGATTAGTAAGCTGCTAACTTGCAGATTTCAAGTCTTCTGCAGTTGCTTCAGAAAGATCAGTTCCTTCAAGTGGAGGAAATTCTGTGTATCAGTTCCATGCTGCTGAACTCAATGTTGCTTCAGAGTTCATTATTCGGGGGATTCATTATCTATGTAGTGTAATGCTTTTGCCTATGTGTGTTTATCTGCAGCAAAATACACTTGAAAGCACTCCTGCATTTTCAATTAAACTGCTCAATTCAGGCGCCTGCATCCGTTTGGATACATAGTTCCCTTTTTCCTTCCCCCTTGTTAGGGATGCGTTTTGCTGTTTAGCTTACCAAATGATAACCCATCCTCCTCCCCCTAAAAGGTTCCTGTTTTTATTGTATAAGCTCTGAGAACTGTGCATCTGAAGGCTGGTTGATAGTGAACCCAAACACGCAGTGTCCCTCTGGTACCGGCATCAAGCGTTTCTTTCTTAATAAATGTTGCCGTGTCCTCCGACTTCAAAGCATGTTTTATAGGTGGCTGATGTGTGAGCATGTTTGAGCAACTGCATTCATTCAGTTACGAAAAGAGAAATTAAGCTCTTAATGTGGTCTGCTGGAAAAAGCTGTTGTGAAAAAAAATATGTGAGCACTATGACAAAAGGTTTTGGATTTTCTGTCATGCTTTTTCCTCATTTGTTTGAGGGAATTAAGAGAAAAATAGTTTTAGAATGAAATAGAAGTGCAATGTATTCAGTTAGGTGGCCTTTGAAGGGGACTTTTTCTTTTCTGTTTCCTTTATTTTTCCCTGAGTTTGTTGCTCCTTATCTCTTAGTTTCTCTTATCTTAATCCATGTTGATAATGATAAAAACAAGAGCATAGGTGAAGAAAATGAAAAAATTAAACCCTGAAAACCTTAGCTATCCTATCTGATGTATACTAGCATAGAATTTCTTTTAGTTTGAAATAGTTTGCCAAAATTACATATCTTTAAGCTCTAAAAAACATTTTAAATGACATACTATCACTGCAAAACTTACGTTGGTTCCCAGAAGACTTACCTGCATATCACTGCAGTCAACCCTACCCATGGGCAAAGCAAATGAGATGGAAGTGTACCTGGATACATATGCAAAAGGATAACATTGCTTACACTATAGTTTATTTTATAACAAAGCACTCTGGTTATTTATGAGCAAATGGAATAGTGTGTAAAGAGATAAATATGGAGATAAATACAAAGTTTTCAGTTGGGCAATTATTTGGGTATAACACCAAAGAGTGTTTTTCCTTTAGCAGCAAGTAGCATTTTATTGATTTTTAGTAGCCTTCTGTTTCTGAAGTGTTATGAGGAGGAAGAATTATATATCTTCAAAATATCTGGCAGTCGTCATGGGGGATTTAATGTCTCTATAGGTGTGATGTCAACAGGTCGGGACAAAATGCCTGGAGAATTGTAGTCTGTATCTGTGCAGCACCTGTGCCTTTAGGATTTGGGCTCACCCACACGGCACAAAGTCATTGCTTCAGAGGCTGACAGGCAGCAGTGGCTCTATGCCCTGTTTTAGACAATCCATTGTCAAGATTTGGGTATTAATTAATTTTTATGAACCTTAGAACATGCAGTATACTTGGAAATTCTGCTTTTGATAACAGTATTTTGTAAAGTAAACAATAGAAGCAGATAATTCAGGAAATGACCTCTGTAAAATACGTTTTTCTGACTTAGTATTTGAAAAAGAATACCCTTGAAAACAGCCTTTTTTTTTTTTTTTTTTTTTTTTTGCTGACTTCTACTCAACACATTTGTTTGCACCTTGCTCTGGCTTCACTACAAAAACGTTTGATCATTTGCAGATCTGACTTGACACGTTCTCTGGGCAACAGGCTGTCCCTCAGTTTTGCAGAGGCTAGTGGTTTAAATATCACAGGAAAAAAAAAAAAAAAAAAAAAAAACCAAAAAAAAAAAAAAAAAAAAGGATAAAAAAACGGTAAATGCAGTGCTCATGAAACTCAGGTTTTGTGAGTATCTGCCTGAAGACTGATCAGCGATTCCTGCTTTTCATTCAGAACACCATCGTCCCCTTGGCATCCTCTTGTAATTTTAAGGCAGCAGAGCTGAGCTCTGGGCTGTAGGTGCTACTTGGGACGCTCAGATCACTTTCCCATTTTGCTCTGGTGCTGTATGATGTATGATAGTAGAGATGAATGAATTGCATATTTTATTTAACAAAGACAAAAATGGATTAGTTAGCAAGGTACTGCCTGGCCCGAACGGTTGGGAAGTACTAGTAGTTTTCATTATCCCTCAAGAAATCATTGACTATTTTATGTGGTGTGGTAATGTATTATTCATAGACAATTTCATTGGTAACATTATTGCAGATTCTCAGTGCAATGAGAACGTACATAAAGTCATAAAATCCTTAGGAGGAGAAAGATGGGTGATCTCCCATAAAAATAAGAAACGTGCATCTGCATATACACAGAGGACTATGGGTCTTTGTGGAATCAGGCAAATGCCTTTTAATCATGGCACTGAGTCTTTTTCTTAAAGCATGCCTGCAACTATTCCTTATAATCCACTCGTCCCTCTCAGTTTATTAGTGATAAAATGTGGAGCTGAAATGTTCTCTGCCTGAAGCTGAATCTTTTCAGTCTCATCATTAGCAGTTTGCCTGTATTTATTACACAGAGAAGTATCTGCAGTTCCAAGCAGAACGTGGGACATAGGAATACATAGCTCAGTAAGAACCATCTCCACTTGTGGTGTAGACTTGTGAACTGAGACCTTGCGACGGTTATATTGAGCATAGTCTAAAAGCACACTGTGCTCTTCCTTATTCATTTTGCACTCTTTTATGGTTGCCCTTGAAACCAGGCAGCGTTGTTATCCAAGTGAGATATGCTGCAGTTACAGCTTGCTGTGCTGTGTAGGGCGCTTTGGAAAGCTTTTACCACTTCATAATTTAAATCCATGTTCGTGCCTCTTTAATTGGAAAATTGTATGGAACAGACATTTGTGTGTGTTTGTACTGTTTAAAAGTACTTTTAGTTACCGAAGAAAACACTTTATGGCAAAGCTATATTTCAGTGCCCTCAAGCTCCATGTTCTCATAGTGTTTGTGTATGGTTTGCATTATGGAAACTATCTAAAAACATTTTAGTCCCCTAGTAGTGTCTTGGCATATTGAAATCTCATATGAAGAATTCAAAGAAGATGGGTCTACAGCTCTGTAGTTCACAGTCATAGAATCACTCAAGTTAAAAGAGACCCTTAAAATTCATCTAGTTCAATCTCCTGCAATGAACAGGGACTCCCATAGCTAGGTCAGGTTGCTCAGAGACCCATCCAGCCTGACTTTGACTGGTTCCAATGACAGGGTGTCCACCGCTTCTCTGGCCAACCTGTTCATCTCATGGTCAAGGTGATGCAAAAATAGTGACAGTGTCTTGGAAAACTGTGTCAAGACTAGGATGCCTGTTGACTCTCCTTTCAGGCAGCTGTGTTGTTCCCAAAGACCTGTGGCATTAGTGTGTAGTGACTTCACTCCTTAATATAGAGCTGAGCCAAGCAAGAACAGATTATGGATTTGCTGAGATCCCTAAGAGTAACCTGATTCTTGTATTTCACAAGTGAGTTAACAGCAAGGACAGAATGCAGCCTACACCTTGGCTGCTAATCTCATGGGTCCTGAAGCTGGGAGCCACCTGCCTTAAATTGAACTTCACTGATCACAGCACCATCTCCTCTCAGAAGCTATCAAACTGCAGAGCAGGCAGCTATTGCAACTCCTACTTCTGGGGCACGAGGAGAGTCAAACCCAAGTCTGTGATGAAGGAAGCTCCATAGCGTCTATCAGAATGTTAAACGATAAGCATTTCTTGTCCATGTTCTGATAATTAATAGACTATGTGAGATGGTGTGGGAAGGTACTTCATATTTTGTGGTAGTCAAGGCATTGGGCTGGGGAAAGGAGGGGGAGAAGATCTCTATCCCTGCAGCTCAGAGACCTGACAGTCAGAAAAAGCTTCAGATCGTATAAGCTGTGGAAGTATTCTTCACCAGCACTTTTCTCCCTAAAATCTGGAAAAGGCAAAACTTACCGGTGGTAATAATGGGAAAAAATAGCTAACTTGTATACATGTATAAAAAGTATTTTCTCTACTTTTTAGAAGCATGTCTTCATCTCTTTTTTTACATGGAGCATGACTACATTAGTATTGAGGAACAACTGGTTTTGGTAGCAGGTTCTGCTTTACAGCAAAAGGCTGTGGCTGCACAGCAGTGAGCCTCTAGCCCAAAAGGGAAATTGCACATCAACTCTTGATTCTAATAAGGGCACGACCTTCTTGCCTAAGGAGAGAAAGATTGCCCAGGAGATACTGTTCCCTGCTGGATGCTTTACATCTTGCCAGTCACCGTGTACAGCTTTGTCCCTCCTTTATAATCAGCAGCACTTCTGTTGCTTCTCCAGCACCAGTTTCATGAGCTGCAGGTCTGACTGGATGTGAAGTTCTAGGTGAATGATAGGGAAAGGTTTTGCAGGCAAAGCAGTAAAGAAAAATAGCAGCTACACTCCAAAGAAATCTTGGGATACAAGTGAGATTATCCAAGTGAAGCTTCAGGTGTCCGAGAGAAGGGGATGTGGGTGGTGAACCCTGTGCACTTGAATGGTGAATGCTGGCATTCACAGCAACTGGAGCAATGCGAGTATGTCTGGGCAGGTTTTTTCACTCCTGATAAAATGTAATTATCACTGCATTAAATGAGTTTTAAAGGCTCAGAGGCTGAACTTGGACCATAGGATAAAGTGATCTGGAGAACTGGTGGAATCAGTGCATTTATTTTTGTGTTTTTGGAGTCCAAATGCTTCCTGAAAGCAAACTGATTCATGTTGTAGTATTTTGGAATGAGGAGAGGAAGAAGAGCCTAAACAATATTAATCTCGTTTTGATTCTAGAAAATCTTGTTTTATTTAATGGCATCATATTAAAATTATAATGGAATATACTACTGCAGTCTAAATGATTTCATAGCATAATGTTTAGATCAGTCCAAAGCAATTCTACTTCTATGAGAATGTCACGTTTAGTTCTGCTTCTTAATGGATTCAGACTTTGAAAACTCAAAGTTTTTGATGAAAATAGTTCATCTTTTTACTGACAGTTCTCATCAAGTGCTCCATATCTGGCAAAGTTGCTTCATCACACAGGCTGCAGTGTTTTGCACCTACCCCAAATCTTTCTTGGTTGGGGTAAAAACTCCATTCAGAAAAGGATTGTTTTTTTCCAGTGTAAACTGTGAAGTGTAAAGGAGCAGTAATTGCCATAAAGTTTTCCCATGTCTACTGTAGTACTAATTCAGGCCATGTATCTTGTAGTAGGTGCTAACAAGAAGCATATATATATAATAAGTCTGACATATTTGTGTTCTAACAACCTTAAACTTCGGAGATTCAAGCCAACTTCATTAAAACAGTGGGAGAAAATGTTAACAAGTCATTTTAAATTGAGTTGACATACATATATGCCTTTTGACTGAATCACTTACTGTTGTCCTGGTAATTTAGTTTGGGTCTTCTGGCACACGGAGTGAATGTGCAGAGGAAGGAGTACAGCATTCTTAGAAGCTGTTTTTTTTTTTTTGTAGTACAATTTTACTTTTTCACTATATATGCGTGTGTGTTTATGCATGTAAGGAAAAGGATATACTTTCAAATATGCAAAGTACTGTGAAGCAAAGCTTCAGGTTTTGGTTCTTAAGTTACTTAGATACTTCACTTCTTTGTCATTGAGGAAGGTGGTGGAGTTTAAATAGTTCTTCTGTCTGTACTTGAATATCTGTGTAGTCTAACAGCTCTTTACTGGCTTCTTTCAATTATATTTGGAAGAAGTGTAAAGGCATCAAAGGGACTGCACTCCTAACAGTTTGGGTATTAGTGGCTCATGTTGAAGCCACAGTTAAGAAAATCTAATTCATTATACGCAGAAGAGAAACTGGTCAACTTACTTTACCGGTTCCTAAAAATCTTTTCTGTTTCAATATACCCAATTTATACAATGCAGTGTGTGTCTATGTGCACCGTCTGTGTATTACAGACACTCACATTGTTCACTGAAATGCTTTCAGAAATTACACAAGGGGGAGAACAGTTAAAGCAGAACCTCAGCTCCATCTGCTGGCTACGTGGATTAATAAGTTAAAGATGCTAAAATATGTCTGTGATTTGGCGCTTTGTTTAGTGAACAAAATAGGTGTATCATACAGATGTCACCTCCCTCAAAATCATTATGATGTATAAAAGAAAAGCTTCTAATCTTTTGATTGCTGATTTTTGTTTTTGTTAGGTAGGGTTTTGTTTTCCTTTTAGAGAAAGGGGAGGTGGTCATGTATTTTCTGGACATCATGCCATTGGAGATAATGAGGCTTTTCCTCAATTGTAATAGTTTTGTGTTGTTGGTGGTGGTTTCTTTTTTTTTTTTTTTTTTATAAAAAAGAAGGAAAAAACAACCAACTTATAAGAAATTTCCCTCCATCTCACTCCATTATCTCAAGAGTAATAGGTAGAGCTTTACGAGAAATGCCAAATACTGTCTGAATTTCACAGCTCTCCTGTTTTGTAACTCTCCATGATCCCCAGAAGAAAGCTTGAAACTCATTCTAAGAACAGAAATGCTCATTAACTGTCTAATACAAGTATTTTCCCCTATTCTATCCAAAAGCGAAATAGTAAGTGTGGATATATTCTTGCTTTACTGCTATTTCTCTGCTTGTATGAGGCAGAACTTGGGTGTAGATTTTGTTATGCAGGCTGCTCTATAGTTTGAAATTATTCCAAATAGACTAATGAAAAGAATTCTGAAATGAATATCTGATCAAAAATTAGTGTTGGAGCTGTCAGAGCTGTTTTGGTTTGTGGGACTTTTTTATTTATTTATTTATTTATTTTTACCACATTTTTAAAATTAAACCTCAATATGCTTAATAAAGGAACTCTTTTGTTCAGCAAATGCAAGCCTGGCTTCAAGTTTTCAGCAAAATGAGTGATGCAAATTGGTAAAACAGCTCTTTGGTGAAACTTGAATTGGTTTGGATCAGGGAGCTGTGGCAGTGAGCTGCTCTGTCAGAATTGCATGAGCATGTGGGACTGGAACTAAGACACTGAGAACCAGCATTGTCATGCATAAGGTGAGCAGAGATTCTCTGCTGTTTCCCATTGTGAAATGATACTTACAGCACTACTAAAACTTTGGGCTGATTCATGTCAGTTAAATGCATTCTATGCTGAAATGGGTTTTCTTCCAAAAAAGTTGAAATGAAACAATTAGATTACTACACATGGCACTTAAAATTGTCCTTCTGAATCTTAATAATTTGAATAACAACAAAATCATGTTTTTGATGGTTTTTCATTTCATGACTGACAAAATATGCGTATAATTTTTTTCACCCCTATTCATCAATAACCAGAATACATGTTGGCTTTTTTAGACTTTCAAATCTTGTTGTGCATGTATCCATGAACTTGGTAACGCTTTACAGATGAGATGCTGATTGGAGTAAGAAATTGTGACGTAGCCTGATGAGGGGAAAATCAAGTTCAATTTCTTCAGCAGATGCCTGCTGAGAGAAGAAGTCCAAGATTGTGGCATGGAAGTGATAATCTGAGACTGGAATTCACATACTCCTTGCACCTGCTGTAGTCCTTCGGGGCTTGCTGCATCTGCTGTACTGTAACATTCACGGTGCTGTTTGTGTTACGAGGGATGAGCAAACCTGAGCCTGTACTGGCAAGGAATGAGAGAGTAGGTCAAGGCAGTGCAAAGTACAACAAACTTGGTAAAGTAGAGTCCTGCAAGACAAGAAAGGCTTGCAGAAAGTTTTAGCTGTTCTTAATACGTTCAAGCTGGCTGTGGAAAGCCGGCCTTTCACATAAGGGTAGTCTCCATGCCTCGTGTCACGCTTGCCCATTGTGAGACATCTGGGAATGGAACAGTTGCATATTCACTCCCTTTTATACTTCACACGTTCCTATTTCTAGTACGATGAAGCATTTTATATAGCCACAAAGAGTTTTATATGTCTTAGTGACATTTAGCCTACATATTCTCCTCTACTCGATTTCCTGGTGAACAAGCTGTAAGCTGTATATTTGCATATATTAATGCTTTGTCACCTCTAACTTCAGGCAGAAGACAATTTCAGGCAGAAATACCATCTTGTTTCTGTCAAAATACTTGATGCAGGAGAATACTTGAAGGAAAAAAAAGCACGTAACATTTGGAAACTTTTAACCATTTCTTCGCACTGCATGTTTTCCTGCCTCAGATTTTTGTAAGAACGCTTTAAGATCTCAGTTGAAAACAGTTTTTTTGTGTGTGAGGGACTGAGAGTATTAATGATTAAAGACAGCCTTTCTCTTTAAGCTGCATACACTTATGGTAGGCAGATGTCAGGAAATGCCCAACCTACTTTAGGAGCTGAAGCAAAAGTCACAAGGAATGCCCAAGGTCCATTGATGCTTGTTTGTCAGAGAGAAGATTTAATCCGTTTTGCCATGATAAAGACGATTCATTCTTTGCCCCAGTGTAATCATACAATCATATTGGGGTTGGAAGGGATCTTAAAGCCCACCCAGTCCCGACTCCCTGCTGTGAGCTGGCTGCCAAACGTCAGACCAGGCTTCCTAGTACCCTATACAATCTGGCCTTCAACACCTCCAGGAATGGGGTATCCACAGCCTCTTTGTACAGCCTGTTCTGTGCCTCACCACCCTCATAGTGAAGAATTTTTTCCTTATGTCAAATTGAAACCTACCCTCTTTTCATTTTAAAGCTTTTCATCCTTGTTCTGTCACTACATTCCCTGGTAAAGTCTGTCTCCAGCTTTTCTTTAGGCTCCCTTTAAGTGTTGGCCACTGTGAGGTCTCCTTGGAGCTTTCTCATCTTTAAACCAAACAACCCCAATATTAAGTTACTTAAAGCTGAGGTTAACTAAAATGTTTAGTCTATTGCTAAGCAATTAACTTCCAAAAAAAAATCACAAGGGCTTTCTTCTTGCAGTTGTGAGTGATTTGCTCCAGAAAACGTGCAAAAGATAGAAGCAAAGCCAATGCAACAAAATTGTTTCCCCCTTCTGGTGCTTATGTCATTACTCTGGATTCTGAAGGCATGTTGACATCTGCAAGGCAGTATTTTCCTAACAAACCAATAAGTATGTATTAGGGAGCAGCAGAACTCTTCAGTGCTTGGTTGATTTTTTGTTTGTTTTATTCAATCTCATGAAATCTGTGTGAACTTTTTGTGGCATTTATAAAACAAAATCCAAATCAACAAGAGAGCAATCATGTTTGCATGCCTCTGTATGCACGTTAAAGGGGGGGGAGGGGTAGGGATTACAAAGCCAGATACTGATCTAAGGAGCAGACACTTCAATGGAAGGATCCACAAAGCATCCCTGTTTTATGTCTTCATAGAGGCCATGAGGCATCAAATTGATAAGGACACAGTAAATTTGTAAAATATTTGTTTTATAGTGAAAATGGTCTTGCCTTACTGTTCTGTATGAAGCATGGAGAAGATGATGCTTTGACAAACAGATAAAAACACAGCACCTTTACCATCCCTTGTTGCTGTTTTCCCTGGTAGAGAAGCCTCTTCATTCTTAGTGGTGGTGGTTGTTTCACTTTTGCAAGTAGGAAAACAGAAATACAATGTCAGAACTCTCCATAGCATCACATAGTCTTCTGTGGTGACTGCAGTATTTTGTAGTGCTTCTTTACAGCATCCCATAGAAAAATATTGGCTACAGATCATGGCGATTATATAGCAGCTGAAGGAATATTCACTTTCTGGTGTAGCAGCTAGCTAAAAACTAGACTTCTCATCTTATTTCAACCAAAAAGGGCAAAATCAATCATAAAAAAGAATAGCTCTTCCTCAGTCGAAGTGTGTTTCTTAATTGGAAACTTTTGTGGCAACAGCAGCAGACAACAAACTTGGTGTGATTTTGACGTTCTGCAGTTTGATCTGTGGAGTTTTAATGATTGTATGTGAGGCAACATTGATTTTGTTGTGGTTTATTTTGCTCCTCTTCTGTTTTTCTTAGTCATCTGTTATGGCATTTAAACATACAGATACAAGATGAAGTGTTGTTCAATCTCGTCGCAGCTGTGCCCCTATCATACCAACCCTGTTTCATAGAATCATAGAATCATTTGAATTGGAAGAGGGCCTAAAAGGTCATCTGGTCCAACTTTCCTGCAGTGAAAAGGGGCAGCTACAGTTAAATTGAGTTGCTTGGAGCCCTGTCCAGCCTGACATTGAGCATCTCTAGGGATGAGACATTCTCACCATCTTTCTGGGCAACCTGTGCCAGTGTCTCACCACTTTCACAGTAAAGGGCTTCTTCCTTATATCCAACCTAAATCTCTCCTCTTTTAGCTTGAAACCATTTCACCTCCTATCTCCTTTGGTGTTGAGTCCAGGAGTCAGGCTGCTGACTTAAGCATGTAATGTAGGCAGTAGGAGCATCCTTTTGCTGCTCTTGGTGGTTATTTCTTGTGAGGCTTACTGAAAGTACTTATGTTGGCTTAATTATAGCATCTGTAGAGGAATCTTTAGTGTTCACTTGGTGGATTTCAGATATAGAGCACCCCGGAATATTTTGAAGAAAATTATAGAATCACAGAATGGAATGTAGAATAGAAAAATAGAAATATATTGGTTTATGTGCTTGTAGAGGTAAAGGGAGAAGAGAACAGTTAGTGTGGGCGTTTGGATATGTCTTTCTCACTGTTGTCTGCAGAGCTCTTGCTAAGACTGGGCAACCTTTCCATCCAAGCTGTGCACCTTGCACCTCTAGCAGAACTCATTAGATGGAGATGCCCAAGCACCCTATTAAAATGAGTAACTACATTAAAGCAATAGTATCTCTGCTTTATAGACAGAGTCACACAGTCATTTCTATAGAAAAGTAGTTTTTAAGAAGTACTAATTTGGTAATTGGCGTAGTTTTTCACACTCCTGTGCATATTCGTGGTCTTTTGCCTAGTGTTTATTTAATTGAAACATAATACAATTCATTATTTGATCTTTGCTTCTGAAAATTTTAGGTGCTACTCTAAATAAAGCTTTAGCCAGGGAAAACAGACCAAATAGTCAAAATCAACTAATGTGAGCTTTTGGATGCTGTGTATTTGTACTGTACTGGTTGAAAAGCTGAGTTTTTATCATCCTTCCCAGGAGCAGCTTGTTATTCTGAGCAGTAGTATTTGTGCTGTTCCCAGTGATCGCATTTGAGCTTTGTCCATGTGTGGTGGCCCCACTCCTCTTCTCTGAGACTGCCATGTACACTGCCCTATTCAAAGGTGCATGTGAGCTGTCTTGGTGCCCATTTACAATGCCAGAGACACCTCTCAGGGAGCTTTTGTTGAAGACCAGAAGACAAAGTACAAGGAAAGGTATCCTGCTCAGAGCTAATGAATTTGGTCATGGCTTAATTGCAATCAAATAGCATGAAAAAAATGCAAGAGGCAGCAGAAAAAACAGCTAAAGCAGAGCACCTGGTATCAAATGTTCAGCTGAGAATTAACTATTGATTTTGGAGCGCATGTCAAAAGCCAAATTTTGTGTGCCCTACAGTGATTTCTGTGTTCAAAATGAAATCTGAGAAGCAGGCACTTACTTGTTTACCTCTGTATGTTTCTGCTGCATGTGTGACAAGAAAATAAAACAGTCATGAAATATCATTAGTGTTTTGCTTTTGTTGATTACTGAGTTTCTTTAGCTGCAGGAAATACTAGGGAGAACTTATGGCTCCAACCTTTAGTTTAAAATTAATGTAATTGTTGAGCTTAGGGATTATGAACAGCTGTCTGCATGTCAAACAGTACCAAGCAGAAAGACTTTACAAAAACAAATAAACAGAAAAAACACCTAGTAAGTCTGCCTTGCATAAGTGAATTTTTGCACAAAAAGAGGAAAAATCTGCTCTAAAAAGGGAATGTGTGCGATAGCAAATTTGAACAACTGTTGAAATTGCTGGTACAAGACTTACACTGGAATGAAGTTATTGCTGGGAATTCACAGTAAACACAGTGTTTATTTTATTTAACATACAGAATTATAGGATGTGTTTGCAAGCTGTTCTTCTCAGTTTTGGGGACATTTTTACTCTTGACTCCAATGCAGTAATTCTGCTAGCTTTGGTGGTAGTGCAATCTACCTTGCTCCACATAGACATCAGTAATACTGACAAGCCTGATGAGAGCTGTTTCTTTTCTGCAATTAAATCATAGCACCTTCATCATTCTAATCCTCTTTTGCTTGAAAATGTCTTCTTGAGTTGTTATCATCTTTCAGAACAACGAAACAAGAGGACTTGGCTTTATGTTAACTTTTGGAGCTGCTTCCCCTGCTATTCATAACTTTTCAAGCAGTGATTTCAGTGCCATTGTCTTTGCCTCACTTCCTACCGTCTACAGTGTCCTGCCCTTGAATGAATTCTATCTGTAGAGACTTGGGAGAAATTATTTCACTCAAAACTGTGAAATCCTTCCCTTTATTTTCTTTTGAAGGTTGTTTCTGATTTTATTATATGACATTTCTATTCTTACAGCATCTTTCATCTGATTAGCATCAGAGCATTCTGTAAATCACGACTATTTAGCCTTCTCAATAGTCTCAGGGTATTTTTGAGAAAAAAAAATATTTTGCTTAGCTTGTGGTTGAACGGCATCTGCTTTTGAGATGATGTACAGAAGATAAGGTGGTATAACAGCTTTAGACAGAACTAAAAAAATAACTGGTGGTGGTTGGCTAAAGCTCTGGCAGAAAGCTGATATACAGGCAGTGTAGAGCTTTCCCGCCTCTTTTATCTGTAAAACTCCAAAACTCCAAATGAAACACAGGAATGGGGACTGAGCAGAAATTTCAGGCAACTGTTGAACTAGAAAAAGGATAAGTGGTTGGAGATACCAGTGTTAAGCCTGGGGCCATGGCTAGCTTTTAAGAAAACCAAGGGGCAATGGGGGACTGGCTTCCTCACTGACAGCAGATGAACAGGGTTAGCAGAACCACTGTCAGGATCTTTGAAAATCTTCTATGTGTTTATACTGAGAACTGAGGAGTCTGATAGCTCACAGGAGGGTTGCTGAAGATCTGGTAAACTAAGCCAGCCATGCAGGGAGAAAGGCAAGTGATCATCCTTCATCAGAAGTGACGTGTTCCTAAGAAACCTTTCAATTCCAGCCCTTAGCTGTTTCTAATGGAAAGGATTTGCTGGAAAAGAGCCTACTCAGTTTTAGCTATAAGCCTTTACAGATATTTGCATGTGCTTTCTGTTTCACGCCAAGGAACTGTCAAAAGAATATCACTGAACCCTTAGTGGCAGGAAAAGTGAACGTGCACCAAGTCTTTGTAAGCTTGGAAGAACACATGGGATTATCAAATACCGATCTGGTTAATCAGCTTGTAGGCCTATCTTTCAGACACCTTCAGCACCCGTGTCAGGAATGACTGTTCAGAGAATTCTGTGCTCAAAATAAAGAGACCACATTTCTGAATGATTCAGCACTCTTTGGGAGATATCTATTCCCCCAGCATCATGAAGGTACGTACAGGGTCACCTGGAAGAGCATGCTTTGGTGCAGTACAACATAGGCGTGCATCTCATTCAGCCTTCAGTAACTACATTCTACGAGATGGTGCCAAAATCGAAAGCGATATGCAGCATGGAAGAATAATGATCGTATTTGCTTAACATCTTTTACAACAATAGTTATGTCACATAATTTTAAGTGAATCTCGTTTGTTAGAGGCTGAGCCTCTACATTCAGTACTGAAGGAATCATGAAGAATTTGTGTAATTGGCATCATGTGTGAAGGTTGCTGAAGCATTGGGAGGGGTTAGATCTGCACCAGCAGTGATCTTATTGCCATAGTTACAGCGGTGGTTCTCCTCCTCCCTAAAGTCAGTAAAGAGTATTTTCAAAAATCTGAAAGCCTCACTTAGAATGCAGATAGCTGAACAGCTGCATTAAAAGCCAACTCTGCCTGTAGTCATCCTAATCTTGTTGCATTTGGGGTTGAAGCCTTCAGTGTGGGTAAACCAGAATATCTTTGTGCTCCTTAATGCTCAGTGCCACCACCTAAGGGATTCCTTGAGCAATTACTGTATGGAGACGTGGTACATGCTGAGCTCTTCAGAGATCTGTGGAGTGAAGCAACAGTTTTGCTTACTAGGGGAAGGTGCAGGTATGACGCTTGGGCACCTGTGTGGATCAGAAGCCTAAATTACATCTGTACTGGTAACTGCAATCAAGATGACTTGTAGCTGGCTTATCTTGATGAGGGTGAAATGCCACTTCATGAGATGAGCAGCAGTTCTAGCTGCATCTGAAATATGCAAATGAACCAACTTTTATTTGTTGTCAGGAAGCTGTGTTCTACCTGAATCATGTAGATGTACAGCAGTAGAGGCTGTGAGTGAGAAACTGAGCAAGCGCATTTACTGCATAATAAATTATGCTTTTGAATGAAGATCTTTAACTCTTTTCTGTTAAGCAGAATAGTAGTGAATCTGTAAAGAACAAAGAATCGGGGGAATATCTTTGCTAACCCACTATGACACTAGAACATCTCTAAGTCTTCAAGTCATCATTTGTACCCTTTTTTTTTTTTTTTTTTTTTTTGCTACATCTTCATCAAGTCTTCATTTCCCTGTAGTGCAGTTCTGGTCCCTCTTATCTCAAGCCCGGTGATGTAGACAGGGATCTGACGTAGCAGGATATCCAACAGATCTTACAAGGATATTTTCCTTCCAAAGCACTCTATCTCCATACTCTGGACTGCGTGGACCTGTGTTGGTGGTTTGGACAGTTTCAGCATACTTTCCAATCCCCAGCTGTCTTTCTCCAAGGAAGTTTGAGGATACCAGTGTGCATTACATCTATCAACCAGACTGCTTGCATGAATTTTCACCTTATTCAGTACTTAGATTTATCAAGTCAAACTGTTTTCCATACACACAAAGGGACAGAGATGGAAGAAATTTGGGGACATGGAGAGATGGGGACACTTGCAGGTATTTGTCTACATCTTTTTCACAATTAAACTTTGCTATCCAGCAGCATGGAAGGGACAAACTCTGTATCTGCTTGGCACACTCCATACTAACTTCGTTATAGAATCAGAGAACATCCCAAGCTGTAAGGAACTCACAAGGATCTGACTCTCCTCCTTGACCTTATGAATTAAGATTCTAAACTGTCACCTGCAGCAGATTAAATGATGGTCATAAATACACAAAAGTAAATGTATATTGGAGAGGAGAGCAAGTACTCTATTTAGTCAACTGAACAGCCATGTCACATCTGTATAGTATTTGAGCGAAGTGACTATTTTTCACTTAGATTTGAACTTTTTTGCTTGTTGATTGAATTAGTTATGGTTGCTTTGGGCATGACTTAAGAGGGGTTAGGCCAACAGACTTCATATTTATATGGTAGGCCTTTCACAAGTTGTTTGAAAATGGCATCAATGGTTTTTAATAGTTTGCAGTAAGAGAACAAGCTATGGTCTCCACTGTGGTTCTTAAGGTGAAAGCTACTGTTTTAACTGTGAATGGAGAGCATGTATCAGCAATCACATCATCAATTTTAAGCTATAACCAAGCTGTAGGAAGCAGAAACTCCATACTGAGTAAATTATAAATAGTTTATTTCATTTGATCTCGCCTAGCAAGCTAAAATAAACATGCATCCTTAGATGTATCAGAAATTAATGTAACATGTTAATTACTCAGTGTGCTGTCATTAGATTTCTAGTAGCACTCATTACTCTGGCAGCTCTCAAGGGTTTCTGCAGTAGCACTTGGCCTGTAATAATAATGATGCCATTTCACAAGCTTCTGAAGGCTTTTTTTTTTTTTTTGCTCTGACTTGCATTGATTGTTTCATTTACGTTTTCGCTATTGCTATTATTTATTACCAAGAGCTTATCAATTAGCTCAGTCAAAATCCCAACAAATACTACTGTTTCACTCACTAAAAATCAATGTGGAAACTCAATAACTCCTCCCAAAACCCAATAAAGAAGCAGCAAATTAAAGTGTTCACAGCAGAATATGTGCACAGTGCTTCGGCTGAACAGTTTATCTCATGAAAAAACGTTGTTTTTTGTTAACTGTAACTACCAACTGAACTCAGCCTGAATCTGGAGATAACTTATTCTTATCTTGCCCTTTTGTTCTTGCTTAAAAGTGCTGAAATAGAGGTGACGTTTTCAGAGAAGAAATATTTTGATTGTTTAGAAATCATGTCTTGAGATTAAGTTTAGGAAATGGGAATAGTTCCCATTATTGAAGGTTAAAGCTATGCTAAAATCAAACTGAAATGCTATATGGAGAGTTGGGAAGGATGAATTTTAATATAGAAAGACAATGCTCAGTTTTTCATCTCATACCAAAGCAACCATTGTTTGCTTCCCCTTCTCTGATGATATTATAGTTGTCATTTTGATCTCTTGGGGCATGTGTTTTGAGTGTTTGAAACTGAAAGTCCAGCTGGAGCATGTTTTGGGGAACGTGGTCTGAAGTCCATTAGTTATGTTGAAGCTAACGTAGCAGTAAAAAGTTCATAGTAAAAAGCAAAAAAAATTACTTTGTAATCTGTAATTAAATTTTTAGGAAGAGTATGTTGGAGGATGAGCTAACTTATTCTAAGAAAGAAGCAGTAGGGCTTTTTTTTTTTTAGTACTGATACAGCAAGATCAGTTTTCAAAAGTTATTTAGATCTGGCCATTGATTCCTGTTCCTTATACTCATTAAGCAGTTTTAAATCAACAGCCAAGCCAAGGATTTGGTATCTTGTGATGTTGCATTGCTTGCACACACAGTGCAAGACATTTCCATCCTTGGTGACTTGCTAACCTGAGCAGAAGTACTGAGGGAAAGAAAAAATTGTTTTATGTTTCTGGTTTGGAGACAGGCGAGAAGAAATTCTCCTTTTATCCATGGAGTTGCAAATGCAGTCTCAAGACAGCCAGTAGAATCTTGGTTTCCAGTAGGATACTTTAATCTTATTACCCTTCATCTGCAAAGGATTCAGAACGTAGTAACTGTGAATCATTAGTATTTTTCATGTTTTAAAATGGTCCAGAGCAAGCAGCCTTTCTTTCACACAGAACAGTTCAAGGCTTGTTAACAATTGATGGTATGTGTAGAAATGAAAGTATGTATTTTGAAAATCTGCTTCACTTTGATCAAATTAGGAAATATTGTGAAGGCAATTAAAGGAAGATAAAAAAGGATGAAACTACTCTCAAAGTAATTAAAAAAAAAAATCTGTGTACTCAGCCTGCTTGGGTTCCCATGTGGTGTTGATGCAAACTGGTGGTACCCAGGATCTTGGCACCTGCTCCAAGCATCTTCCAGGGTCAACCATCCTGTCATTGACAAGAGCAGCTCATGCACTGGCAATGAGAACAGCATAGAGGAATTGAAAACACAACGAAGGGAAATAGAATATGTTGGAAAACATGGTAACTATACAGGGCATAATTTAATTAGGATTTATTAGTACGATTTCTGCCATGTTTCCAGTGCTTGGTGGTATTTTTGGAAAAGTGTCTCCTACAGTGTGTTTAAACTCTTGTCAGACACCTCCACAAAACAGCTCAGCAGCTGGAAAACTGCTGGCACACTGGGAAGTGTGTGCATCTCTGAGAGCTGCAGTCCCCTGGGCTTTGGAGAGGAATGGATGGAGGTTATCATGAAGAGACTTAGAAACCTTTCAAATCTGCTCATAGTATGCAACTCCTAAAAAGAGATCTAGTAGATTAAAATAGGGTTTATGAGGATGCCTGTCTCTAAAGACTCCTACAGAAAGACTAAAAATTAGTATGTTTATTCAGTGAAGTCGCATACATTCACCTGTGAGCCCAAAAGACGATGGCAACAGCCAGGAAGGTGGGTCTTTCTTCATCTGCCACATTGGTAATCTGACCAAAAAAATTCTTTAGCAATGTTTATTTTCTTCATCTTTAACCTGAGCTGTTGAGATGAGTAATTATATTTTATCATTTGTCAAGATGATTAAGGCAGCTCCTCTTTGTAGCATGATCTTCAGGTAATTGAAGTACTCCTTCCATTTCATACTACCTGCTGTGACATGAGATTCTTGCTGTCTTTTGCATGTTTTCATCTGTATTTTTCTGAATATTTATACACTTCCAGTGCGATTTTTTTTTTTTTTTTTAATTACAAAATACATGGAACCATTCCAGCTTGGTTTGGAAGAATTTCTGGTGCCTACTGAATATCACGAGGGATTCTTGTAGTCTTATTGAATTTTCTTCAGATCTGCAACCCTTTTACTGAAACTATTATCTAAAACTATCTTGCCTTTTAGTAACTCATGTTCTCTTTACTTACAGTTATAAATATGTACATGTATATATATAAGCCTTGGTGAATTTCTGAGGTCATATTCCCAGAGGCTTCATTGAAAACTGTCCTTTTTCTTACAGAAGATCTTAAGAGAATCAGTTTGAAAGCGTACCGGAATGGTGGAGGTTAGTAAGGTTTTAATGAGTCCACATTAATGCCTGCAATGTTATTCTTCCAGTCTTGTATTTCATCTTCTCACTTGTGCTGAAACAGTAAAACAAACTTAGGATGGTCACAGGTTTTCTTTGTCATTAGCATTCCTCGATTTGAAAAGTCTCTTCCTTTTTCTCCTTCCAAATCATCTCTTTCAACCTGTCTAACTAGAGAAATCTGGCAGATGCTCACATCTCCGTCTATGGAGAAACTCTAGAAGGACTTTTGATGTGGGATCCTGAACTGCAGCAAAACAGAACTGGTGGCATGCTGGAAGTCAGCATGCCTGAAGCTGTGCTGCTATCCCTTTGGTGTGCTCTTGAGAAGCCTCTTTATTCCCTACTGACTTTTGTTATGGTACCATTGCGTATTGATTCACTGCATTTCAAAGAAAAATGTGCTAATTCAAAATACATTAGCACCTGGAGTTAATGCTGTAATTGCATATTCATAGATAAGTTCAGAACAGTGTGCCACTTGCTGAAGCAGTGAAATTCTATGCAAAGATCCTTTAAGTCATGAGATTGCCTTACAACCTTGATACTCCAATGTGTATGTGTTCATCTCTGGGGTTTCCGTTTTCAAGCTTTCTTCTGCCAGCAGAAAAGTGTGTCACTGATGAATGAAAGTAAAGCTGGAAATTTCCTTCATGCAACAGAAGGCTCCAGAAGCCAACCCTTGAGCATGAAGTACTTCTGGCTTTACAGTGAAATCAGGATTTGGCAACACTTTTGGCAAGGAGTTGGCCAACTGTTGTCCTTTATCTACTCCCAAACACCAAACCCTTGAAAATGAGGCTATTGTTCCCGGAATATTAAATAAGACTATCCCATAATGCAAGGATTTCATAGAAACATTATGGTTGGAAAAGACCTCTAAGATCATCTAGCCCAAACGTCAAACTTTTTTTCAGTCTAATTTCAAAGTTTTGTAGTTTAAAACCAAGCATATTCATTGTCCATACATTTCAGAAGACAGCTGGATTAAAAGCCTTTTGGATGAAGTTTTAATGATTGTTTTTTTCTCACTTAATCAGTTCAGGGACTAAATTTTTAATCACTCATTAACAAAGTTAATAGTTTTGGAAATCATTACAGTGCGATTCCATTATTTTGTTTCTTTTTCTGTGCAATTAATGCTCCATGCGTCATCATAATGTTTTTCTTTTGGCATTTCTAGCAGAAGTTGTTTTGACTCAGAGCTCCCTCTAGGAAATCTGTTATGAAGATGGCAATTTAGAAATACTCCGTGAATTTCAGGAGTCCTTAATGGGTTTAGGAACACTACGCACCTTCCGAAGGGCCAGGCACCACAATGTATATGGGACCCTGGAGAAGGAGATATATACTTAGTGCAATTTTCAAAATACTAGCATCGTAATTTCAATATGCATTAAGGAACTGAATTTCTGTAGGCACTGTATGTTACCCTATAAACTGCCTGGTTTAGTTTTCCTTCCTTTTTTCTCTATTGAAGATGTTTCAGATGGTGCTAGGGCCTCACATACAGTGAATCTGACCAGCAGCAATTTGCCTGGCATGACAAGAAGATCTTTATTGTTCCACCTAGAATTTATACAGTAATATGTCTTCTCTTCTCTTTACAAGCAGCATTTTCTATTAACTAATTTTTTATATACAGACATATCTTTTATAGGGGCCTTTTTCGCTACAGCTGTCGCCATGAAAATCATTCTGTTGCATTCAATTCAGATTGACTACTTCAAGTGGATAAAAAACACCTAAAATTATTTGCTTCAATTTATCTCTCAGTGAAATGTCTGTATAGTACATTGCCTGCTGAGTAAAGAGTATTCATAATAAACGCTAGATAACAAGCTTCTTCCTTGCTAACTAGAGCATTGCATTCACAGCCAAATGTCGCCATGAGTTGGCTTGTAAGGAAATAAATGGAGCTGAGAAATAAGGAGAAGAAGAAATACGAGGTCTCAGAAAGGGGCACAGAGAAATTTGAATGCTTAGGGCTTGTAAACCTTAGGGAGAGACTTGTATGGCAACTGGAAGCACAACAGAATAAAGTTTTATAATTTTTTTAATAGTAGGAGAGGTAGGTAATTTTCCCTACTCATAACTCCTACTGTTCATTGTCAGTGTTTTTCCTTGACCTGCATCAGCTTTTTCATATGCGTCTATGTAATGTTGAGGACTGTCATCCAGGAGATCTTTATGGATGAGATTTCCTTTGTCTGAAGGAGAAAGACCTTGCAGTATTTGCAATTATGTTGTTTTGCAAAGACTAGAGCCTGTTGTCGATAATAGCGAGTGGGGTTACTAACAGAAATTAATTTGCTTTTCTGGACAGGTCTACAGGGAATCAAGGTTTTATGAAATGTGAAAATAGGAATTTGTAATAAACTGTATTTGTTTGCTTTTACCTAAAGATAATAAAAATGTGTTTCTTTGGCTGCAGGCATATTGTGTCGCTTGCTAATTATACACATCCTCCATTGTGTTTAGGGTTGCACCATTCATTTGTTACTTTTGTTCTCATTTCCACAGATGTTATGAGGATAAAATATCTTCTTGGTATATATGTGCGTAAAACTGTTTTTTGCTAATGGAAGATACACGTAGCAAAAAGGAGTCATCACCTGGTGCTCCTTTATCTGCTCTTTATGCAAGAACAAGAGATCCCACTTATTTAAAAAACACTTATTTTTACATTGGCAGTGTCCCCTGATGTTAGGGAATATACGGAGAGATCCATGGAAAAGAGAAGTAGATCTTACTGGAGAAACTGGATGCAGAAGAAAGGGGACTCATATTTTTCAGAAGGAGCCCACAAAAATTAGTCCTGTCTGCTTCCGTGAGTGTGCTGTAGTTGTTTAATGGGCTTCTGTAGTATTAATGTAGTTGCTGATAGAGGTTATGCTCAACCTGTGCATACAATCATAAAATTTCCTGGACGCATGCACATACGTGTTGAGGTCATTTGCAGGGTGAGAGGAAGCAGTGCTACTTAGCATTGTGCTGCCTGTTACCAGATATTTAATGCAAGGGGAAATTCAACCTGCTTTGCCATAAGAAATCAGTGAACTATGCTGTACACTATGAATTCTGTATGAAGCCCTTAGAAAAGGTTGGAAAATAACAATGGTCTGTTAGTATTGGCATATTCAGTATTGCAGTGTTTTTAGAAGTACTTACTGCTAATATATAGATTCTAATTGGTAATTCCCACTTTTAATTATCTTACATTTAGTTACAGCAAATGGCCCCCTTGTTCTTTAAATGTAAATAAATTAGTATGAGCATGTGTTTAATGGCCTCTTTCATATTTTCCTTTTCACCAGTATTAGAGTTTATTCTGCTTGAGCTAAGCACTTCCATATTTTGTGGCTGTTTACTTATCTATCTTTCGAAAAGTAACACAGTCAAGATTAATGGATTGGCACCATTTTTATACTTGGGTGATTAATGTGAAAGCTCTTTCTAAACCATTAGTTCATTGTACATGGCATTTTATCTTAGTTTAGGAAAGAAACACATGGTGCGTAGATGCTAACTGTAGACTAAGCAAACGGTTTATTTCGAAATGTAAATGTATTAAGAGTGGGCTGCCACCAAAGGTAATGTCCTCTCTCATAAGTGCTCAGTGCATCAAATGTGTTTATTATAAACCCTCTTACTCTTAGTAGTTTGTGAGGCGTCTGTGCCCAAATAGCAGTGCTTTCCATAAACACTGATTTGTGTTTCAAAAATAAAAAAGCAAACAAACAAACAAAAAACCCATAAACAGGCAACAATAACAAAACCATTTAAAAACAAACAAAAACAACCCCACTAATAACAGTAACAAAAGCCAAAGGTTATCTTTAATGCTTTTTTGTTATTTTTTTTTTTTTTCCTGATTCAAGGTACATACATGATCTTTATGTCTCTATATAGGTCAGGTAAAGATTTGTATTTTGGTTCCATGATGCCTTCTGTTTTTTCTAGCTGTGATCTCCTCTGAAAATAGCAACATTCCCAGCTAGTTAGTGAGAAACAAATTTTGACCATATGTGTAACAGACCAGCAGATATCAAGATGAGCAGCTATGCACATCACACAACTGGGAAAATCTGGAGGAGGAAATGATTCTGCATGGCACAAACCATAATATAGATGCACAGACTTGTATCTTCTGAACTTGCAGAGTAATGAAGCAGGATGCTGTGAAATAGCATGAACAGGGATAGATGTTTAGCAGTGTGATATTAATGAGATTCATGGTATAGATTTCATTCTGCAGCTACAGTACTGCTGACGGATAAGTACCAACTGTGATAACTTTAATGAAGGTTAAATCTTTCAAACCTTGTTTTTGTACTCCAAATCTAGTCTTGATAGCTACAAAGTTTTCCAACAGCCCAAAGAGATGGAGATAACTCTAGTATTTGATTAGACAGGAAATTGAACATGCAAAGCTAGTTGCTTTGAGTGATGTTGATAGCAAACCAATGCTGTGATTTGGAATAGCACGTGTTCTGGCTTCTACTCTTAAATATTACTTTTTCCCTTCCATTCTGTGCCTAGAAAATATTTTAAAGCTTCATTCTTTGGGGTTTAAAAAAGTAGTGTGATTTTGCAGAAGTGTTTACCTGCTGGCAGGAGCCAGGGAGATGGAAGGAGAGTGCCACATAAGTAAGTACAGATCACAGGCAATGCCGGTCATGGTTCCCTATGGACAAGCCTCCTTTAAAAGCCTACCTTACCAGGAAACCTGATGGAGGTCAACTCTTGTGTCCCATTATCTCTTTAAATCAGGCTTTGTGCTGTCAGTGAGACTTCCCATTGCAAATCTGAAATGCTCACAGTCCTGTATATTAAGTTTCTGCTTTTCACACTTACCAGTCTCCTGTGGGTTTTGACCACAATATGCTGACCTCAGAAATATTTTACTGTGTTTGTCTTGTGGCATCCCAAGTCTTAGTTAACCAGAAGGTAACTTTTCAACTGAGTAGAAAGTAATTTTACAAAATGAGAGCTAATGAGAAAGAAGAAAACTTAATACCAGAAGATAGAAAACACCATGATTGAATTAACGGATTAATCTATTCATCAGTTACTCTTCAACGTGTAATGTCAAGTTTTTCACTTTTGATTTGTATCCGGTAGATCAGAATTACTTCCAGGAATGATGTTGTTGTCTTTTCGTTCTTTCTCTTGCCTTCCTTTCCTGCCTAGGACACAGAATCAATATCTATAAATTTTTTCATTTTTATTGTTCCAGTGTAAAATCTATTTTAAAACTACCTTTAGTTAAGACTTAAAAACTTCTTCCCTATCCCCTCAAGTGACTATCAAATGCATATTGTTTATCTTTCTTGCTCTGCACTTGCAGTTGATACTTCATATGATAAGAAAGGAAGGAGAGGTCAGTGAGTAAGGAATACTTTTATCTTACACTTTTGTACATGGGACTCTGGATTTGTGAGTAGGAATCGTTGCAGATTTGTTAGCCATGCAGATTTGGTGTTTTGAAAATGTCGCAGTAGTTCAAATTTTGATAGACTCAGGTGCATGTACAGGGGAGCTTTCTCCTTTTCTTGTACCTTGATTCTCAGACAGGGTAGGAGGGCCCCTATTCTTTCAGACTTCAGCTTTGTTTTCCTGTCAAACTATAAACCTTGCATGGCTGGGACTCTTTAGATATGTTGTTAGCTAGTACTTGGAGATTTGCAAATGGTTTCCAGTGGGTGGAGAAACTGCTGATGGATTTGACTGTACTGCAGGAACTGCAAAGCTGAATCTCATTTAACTTCTGATCTTTCAAGTGTGCCAGTGAAGGAGTCACAGGACTAAAGTGTATGAAAGAAATAACAAAGGTTAACAGTGAATGTGCATGATGTGAGCCTGTTATTTATTCCTATATTCAAGATTTCAAAGCCAAACAAGACCATTCTAGTCTGACCGTTGGTGTTACTCATAGGTCAGAGCTAGTAAATCCTTCTTTGAGCTTGTAGTTTGGAAAGAGATTCTGTCTGTTAGAATGAAGCATGGGCTCCTTATTTAAATGCTTGAAAGAGCAAAAAATCCTCCTCATCCCTTAATTAGAATGTGACTGTTACTTTTATTCCCTACTAAATAGCAGCATACAGTGCTCTCCAATGTGCATTCAGCTCACCTTTCTGCCAAGTAATCCCACTGTGCTGTTATAGAAGACACTTCTCTACATGAAGAAAACCCCAGCAAGCAGCTGTTTCCTCCATGGGCACATGATTAGGGACAGCAGGGTAATTCATTTCAACGAACATAAGTATTTTGTTTTCACTGCCTGGTGGTAGTTGCTGTCTACCTGAGCATATCAACATGTGAGCAGAGGTAAAATGTGCTGTGTAGGTAGACTTCTTAATTTACATCACCTCAAGGTGGGGGTTTGAGTAGATATTGGAAGAGGTGAGGTATCTTAGTGCTGTGAAGTGTGGGAGATCATTTGTGGCGTGGAGAATCCCAGAATCACTGAAGAAATTAGGGCCAGTGAGCTGAAGGCTGTTCATTGGCATCAAACCCTGTGATAAAATAGATTGTAATGATACAGCAGATTGTATGTCCTAGGAAAACATTTTAATAAATGATCATTTAAATAGAAATCTTTTCAATCTGACCTTATTAGAGAAATTTCATATGAATGGAAAGAGTTGAAAAGTTGGGTAGTCCAAAAGATTGTTTTTGCCAGGCATAAAGTGTCATGAATGTTACTGGATTTTACTGGTTCTAGATTAGTCATTTAGGTGGAGAATTGTTCTGTGGAAAATTCTCCTGAAAAGAAGGGAAAAAAAAAAGTAGGAGGTGCTGCAACAAGTATTGGTGTTTGTGAGGAGCCATGTCTGTAAGTAGATCTGTCAGTCTGGCTGTGTTTGTTATTGTGAGGTATGCTGTGTGTGAAGGACATAAAGGGTGTTGTATGAAGTCTAGTCAATAACAAAACTGTTTTCTTTTGGATTGTTCTTCCTTTGTCTTTAGTACAAATTGCAGGTGCAATACACCCAAGCACACGCTTATGGTCATATTCTAGTACCTACTGGTAAGAAAGTAAAAATAGCATCACGTATTCTGTACAGTACCATCCTTATTAACAGATCATAGAATCATAGAGCCATTTGAGTTGGAGTGGACCCTTAAAGATCATTTGATCCAACTGCCCTGCAATAAACAGAGTTCTACAGCTAGACAGATTGCTCAGAGCCCCATTCACCCTCTTGAACGCATCCAGGGACAGGGCATCCACCACCTCTCTGGGCAACCTGTGCCATTGCCTCACCACCCTGATTGCAAAAAGCTTCCTCCTTATGTCCAATCTAAATCTTCTTTATTTTAGTTTGAAACCATTCCCTTTGTCCTGTCACAATGGACTCTGCTAAAGAGTCCATCCACTTCCTTCTTATAGCCCCCTTTTAGATACTGAAAGACCACTTTCAGGTCTCCCTAGAGCCTTCCCTTTTCGTGCTGAACAGCCCCAGCACACTCAGCCCGTCCTCGTAGGGGCGGTATTTCACCCCTGGGCTCATTTCCGTGCCCCTCTTCTGAATGTGCTCTGTTGTCACTAAGTGAACCAGTGTTATTGATCAGAAAAAAGTTTTCTTATTTGTTTAACTGCTATGTTTGTTTGTTTGTTCAACAGGTTAGTCAGCTTCTGTGCAGAAAAAGGGAAAGCACTGACAAACTCAACTGAAGAAGTTGTCTTGTGATGAAACAGCGCATTTCAATGACTGATGACAGCATGGAGAACTGTAAAGTAAGTCCATGACTCTATAACTGCAGGTCATCGACAGCATTTAAGCCAGACGTGCGCGTAGTCAGATACCTTATTACACTTTAACCAGATATGGAAATATTTTTTGAATGTGTGGATTGGCAGGAAATATGTTACTATGTAGATGTAAGTACTGAAGTCTCTACCTGAATGAGTTGAAATGCTTCCAGATCTTGCAGATGCAAGTAACAAAGACATGCAAGGACACGTGGCAGGAAAAAAGCTTGCTGACTACAGTTTCTGTGTTCTGTGCACAGTGACCTGAAACAGTTCTTCATGTGTTCATTCTACTAACATATTTTTGTGACAGCCCATGATGGCTGAAGCCAGTAGGGATAAGTCTGGCTGTCCTCTCAGTATGCAATTACAGCGCCTTCAACTGAGTCACATTCTCCATAGTATCAGAAATGTTACTGTTTTACAGTGTACTTACCCAAATTGCAGATCATGCATCTACTGCAGCTCTCTTTTTATGTTGTCTTAAAGAGGAGGTGATTTTTTTTCAACCTGAGAGGATGGCATTCTCGTTATAGACAAAAGATTATTACAGTAGATCAATTACTCATACAAGCAAATTCACTGACTTCAAGGCTTGAATTCTTCCCACTAATGATGCTCATTACCTTTCAAATTGGTATAGCTTTAGCGTATTTATATCAAGGGTGTTTAAGAAATTATTTAACTCTCAAAAATCACTTCTGTTTTCACAGATTTGTTTTTCTGTTAAATGTTAGTGTTTTCACTGACAAACAATCAATCAAAATGTATTTGCCTCCCTGTAAGAAGTCCAGAAAGTCTTAAATCTTCAGTTTTGCATTGCAAACTGACCACGTTTAATGAAAATCAAAACCATGTTGGTGTTTCCAGTTAAGCAGAGTATCTTTCTTTCAAACCCTTGCTGATGAATTTTGAGCAGCTGCAATTTCCATGAGATGCTGTTGTAAATTTGTTGTCTAGAGCACAGTACCTAAGTAAGTCACTAGCGCAGGAATGTGGTAGGTGAGAGCTGTAGCACAGATGAGTGTTTGGCCCAGTGAACAAAACCTGAGTCCTATACACTTGCCTTCACTTGTTTGGCTAGTTAATTTCTCTCCTGATTTTCCTCTGATTTTGACAGCACAAGAGAAGATGCTCATGCAATTCGCTCTCCTATCCAGTGTTTATGTTTGTCTCAAGAACATAAAATAACCTTACTGCAGACATTCACATTATTAAAGTAATAAGAAGTAGCTGCATGCTGTATCCCCCACAGGTGAACAATTGGCTAGCAACCCACTGCTTTATAAATGTCCAGTTCAGGGAGAAATATTTAAGACTGAAGAAGATGCTGATAAAAACAGTACCTGAAGCACTTCAGGGCAGTGGGTTTATATACATACTAGAACACTTTCTCAAATATTGATGTTGTCATCAGTTAGAGCCTTAATGCATAGACCCGTTCACCAACTGAGAGAAGATGTGTGGATAGTTACTTGCAACAAAACAGGGCATGGCACTGTTGATAGAATATTCTGTTGGGAAGAAGGAAATAAAATTGAAGAGTATGCATTTATTGCATGGTGTCTGCACGTATACATTGACATGACTTTAGAGCTACTGTACTCTGAACTCAGGATTTGGGTGTGGGCTGGTCACAGCAGTGATACATCCCCCTCTCCGCCCTTCATGCTGTGCTGTTTGAGTGTGCAACCCAAGATGTGGCTGCTGGGAGGGGAGGTGCTGGATGGGAATCAAACTGTCATTTTGATTTCTCTATCCTTAAACACAAGTTTAAAGAGAAAGGAGCTGCTACAGTGAGAGACTGCACAGACATAGGGCTGCTGAATTGATAAGTCAGGAGGATAACAGGCCAGGACAGAGTGACTCTGTGTTACACTTATACATGCTCTTTAAGGGGGTTAGATTAATTAAGAAATACATGGTTTGGTTCAAGATGATAAAATATGCATTTAACTGTATTTTCTTTCTCAATTTGTAAAGACTGACTTCAGTGTGACTTGCTGTGAAACAGGCAGGAAAATGAAAACAAAAGTCAAGTTTACAGGAGATTTATGATTTCAGAAGTAATTATAAGGAATAGTACTAAGAGCATCTAAAACTATGTAACTGAATTGTATGAGAAGGTATGTATGTATAAGGAATCCTGTCAAAATGTACTTAAGATCACCAAACATCTGTTGTTGAATAATCTCACACAGGAACAAAAAATATGGGAAGGTTCTTCAGTAATCAAACCAATTTTAAGCCTAAAATATCTTGTAAGAAAATAAACATAATAGGAAAGGAGATGAAAAGAAATAGGAATGCAGGTGTCAAACTCCTTTCTGCCATCAAGATCAGAGTGGCACATTGGCTGAGGACTTGTGTCTCAGAAGGGGTAGCAGCCAGGACTGGTGGGAGTCAAGTTTACAGCATCCTTGCTGCAGAGTCTTGCTGGGCAAGCAACTAGCTGCAAGTCTCCCATGCTTCGTTTTTTCTCTTCTTGAAATCATGCTGTTTACCACCTTGTGTGCATAGGGTGTATGCACAAACAGGTCACTGTGTAGGTGCCAAATATCTTCACTCAGCTGCTTATCTATAAATACTTATGGGCCAGAATATTTCATTTAAAAAAGGTATTAACTCAACAGACTTACTACTGGTATTATTAAAATGTGCACTCCTTTAAAAAATTGACCTTTAACTTGCTAAATGTTGATTAAATGATAACCTTCTGATAACTAAAGAGACTTGGAGTGGTCTAAATATTAAAATTCCAGCAGCAACTTTGATTTTTGTTCATCTTAGCACACCCTCACCTGCCCCAGTTGATAAATGCAACCTTTTCCCCAATAAGTGGACACCACAAGTGTTAAAGTGTCTGGAAGCTTTATAGGAAGAAAACAGCCTAAGAACATCAATGAGATGCTTGGATTTATTGGTGAAGGGTCACTGGATAGCTGTAAAAAGCCTCATCTGAAATGACAGGTCAGAAAAAGAAGATGTTGTAACAGAGCATTACAGTAGGCTATGTTGTGCTTAATTGTGTTATTTTTCTACTGGGGAAGACCACAGTCTACTGTGGTTGTGTAGCGATATGTGCTGGCATCTGGTCTCATCAAATTGGATTTTTCAGCATGTTACACAGCAAGCTAAAAGGGGAACCATTCCCAAAAGTTTGCATGTACACGAACAGAGAAGTAAAGTGTTTTTCTGCAGCTGGCTCCCATATAATATCTGTAAAAATAAAAACAAACTAAAATGTGGCACAACAGTGTTTTTCAACTGGAACCATTCAGTTTCAGCAAAATAAATTTCATTGGCACATTCTGATACCGTTTCCAATAGAAAGTTGTAGAAGCAAATAGCTTACTCGTGTCACTTATATGATGCTGATTTGCTGATTAGTAACATTTGACTTTCATGCTATTTCATTTAATTCTGTTGAGACTTCTGTACTCTAACATCCAGTGTTGATTTAAGACATTCTCTTCTCTCTTTAAATAAAATAGTTCATCAGTATCGAAACAGAGCTCTGCAACATTCCATGAGGATTCTAAACTCTTAGACTGTTTTACAGTACACCTTCACTTCAAAAATGTCAGAAGATCCCAGCAAACAATAGTATTTTCTTTCAAGTTCCAGAGGAGAAATTGATTTTGGACTGTCACCAGTCCTGACAGGATGCATAATTATTTTTGCTGCATGGCATTTCTTCATTATGTCTTCAGTCTGTCTAGAACATGTTTAATGAGTCTCTGTATTAGTTTTGGCTTTTTCTGTAAATGAAGAGAAGAGAGGTATCCGTTACTCAGAGCTTCAGTGTTGTGACTTTGCACCGTATGTAAAGGAGTCAGTCTGTGACCTTCAAAAAAGGAATTTCATACAATTCCCATTCAGGTTTTCCTACCATAGCACTTGTTTTTTATGGATTGCTAACTGTTCTTTCTAATCACAAATGACACTGCTATTCCCATTAATTAGCCAACTGGCTTTCTGTTCATTGCTTTTTGCTAGGTATAATCCCTTTCCTTGGGATAATTACTGATCTAAATGATGTCTTAGGATATCTGGGTGATTATGATGAATTCCAAGCGAGTTTAGGAGGGGTAACCAACTGCTTTGGAGATCAGCCATGGGCTGGTAGTCAGGGCATCTGCTGGCCTTTGAGTGTGTTCTGGAGCCTGTGGTGAGCTCTGAGTCTTAATGGGCAATCTGTGATCAGTAACCCAAGTAGCTTCTATATGACAAACTTGATGAGACACATTCACAAAGTCTTAAGTCATTTTAATGTCATGACAAACTATTGTGACAGTGATTGTGATTTTATTATTTCTGCTTTGAAATTTGTTCCTGGGGTGTGTGGTCTGGAATTGTGTGTGGACTCAATTTGCAGATGATGGCAGCCCTGTCCCTGAAGACATAACTCTTAATTTCATTTTGGTTATATTGCACATGCCTTTTCTTTGTGAATCACACCTTTGATGTAACTTCAACAAACCCAATCAAATGTCTTTCTTTAGCTTCCCACCATGAGGCAGGTGATTTACATTCTGACCCTTCTATGGTGATACTCTTTTGCTCTCTCTTATGTAAAAGATAATGAGAAAAGCATAGACTTAGAGCGATGGTGCAGTGCTTTATGTGATGCAGCTGTGCAGAAGCACGTGTGTTCATAGGCTTCAAGGACTGGCAGTGACCAAGGCTAGAACTGGCACTTCTCATACAGTACGTTTTTAGAGTGGGGGCTATGTATATAAGCAGTTTCAGAACAGCTTGATGTCTTAGAATATTGATTTGGAGTTGACTCTTCATGTAGTATTTTTAGTGATGATTTTTGTAGTGATTTGGATTTAAAGGATACAAGAACATAACCTTTTTTCCCTGGTGGTTGATGAGAAGTACGACATGAAGTATGCTCCAAGTGTGCTTTCTCCTCTTTAATTCTCCAATCTTCGTAATCCATGAACACTTGCTGATTTTGTGTGAGATCTGAGGATTATCAAGAAAGGGTTTGCCTTTCCATATTATTCCTAGGGTATGGAAAATAGGGTGTCAGAAATGTTGCAGCTTTGTTTTCACTAGGCTTACTTAGATCTGCACAACCAGGCTTCCAGTGAGATCCTAGCTAAATGTCCAAAGATTCATCAGATAGCCCTTTCCCTGTTCTGAACTGATCCCTAAGCTTGCACTGTTGAATGATGGAACATACTAGAGGGAAGAAGGGTGGTATGGGAATGCAACTGTGCTATCCCTGCAAAACACAGAATTAACAACCTCTCGCTTTTGTCCAAGGCCAAGTACCAGGAATACAAGGCTCTGTTGTAGGGAAATTACTTCCATTTACTTAGTGACTTAAGAGCTCTTAGGACTCTTATCAACCCCCTGTGTGAGAAAAAGGAAGAGTAAAGATGGCAGGTGATTATGGCAGAGGGGGGCAGCCAGAGGGGGCAGCCAGGGCAACAAAAATATTTTGCTGACCCCCAGCAATTTCCAGAGCTACCAAACTGAAAAGTACAATCAAAGGCATGACTGTCATTTGGTGACAATGACAATGTTTTGCTAAGTATTCCAGTAAAGATGATACAGTAGTGGTGTCACATTGTGCATTTATATGTCACAATGCTTTTTACAGTAGCTATAGACTTGCAGATGCACTCCCTGATAATCCTGCAATTTTATCATCAGGGAGTGATAAGTTCTCAGATATGAAAGCTGATGTCAGCGTCTTCTGCCACTTTGATCTGCGTGAGTTGATGCCTTGAAAATTAATGAGAAAACTACATGTGAAATTGGAATCAATCTGCTGTGGGTTTTATCCCCTCTCCGCCTTTCCCGGCACGGTGGCAGGGGGGAGGAGATGGGTGGGGGGATATGCGTTATCAAATTTGAAGCGTAGCAGAGTATAAAGGCTGTAATCTCATCTCAGGATTCTTATGGTTTTAATAAACTCTTCATGCTTCATTCTTGCAGTTTACTGCATCAGAGGGACACTTTTGCAAAATTGCAGCTATAAATTTTCCCTTCTGCTGGACAGATTTTACTCCCTTGCTTTGGTATATATGTCATCCTGCTTTCAACAGAGTCGGGACATGACAAAACTGATTAAACATTTGTATTACCTCTTCAAAATGTATAGAGATCTGCAATTTCTTAGGTAGAGAGAAAGAAGGTTAAAGCTTTGTTGAGCTTATGAGTGTTCTTTGGTGCTTACAAACACACAAAGAACAGTAAAACTCAACTCCTGTCACTGTTGGAATGAAAATTCTTTGTCACTTGTTCTAGGATGGGCAAAATATCTTTATGACTACTGGCGTTTGGCAAAAGGTATTAGTCAATCATCCAAAAAAGCATTATTGTCTTGCCATCTGCTCCCACATCTGCTTGAGTCCTGATGGCCCCTAAGAAACTGTCTGCCATTAGCAGTGATCCCTAAAAATAAAGACCCTTTTACTACTGTAAGTGAGCTGAGTAGACCATGTTCTCCCCTAAGATACCCTCCTGGCTGTGGCTGTGCATTAATTATGTTTTGGGCTGGCCGCTGTAAATTGCAGTAAATGTTAGCCAACTCTTCCTAGAGGAATGTGCAGGGTGGAGCCTGTTGCAGTCCCATCATATTTCCATCTCCATTCTTTGTTTGCAGGACCCAGGCACAGTTTCAGCTCACCCTGCTGCTAGCAAAGCTTTCCCTGTGCTGTTCATACTGCTCGCTGCAACCAGTGTGTGTGGCACAAGGTGACACGGGGCTGGAAGTGGTAATTGCTGCTGACCCGAATGGTGGTGAAGCCACCTGCCAGGCGTGCCACCTCTGTGTCACTGCTCCCATCACCCAGGTTGAGCAGGTTATCCCAGTGCAGCCTGCAGCACCCTTTCCCCTGAGGAAGGCAAGCACCCATGTCACGCTTTCCTGGTCCAGAGCAATTTCTGGGCACTGCATGGGTATGTTTTGGAGGCCCTTGTTCTCATAAACAAGTCAGCTGTAGAAAACGTAGGATACATTTCTGTTACCAAAATGGAGGATGCATTTCTGTTACAAAAAAAAATCCTGCATAGTGCTAATGCTTCGGATGCTTGGGGGTTGAAACTTGATGATCCTTGTGGTCTTTTTCAACCCAGGCCATTCTATGATTCAGAGTAGGAGTGTTCTTTTTTTCCTTCTGTTCCAGGGAGTTGTGTTCAAATTAATCATGACATAATATATTGAAGACTTTTTTTTACTGATAATGAAAAAATAAGTTCAAATAACCCTGGTGCCTTGATATAAATGTCACAGAGTTTGAAAATTTAACTGTGTAGTCTCAAAACTCTAAGGTCTTCAGAGTAAGAACCAGTTTTAAATGTGTAGCTATCATGCTGATTTCAGCAGGGAGCACATCTGATGGGATGCAGTACATGAATTGAAAATGCAGTTAAGATTTATACGCCTGCATTATCATTGTCAAAAGAATCTTACATGGTTTCTTTTATTTTTTCTCTTATATGGTTAATATTAAGTTGTTAGATTCCTAAGGAAGGGAAGTAGAGATGCTAAGCCTTAAATATGAAGACAAGGATGAGATGCAAACATTTCATCGTTGAGAAATAGTTGAGTTCCGTAGTTGAGTTCCACCCATTGTTAGATGGATGGAGGAGAAGGGATAAACAATTTCTTGGATTTTCTTCCAGCTTTATTTCCTGTGGTCCTATAAATCTAAAGCACATCATGATCATCCACACTTGAAGTGGGAACCAATGGAAATGTTCCTCTAAATTAGTAAGTTCCTGACCAGATCTAGTCATATATGTGCATGCAAATGATTTGAAGATTGGTCTCTTCTCTACTGTAGATGAAGACTAGTAATTAAACCTTTTTGTCTAAAAGTGGGTTTAACCCATTATGGAATAGGCAGCTCAACCCTTAGCTGGTCTCATCAAAAGAAATGAGACCATCAGGGCAAGGATGAAAAGGGTTTCATTCTCCCCCTTCTACTCCACTACTGCGAGACACCCAGTGTAGAATATGGACCTACTGGAGTGGATCCAGATAAGAGCCAGAGGGCTGGAGAACCACTCCAGTGAAGACAAGCTGGAAAAGTTGGGATTGTTTAATCTAAGAAGAGAAGGTTCCTTGGAGACCTTGTAGCAGCCTTCCAGTACCCAAAGGAGGCGTACAAGAAAGCTGGAGAGGGACACTTTATAAAAGAATACAGCTATAGGGCAGTTGGTAACAGCTTTAAACTGAAAGAATAAGTTTACATTAGATATAATAAAGAAATTATTCTCTGTTAGGGTGGTGAGGCTCTGGAACAGGTTGCCCAAAGAAGTTGTTAATGCCCATTTCTGGAAGTGTTCAAGGTCAGATTGAATGGAACTTTAAGCAACCTGATCTAGTGGGATCTTTTCCTGCCCATGGCAGTGGGTTGGAACCAGGTCATCTTTAAGATCCCTTCCTGTATGAGATGTGTGAGCTGAAAAGCCTTTGAGGATCTTTATCACATCTCACTGATGTTATGCCTAACAGGTCAGAGTAATAAAATGTTTGAAGTATGGAGCACCAAATTTCATTTAAAGGTGAAATGAAGCTTTCCAAGGTAGTTACAGGATTCAGGAAAAGTGGCTTCTCAGACATTCATTAGGAATTCAAAGATCTGATCAGAAAATTTCAGCAGAAAATATAATTCATCTTAATAAAGGCATTCATTTAAACAAGAGACACTGAAAAATCCATTTAAGGTCATCTTCAATATTTGAAATTTTAGGAAGCTATAGAATTTCACTGCAAGCTAATTCAGTAAGAGCGTGCATTCTTTTTGCAACTTGTATTTCCAGTCCTCTCCATTTCCTCTGGAAAGGGTTCTCTGAGGAACTGATGTGTGGAGACACTATGCTAAAAGATACAGAACTGAACTGTAGAGTGCAGCCTGCCACCAGCATAGCCCTAACACTTAAGGGAAGATGTAGATTCCTTGGAGCTTGGGGCACAAGCTCTTCCACAGACTTCTTTAGGAACCTCTAAGGAGGAAGCAGCCCCTGTAGCTTTCTTTCTGTCAGTTTTACCCAGACAAGGAGACTGTGCTCTTTAACCTCCACATCACATTGCAAGCTCTATTTGCTCAAGACTTTGCTTCAGGTGGAGAGGTTATATGCAGAGCTGATTTGAAAATGAAAGTGCCAGTATCAGTTCTGCATTCCTTTTGAACTCATAATGTTTTAAATTGAAATACATTTGTTCAAGAGACTGCCATGGGTGTACATCAATCAGAAAGGAAAAATAAAGTATCACACTATTTCTGATTCACCAGCACTTGTACCATCAGAGTCTACTGATCTATGTCAAATGTGCTACTTAATCAGGAGGAATGGGGGGAACAAAAGCTTTCACAGCCACATCCTCCTTCCTTTGTTCTGTTGCGGTATTTGCTGCATTTCTGGGGCATTGGATTCCTAGCTGAAACTTGTCTGATTACTGGAAGTCTTCAAAGACATCATGGACAACTCATTGCTCAGCTTCCACTCCAGATTTGCCTGTGCTTCTGAACTGTGTATTTCAAGAGCCAATAGCAGACTGCAGATTTGGTGGTAACTTGAACTGCCTTCTTTCATTGTCCCACGTTATTGCTGTCGTTTGGCATTTGCTGGTGTTTTTTTTTTTTGCCTATTATGTCTGTTCAGCTGCTTAATCTGTTCTCTTAGCAATGCTACAAGGAACAGGTTAACCTAGATACTAATGTTTCAGTGCAACACTGCAATTTTATAACAATAAACAGAAGCTTTTATGAGGCTGTAAATGTCTCTTCCATTTATAAATATTGTACTATAACTGCAGGCTCTGGGGTTATCACGCAGTCAAACCCTTTATCAAAGCCAAATAGTTCCTGAAGTACCACTCTTAAAAATCTTTTTCAGGCATTAATGTTTCATTAGTTCTCTCAAACAAGTCTCCATGGGAATCTATATAGCAAGTTAAAATCTAGCTCTAAAACATGGGAAAAATTAACTGCATTTTTAATTCATTTCTTCAGGATTTACACATGGTGTTGGGTGATACATACTTGGTGTTCTAAGTGTACTGTGCTGCTCCTCCATTTTCAGGGTGGCGGTGAAATCAGTGGCATTATATGTATGCACAGACGCTGTACAAATGCTTCTCTCCCTCCAGCCAGGTTTCTCATGTGTGTGCCCATCCAGTTCTCCACCTATTCCTTACTTTTCCACAGAGAGTATTTGTGCCTTCCTCATGCACGCGTATACTCAGCAGAGCACATTCCAACCCTCCAAATCTCCAAGTATACTTACCCTGCTTTGCAGCACCTTATGGTGGTAGTTCATTTCATCTTCAGAGGTGTATCCTTCCACCCTGAAGTTTGAAAATCCCTCAGCTCTGCTGCTAGTTGGAGATTTGACTTGTTTTGCACGAACTGGGGAATCCCTGCACTGTGTGGAGCCAGCCAGGGCACAGGCATCCATGTGTGTGCATCTCTCTAACCTATCACCTCCTGTCTGCTCCACCAGCGCAGATTGCCAGAAAGAGGTGACTAAACTGAAGTGGAGCAACAATCAAAGAAATGCTGTCCAGATATTTGAACAAACTGCAGATTTTCAGGTCAGCAGGCACTGTGACTGCCATAAAACCATCCCTTACCTATCGAAGTCATCACTCAAAGAAAATTGTGCCAGCAACACACGTAGTCTGTGCATTCAATATTCTGCTTTTTTACCTCTAGGCTTGTAAAAGGTGTATCCTCAGTTCCTTCTCAGTGTTTGAATGTAAGTAATTGGCAACCTGTTGTTACTGCATGGTGGTGAGTGACATAATTCACGTGAAAGAAACTGGTCTTGGGGTCTATGGTGATTTTATTTATTCTGGTTCTGATGTCTTCTTTCAAGAAGTGCTTAGTTTTGCTTGTGTAGCTTATTCTGCAGACATTTTGTATGAAGTTTAGCAAAAGTACAGGTGGATAAACTGAGCCTGCATCTTGCACTTTAGAAGCAGCTGACCGTGCGTCCTTGCTCTGCATAGTCTTTTTGGGACAACCAAGGCTTGAGTTTATCCATAGATGTGCAATGTGAGCATCTGTGGTCTTTACTTCTCCTTCTGAGAGGCCTTCCAGGCAAATGCCTACTTTAGAGAGGGTTGGGCTGAAATGAGCTATTAGTTTGGGAAGAAAAGTAAATCTGTCCTTGACAGTAAGCTTGAACACTGGTATACCTGATATCAGCATGACTGTAAATTTCTGTAACATGCTGACATTCATCTAATTTCTCTCTCATCTCTGTTATTGATCCAATTGCAAATGTGTTTATTGATAGCTATTCAAAAGCATTAGCAAACAGGGAGTCAGTATCAAAATTCTTGCATACCAATTAGTCTATGCTATCACTTCCTGTGGTCTTGTAGAAACTGTCTAGCCTTTGCTGAAGGAGAAAAAAGTAATAGAATTGCTAGAGTGGAAATTGGCAAAAGGAACAGTGAAGGTGTATGGGGAAAGAAACTGTATGGTGCCATTTTTTCATTTGAACTACATGCGATCTTTAGCACATAGCACAAGATTGTGTATCTGGGAAGGCACGATATGGGTGACACTCACTCAATGGTGCTGAGCAGAAGAGTTGAGCATTCTGAGAAGCTGTCAGTGGAGCGTGAGTTCCTAGTGAGCTGCTCCTCTTCCTAGTGAAGTCAATTGCAAGGACCTGCCTTCTGGAAGTGTAGGGCATAATCAGAACGTAAGGGAACTTGCATTGTCTCTACATACAGAATTAGTGAAGCTGTTACATAAATAGGGTGTGTCCAAGACATTCCCATATGAAGGGAACCAAGGAGAGCATCAATAAGGATTCCTTGTCTAGAGGTCTACTTTTAAGGCACATCTATGCTTACTGCAAGCTACCCTGACTGTGTAGTTTGAGTATCCACCCTACAAAAACTTATCAGAGGCAAATCATTAGAATTAGCCCGCAGGGGTGCTTTACTAATCCATGTATTGAAAGCAGTTCTCCTGAGTTATCACATGGTCATTTGCAGAGAGCACAGAGGCCCCGTTTGTGAAAACTCTCCCCAAGTTTTTCCTCTTTCTCTCTCACAATTTATAAGATTGCTGTCTGTGGCAGTGGCAAGACAACATGTAAATACCTTGCAGTAGAGTTGGTCATCATTAATGCTGACAGTCTGAAGACATGAGAAAAACAGCAGTTGGCAGGAAAAACTTTTTAATGAGAATGGCATTAAGGAATGTGAAAGCCATGAAGAGATTTTTTGCACATGCCTCCAGCTTCTCTGTCTTCCTGTTGTTTTTCTGTCCATTAAAGATTTAAAAATAATAGTAGTGGTGGTGGGGAGGGTTCAATTTCACAAATTCTGGGCTTCACTGATTTCACATGAGGGCTCAGCCTCTCACCAGTAGGAACTACAAAAAAACTTTAGTGTTTGAGGAAGTGCAATTAGGACTTTAAATACTAGGAATCTCAACTAAAAAAAAGGCATAATGAAAATAATTGGCTGGAAAATGAAATTGGCCAGAGTGAGTCTATCAATAAAGGGGGAAGTGTTAAACAGGGAAGGAACAAATAACCTCTAGCTGGGGTGAATGATCCATCTCTTCCTGTGACATCTCTCTAAAGCAACTGCCTGTGCTCCTTCAGGAACTGCAGGGTCGATGCAGAGATTATTTTATATTGATCTTCAGCCTGGCTTTATGCAGATCATAAGTCTGTAAAATTAGAGTGGGCCTCACAGATTTGTTAAAATGGCTTAGGGAACCTATTAATCACTTTGGAAATGCAGGTCAGGGACTCTGAACTATAGTAATAAAGTTCTAAGCTGCTACCAATTAATGGAGGAGTTTGCACAGCAGGGTGGTTTGATTCCCTGGTGTGCCAAGTGGCAGTGAGGCTGTGCTTGCTCTCAGTCCTTCCTAACTAAACAGGGCATCCAGTGCTTCCAGATTATCACCATGCTCCACCGTCAACAATTCTCATTAAGTAGGAACTTGATTTCAAGTGATCATGAGGATATTTCTATGAATATTGGCACCATAATACACCAGATGAGTGAAATCAGAGATATGAGAAAAAGCTACAGGCATGTATCGTTATCAAGGGGAGTAAGGAGGAGAAACCTTCTGATCTACGTGGAAACAATGGCTGGGCTGTCATGTTCCATTATTCCTGATCAAGGGAACAACCAGCAAAAGAACTGCAGAAGCTAAGACCTGGGGAGACTAAGCTTTTTCTTTCTCTTTATGCAAAAGGAATAGTGGGAAGAGGAGGACAAGAAACCTTAGTGGGTAGCATGCTAGAAAGTGCTATTGCAGAAAAGAATGCCTGGCCGTGGAAATGGTGGGAGAAGTTCTACCACCTCAGTCATGGTAGACTACTGCTCCTCAGTTGAGGCAGGAAAGCTTCTTGCCAGGGTTACACCATCAAAAGGATCATAGAAAAGGACTGAGTTAAAAGCAGCACTTTCTGGATAGAGAAGGGCATGGCAGGGGTGGATTATGCTTGTCCCATCAACTCTGCCATCAGAAGTGGTGGATATATGTCCTCTGCCCTGCAGGTTCTCATAGGTGTGCAGTGACTGGAGATGCTGCTCGTCCTGTCTCTTCCAGGGTTATATTCTCATAGCAGTTACCACCGGGCTCTTGTACTTATCTTGATAAAAGTGAGATAGCCACGTTGCATCTCTGAGTGGACAGCAGGCTTTGATGGCTTGCAGGGCTGTAGCAAGTGCTATCCCAGCACATCTGCTGGACAATTTAACTGGGTAAACTGGGCAGCGTACAGTCTGGTAGCTTAATGCTGCAGAGACCCTGAGCTACAAAAAGTTACTGTTTAAACAAAAAATTAACTGGTTTGCTTCCATGAGGAGTTTCATGGGTTTGTCTTAGTGAGGTATGGTTAGATCACTACATTAGGGCTTCTTTTTTTTTACAAGTTTATGTTTCCACCTAATGCTTCCACACAACTTGATTCAAACTGAAGAAGACACTTTTATACCAAAATGAGAGTTGAAGTTCAAGCTTTATTCATTTTAATAAATTTTAAGGCCAGGAGGACACATTAGATCATTCGCTTTGCCCTCTGTAGCATCTCACCCCTGTGCCCCAGTACTGAGCACAATAACGTGACTGAAGCTCCTCTTAACATTTAACAGCCCCATTAATTTTCAATTGATGCACCACTCAGACTAACGGATTTGCTCCCTTGACCTTGGGCATCTAACACATAAACTATCAGATTATGTTTTTGCAACTCTTGTATGCATTCAGTCTTTCAGTGTTGTGAGCGCAGACAACTATAACTAGCTCAGTCAGCCAACATAAAAACCACTTCAACTTTTCTAGCACAGACAAGGCTAGAGACACAGGAGAAATTAAAATGTCCTTGTCTCATTTAATAAGTCTGTAAGTTTGAAAATGTTATTAAACTATTAAACTATTAAACTATTCAGAAAATGGAATATGGCACACCTAGAGGAGGTTCATAGGGAGTAACTTTTTTTTTCTTTTTCAATTCCTATTGAAGTCTCCTTGAAAAATGAGAACTCGGAAAAGATTTCTCATTTTGGTGCCGTATAGTGGTTTGGATTGAATGTGAACTGTTGTTTTGTTTGTTTGTTTGCTTGTTTTCCATTCTTTTAACCAGCAAAGGGAAAGCAGTTTGCTCCAAAACCTTTAGGGAATGCATGGTGAGTGATTCTAATCAACCACTGAATTGGAGAAGTGATGCAACATAGGCTCAGTTTTCCTGTGAAACTTCTCATGAATTTGAACTGAAATTCAGTGGATTAACTAGATCACACAGACACATACTGGTAGGAATAGTTAGGTTATAGGGAACAGATAGGAATCACGAAGTCATGACATATCCTGAGTCAGAGGGGGACCCATAAGGATCATCAAATCCAACTCCTAAAATTGGTGGATTGCTCAGTAGTATTTTTTGCTGAGGGAGTCATGCAATGGTCTTTGACTGCTTTTCGCCCATCTCTCATGCACACAGATTATAAAGAATAAGTTACCATACAGTATGATGGCTGTAGGCCAAAGTTCCTCAAAGTCTGTAGGAACCTGCTTGTCTGAAAGAGGGCCAAGGTTCCTGAAATGCCAGTTTCACAAGCGGGTCTGTTACCTGCCTTTGAGGCAGAGTAGGATTGCCTGAAGTGTGAGATGCTTGCAGAGTGCCAAGATCATGGCACTTGGGTGCAGGCAAGTGAGATGGAGATGGCATTAACATGAGAGATGGGGCCCTAGAGACAGAGAGGTGCAGGGCATATTGTAGGCAGCAACATCTCTGTTTCTTTGGTTCAACATGACTTCTAATTATGAGACCTGTTAGAGTCTAACTCAAAGAACTGTGGTGTTCGGGTTGTGATCTGGCGTCATCCATGACTGACTGTGAGGATAATGACCAAGCCCCTTTAAGAAAAAAAAGGGAAGGGGCAGTCTGGCTTGGAAAGTCACAGTCTAAAGTAATAATTGCATGAAGAAGGACAAAATAATGTTTTCCAAAGTTGTTATCAACAAAAGTTAATAGAGTTCTAATGAATATTAATTTATATCTAGATAGATTACTAACTTCAGTACTTTTGCTGATGTGGAGAGCAATTGGTATTTAAATGTCTAGCTTTTCCTTTGATTTGCCACAATTAATGTTCCATGGCATGTATGTAAGTTTATAGATTAAAAAAAAATTAATTAGAAGTTGTTGCTTTTGGTTTTTTGTTTGACTGAATGGTAAACGGAGCCATTAAGCCATGTCACGCTCAGAATCTTGATGCTCATGTAAATATGGGTAGATGATGCTAAAGACTCTGAGTTATTTCTTTTTAATCTTCTCATATTTTGGATGGAAACGTGGTTTTAAATGAAAATGCTCATTATACAAATTAGATGGATGTTATTACTAAGCACATTAATCATTTTTTCTCCAAATGTTCACTTTGCAAATGTAATTATTTTTAATCATACTGGTTCCACTAAATTAGAGATTTAGTTTTCTTTTTATACTCAAATTCAAGGCTTTTGTATTTAAAAGCACGTTATTTTTATAGATTATTTCCTGCCATTTCACTTCAAAAGCACCTAATAAAATTTCAGTAAATGTGGTTAAATAGCACAGAAAAGTTGCCATGGTATTTTTCTTCCTTTTAGCATCAAAAAAATAGTTGGTTTCTCTATTACAGGCTTGCAGTTTTGCAAAGGTGTGGGTGGATAATTAATCTGGTTCCTTATTTTGTGTATCAAAAACATACACGTATTTTCTTGCAGTTCAGTGATCGATCCTGAACTATTGAGTGCTTAGCCCTGGCAGAAGAGCAGGACAAGGCCCATGTGGCATTCAGATAACATCTGCAGCTTATCTGGAAGTCTTACAAGGTACTTGTTAGACCAAGCTGTCACCTCAAAAGCACATACGAATTGTATCCCTTGCTGAAAAAAAAAATTCCAAAACCTCACTCCCATGAGAGGCTTTGCGCTGCTTTTCCCCTGACAGTTTGCAGCAGAAAAAGCAGCACAACATGTTGTGTTACCATCTGGCAAAATTTCTTTGTCTCAGCTTTTCACCTGCTTTATGAGGAACAACTATTAACCTCCACACTGAGGGCGGTTCAGCCTCGCTACTAGATCCGGTTGTTTTCAGTACTGCCCCTCTGCTAGTGTGCATAATCAATACGGACTTTGAGACATTACGCAACAAATTCTGTAATTGAAAGATATGTCATGTGCACATTAGGAAGCAACCATCTGCTACATTCTTTGTTCACTACTGTGTTTTGTTTTAGAAAGAGAAGAAAAAACCCTAGCACGTTTGCTGTTCTGCAAAGACCAAATGTACTCCCAAGAGAGCCCAGCTTTGCCTTTGCTGGAAAGATATTGCAATTACCAAGTGTCGATTCACATTCTCATTGCACATTTTCTTCAGCAGTTTTGCAAATGTGTTAAGGAATATGTCATCTGTGAGATTCTACTTAACCAAAAGTTTAGAAGGAAAAAAATAAATCTGTGTATTGAAGGAAACACACCAATGAGATTTTAGAATCATAGAATCATAAAGGTTGGAAGGACCACTAAGATCATCCAGTCCAACCACCAACCCATCCCCACCATGACCGTGTCCCTCAGTGCCACATCTTTACAGTTCTTGAACACCTCCAGGGATTACACCACCTCCCTGGGCATCCTGTGCCAGTTTTGTAACACTGAATGAAGCAGATGTGCTGTGAATATTTGTGATAGCTAAAGAGAGTACAGCATATAAGAAAACATCCCCTCAAAACTATTCATTGAGAAAACATTGCTCATTTTATTGCATTAGCAATTTAATGCAACTTGAAATTAGTATGGAAGATTGTTCTCTTTTCATTTGCTGTAGAGAAAGCTGCTGTTTTACAGGGCATGGTATTACAGCCTTAGTGATTAGGAGACAGGAGAGTGCTCTGATTGCATCCTCTGCCTTGTTATTCTGCAGGGTCCAGTACCAGGGACAAGACAGTAATTATTTTACTGGCGTTACTGCAACTCATCAGCACACTGAAGGGCTCCATGGGCACTGGGACAAATTTCACTTGGTTTCCTATGATTTCTTACGTCAGTGCTGGTTTCTTGGAGACTTATCCCTACCTGCTCCTTTAGTGGGGGGACTGCTAGCATGCATACCTTCCAGATTTCTCAGGGTTGTAAAAATTTTTAGAAATCTACTGGCTTTTAGATGGTTTTGTTGTTGTTGTTGTTGTTGTTGTTGTTGTTGTTTGTCATATTCAACAGAAATCTTCAAATCTTCGAATTTACTGGGAAGGATGACGGCACAGATGTACTCATACATACAGCACAACTGCTTAGGCTTGGTTTCTTTAAAGGAGCTAGGTAAAAATGTCCGGAGCATCCTCAGTCCCCATCAATCTGTAGAATAGTGAAGTTGTGTGTCTTAAAAGGCATTTAATCATGACACAATTTCAAAAGGAAATGAGTGAAGAATGAGTTCTACTTAGCTTGTGGTGAATTGGCTGGGATCTTTTTCACCCCTCAGAATCCTTGACATCTAACCTTTTGCTTATATAAAACACTTCATCTGTTCATTCGTAGGTTTAACTATGCTGAAGACCATCCAGTGGAAAGAAATCTTATTATCTTCAGCTTAATGTTTCATTATCTGGCACAATACAAGGATATTAGACTTTGATTGCTGGTTTTCTTTTGAGATTGCTTCATTTAAGTACTTATTTCTATCTTCATTCTAAATTCTATCCTTTTTTAATCTTTTTTTTTTTTTTTAACTGGTTTCATTTACGTTACGTTTAAATCTTGTCTTTCAAGGTTTTGGGGTAAAAAGTTTAGGCAAGAAATGAAATATTCTATTTAAGTTTGCCTTATATTTCCCAGATGATTCTGACATTCATTGATCCATTTTATATCCCAACAGTATGTACACAAAACAGCAGGCATCGAGCAATTGTAGTGGCCATTCACAACTTACCAACATCAGGCATCTGACAGAAAAATCCCTTCAAGAACAGTGTGGTGACCTGGTGCACCTATGGATTTTATGAAACCATCAATCTGTGACAATGTCACCCAAAGTTACAGTAAATAAGTTATCAAAGTAGTTTTATGGGTGACAGTAATGTATTTGTTTGGAGTCTGCTGTGCTCCGAAAGGCATATACATTTGCTATAAATGGATCTTTAATCTCTCTGAATCATTTCATTCTTTTTTTACACACTATAAAATTGCCATTTTTATGGCCAAGCTTGATGTACGATATGGCTGACAAAATGCATGAGTTAATTAAAGAATAAAGGGCTGTCCCTCCTGCTGTATATTTTTGTTTGTGACATTAGCATCTTACAACCACTGGTTTATACTCTGCAGAGATTTGGCTGTGAATGAATCATGTGGGCCGTGGGAGCTTACCACCAGTGCAGCAGGAATTCTCACATTTTGTGGGATCCTAAGTCCAGGGGCTTTGTATCTCCTAGGCAGCATCTGCACTCCCAGGACACCTTTACATTCTTCCGAAATTGTGAGCAAGATCCCGGACCACAAAACAGGGTTGTTTCTGTAAAAGATAATCCTACCAAGAAAACTAACACAGAAAAATAGGGCAGGAAAGGATCACTTAAATTCTGTCTGCTGCTATCAAAGATGGCCATGCAGTCTCATCCCATCCAGGCATGTATCAGCCTGCATTTTAAATCTCCTTGATATTTGCCTTTTGTTGCTTTTTCATTTTTGTTTTTCTACCCCTGATCAGTAGACTGTTCCAGGAATTCATTCTCAAATAGCTAGAAATCACCCTCAGCCTTCCAGCCAAAATTTATTCATGCCAATTAATGCTCATTTGTTCTTGTGCCAACATTGTTCTTTAGCTTAAATTGCTCTTCTGGCTCCCTGATGCTTACTCTGCTGTTTTTATAGAGCCCCATCAAATCTCTCTTGGCCTCTGCTGAGCTGAATAAGACAAACACCCACCCTTAGTTCACAAATTCCTCATTCCTTTGATCATCTTGTACCCATGCTCTGCTGGATTTATATTTTTGCACAGAGCTGGCAAGAAGTATCTCCTGAACTGCAATTGAGGATTTCCTCATATTGTCCTGTGCTGGAATTAATGCTCTCCTCTCACCAAGGCGACCTTTGTTTTTTGCATAAACCTTAAGAAGCGAACGTGCATAACTGAAACACCTGCCTCTGAGCTTGGTACAAGCCATGTATTTTCAAGCCAGCATCTCTTGTTTCATATGAGAGATGAGCAAAAATGGTATAAACAGAGATCATTTTCAATTTCTTTTATTTTCCCTTCGAATACTGGCTGTTGTACATTCGATAAGATAATATATTCCTCTGTCTCATAAGCTTTTCATTACTTTTCATTAAGAGAATATTATTTAGGCAAAACAAAGGCAATTATAGCATAGGATGATCAGTGGAAAGGAAATAAACACCTCTGAATTTTAAGAAAATCTGAAATTCTATTTAGCTTGCTTATCATTATTCAGTATGATAAGATTAGATAGCAGGAAAATGTCAGGCAGGAACTGTAATTTTTTGCTTTTCCACCTTACTTAGTCATGTACAGTAATTTCAAATCCTGCATCCAATAATGTGAGCTCCCTTTAAACAGTATAGTTAATGAATCATCCTCACTCTACACAGCTTTTATTATTATCGAATACTTTCTGTCTTTACTCTTCATGTAAATGCTATTATAGACCCACATTTTTTAATATCCTGTGAGTATTTATTTTTTTCTTAATAGTATTTTGTTCTAAGGAAAGATATGTTTGTTACAGATGCAATAATGTTTCATTCTTGCTGGGCAAAAGTAGATCCTCATGTGGTCACCTCCTGATCTTACTCTTTTGTCACACACAGGCTAGAAAAACTAGAAGTGCAGTTAGAGAAATGGAGAGCAGAACAGAAAAACAATATAAGAAAGATTTCTAAAGCTGTGAAGGTTACAAGTTTAAAAACTATAAAGCTCTATCTTATTCCTTCCTTGAGCCCATCTTTGTCTTCACAAATGTGCCACCATTCTTTTCACATACTAGGCTTATCTTCTCCCTGCCCTTTACAGCCTTCCTCGTGTCTTCTCTCTTCTGTCTTCCTCGTGTCTTAGCTCTAATAAATGTTAATCCATAAGTAAAGACTCAAATGACCAAAAGCTGACCAAGCACAATTAGCTCTTCGATTTCCATCAACAAAGCTAGACCTTCAGCTGGAAGGAGTAGCACTTGAAGTGGCAGCATAGAGACCACTCAACATGCATTTCAGCACAACTTATATTGGAGTCTTTCATAACTTAAAACATTCATCCTTGTTACCATAATACCTTTTATTACTTTACCCTGAGTGCAAGCCAGCTGGCAGGACACTCTGTGTATCTCATCACACATGGACTTCAGTAAATGAGGAATGCCAGTGTTGTCTACTTGACCTGAGTGCTAAGCCTTTGGGAAGGAAGACTGTAGTTCCTAATCATTTATTTCAGCCTTGTCATTGTGTTCCTCTACTGCCATCCTTTTCGATGCTTTTGAAGGTGAGGTGCTGGAGTAGATGGGCCTTCACTGCAGTGTGGTCATGTGCATTGCTCCCCATCAACATGCCCACAGCCATGCTTGTTAGCCTTTCCCTGACACCAGCATCTTTCCATTTTAAAAAGTTTTTAAGTCATGATTTAAATTAAGCTATTTGTATCTGTGGCATAGTATGCAATTGATGGGGTTTCCTGTATCTGCTTCGATGCTGAGACATCTGTAAGTTCAAGATACTGTATAGGTATTAGGAGATCAATAGACAGAGGAATAATTTTTTAGCAGTTCTGCAAATAACTCAGATCAGTTCTCAGAAGTTTCATTCTGCAATCAAATGTTCAAAAAATGCTCTCACAATAAATGTTTGCCTATCTGTGATACTCAGTAGTGTGATGCAGGAGACAGTCCTGTAATTTCAGCATGTATGTTCTCAGTAATGTCGATGTCAGTAATCAATATTGTCACAAATTTTTCCGTGGCAGAATTCAGTTCATATTTCCTTTTGGGATCACAGAAGTTAAGTTTTATACATCCCGGTAAAAAGACTGGTCTTTCTATTCTGAATATTTTTATATTTATACTTTTACATTTATATTATTTTTATATTTATATAAAAATATATTTATATTATTTTTATATTTATATTTCAAAGCCTACATGCAAAAGCAAATGCATACACTTCTACAGTTCTTTATAATTCTTTTCAGAATCTATTTCTCCCTTTTGCTCCCTTTCCCAAGCAAAGGAAGATCTGAGACATCCTCAAAGTTTAACAAGATGCTGAAGTGTTAGAAAGAGCCTTTGAATGAGTGCTTTCTAGTCAATATATTGAGAGTGTGTTAATTCTGAGATTTTCAATGATCCTAAACATTTTTATTGAAAATACTTCATTTTTTCTTAATAACACTTGTTTTGATGTTGCAGTAAATGGTATCAACTATGCCCTAATGATACAGCATTAGAAGATGAAATAAACCTTCTGTGGTTACTTGTATTTTAAATTCAGCATTTCCATTTGATCCTATGTGCTTTTGACAACCCTGGATTGAATTAAAGCAGGATCTCAGGTACATTAGTGAGAGCAGCTAGATTCTAGGCAAGACCTGAGTCTTTTCTAACTGAGTGATAGTCAGGCAGTTTGCGGTGCCAGCAACTATGGTTAAATCAAATTGACTTTTAGTGTTTGGCCCTTGGTGCTAATAGGCTGGGCTGACTGTTTATGAATGGATATGGAAAGACAAATACATTAAAAGCAGAGGTCATTCTTATCTTTTGTTTTCGGCAGCACACATTTAACCGTGTGAAGTTTGTTTCCCCTCCAAGAAATTATTGTTTCTCCAGTTTATCTCAAATGAGTTTGGTAATGAAAATCTAGAAGGGCTTTTTTTCCACATCATCCTCCATAACTCAAGACTTATCGCCCTCATACCTCACGGTATTTGCTGCATCCCCGTGTGATCAAGTGGGGGTAGGGATTGTTTTTGTTTTTGCATACAGCATCTAATACAAGGATGTCTTGCCCTTTGCCTTTGGTGCTAGAGCAACAACTAATAAGGAGTGAGGGGTCCCAGCATAGAAAATGTGGGGAGGCCATGAACTGGCTGGGGAAAATATCTGGTTGGAAATGTGGATCGTTGCTTCTTTCAGCAGCTGACAGAAAGAGCGATAGGCACCCCAGTGAACCTTCAACAATACTGCCCTGCTGAGTGCGTGAACTTTTTGCTAGTGCTAGAAGAATGGCCTTTTTGCACAGCCGAGTACAGTGCTGGCGGAACAGTTTTAATGGTGCTTTCAGTGTTGGATGTCAGGTGCTGAGGGCTGCAGAAGTCTCAGTCCATTGATTTGTACAAGGCTTAGTAAGTGTGCCACTGTACTGGCTAGGGTTAATGACCAGAGATCTCTGAGATCTTATGTCAGGAAGATTAACAGCAATTCTGGTGGTAGTTTGCCTGGGTACAGGGTGACTAGTATCAGCATACCGCTGGCAATAACAGCACAGTAAAAATGCCAGTGTGCCAACAGCCAAGGCCAAGAAGCAGGAAAATGATTTTGTCAGTAAATAGCAAGATCCTCTGTCTATCGGTCATAGAATCATAGAACAGAATCACAGAATCATTGAGGTTAGAAAAGATCTCTAAGATCACCACGTCTGACTGCCGACCCATCCCCACCATGCCCACTGATCCTCAGTGCCGCATCTCTGGCTCTTGAACATTTTCAGGGACGATGGCCGCACCACCACACCGGATAGTCAGTGCCAGCTGAGAAGCAAAACTGCAGTGTGCATTCTTTGCTGCTACAGCCATGTCCGGGTGACTGCACTTCAGCCATATCGTACTGTCTTTGAACATGTCTTTGGAAAGCACAGAAATAAGAGGACTGAGAAGAAAAAATGTGAAGGGTCCAATGCTTGAGAGCAGGCAGGGCCAGAGCTTTGTGCTCCTTGTGCCTTCAGTTATTTGATGTGTACTTTGGAGCGGGCCAAAAGCATTTTCTGAAATTATTTTTCTTGGAAATTGCTTGTTTGTTGACATCTGAAAGTTCTGTAGGATGATAGCCAAAAGCTAAACCCAGACAGATCTCTTTGTTTTGAAGAGTTTCATTTCACCCATCAGTAGTACTGACTATTTGTGTTAGTTCAGATGATAACAGACATTTTTAAATGCAACTGCTATGCCCTGTGCTGTGAGTGAAGATGATTTCTACCATATTGCAAGGAAACATTATAACACTGTGAAAATGAAACATTTTGATATCCAGAATTAAAAATTTTTGTATGCTCATTTCATGATTTTAGTATAGATCAGACTTAAAATTCTGTTCCACAGAACTTTCTGATGTGAAATAATTTTTTTCCAATTTGATTTATGGAAGGCAGAATAATAAGCAAACTGTATATTAGGAATCTGGAGCTTTCTTGCAAGTTGAAAATTCCATGTTGTGTTTCCCTCTAATACCAAGAGAGAAGAGGTTAATCTGAAAGTGCACTGAAATTCCCATTTACCAAATCCAGTCTTCGCAAGGCCATTAAATCCTTAGTTTGTTTATTTCTCCCAGAAGAATATCAATCATTGTTGCATCCCCCAAATGTTTGTGAGTTTATCAAAAGGAGCATTTATTCAGCATTCCACTCTGTCATTAAATCCTCTGGATTATATGGCTGTTGCTGTCTTTTAAATTCCTAGTAAATATGTTGCTGACAACCAGCTGTTCTTTTCAGTGCATCATAACTAGGCATCCTAGAGCAGATCATTAGTCTGCTTGGATCCATCTATTTTATTTATGTCAGAGAGGTTACCATGGCCATCTGTGACTGCGGGCAGCTTTTGTTTTGGAAGAACACAGGGCAGCACCATCAAGGAAGGGGGATGTGAGGGAGAGGGCAGAGCATCAAGGATAGTGTATGGTTGCAGTGAAGTGGGGTTCAGTCTCTTCTCCTAGGTAACAGTGATAGGATGAGAGGTGATCGCTTTAAGTTATGTCAGGGGAGGTTCAGGTTGGATATCAGGAAGAATTTCTTCTTTGAAAGAGTGATGATGCAGTGGCACAGGCTGCCCAGGGAGGTGATGCAGTCACCATCCCTGGAGGTGTTCAGGAAACAGAGATGTGGCATTGAGGGAAGTGGCTAGTAGACACGGTGGGGATGGCCTGGCTGTTGGACATAATGTTCTCAGATGTCTTTTCCAACCTCAATGATTCCATAATATTGGCTCACCAAGGCTTGCAGGGAGCCTGGGGAAGGGACACTTTGGTCTCCAGTGACTTTGTCCACTCTTGTGGACAATACTTGCTCTGAGCCAAGCAGGCTGATAATGCTGCGAGGAAGCATTTTGGGGCACACAACCCTTCACACTGTGGTCAGAGGATTTCTGTGCTGAGGAAACCAAATACTTTCCAGTTTAGAAGATTCAGCCTAGTTGATTTCCTCTCTGTCCCTTGCATTTGTAATTTGCAGTAATTGGCAATTAAGTGATGCTTGTTTTGAGGGGAAGAAGTTCTGTGAGTAAGTAGTTCTTAAAAGGTAGATTTGGAAGGAGAGATTCCTAGTGGGAAGCATTAAGTTTTGATTCCTGGTGAAAGTATAAATATTCAACGCTTAGTGTAAAAAAAGTCGGAAAGAAGAAAAAGCAGTCATTTTGGACTGATTGAACTATTTATCTTGCGGCTCATATATGAAATGCAGGCCAGCTGATATTTGGTTATATTAATTAGAAAAAATACTAAACAAACAAACATAAAAAACCTAGCTGAAACACTTCCCTTTCAAAGAACAGATGGCCTTCGCTTTTTGTGGCTGTAGAATTTTTTGCTGCAATATAAAGGAACATACATATAAAGGAAAATACAACATCTCCTGTGGGGATGAAGAAAATTGGAATCATAGAATCATGGAAAACAAATATTGCAGGAAAATTCATTAGCAGTTCTGGGTAAGCAACAGAAATAGCAGGCAAGGTCTTTGACACTATAGACCTCAGTTGGCTTTGTTGCCTGTTGTAGGCTCATAGGGCCTGCAGCACTCTGGTTTGAAGCTGAGTGAGGGTTTGAACCCAGGGCTGCAACAGACTAGTGGCGGCTGCTTCTTCAGCTTGGAGGTTCATCTGCCTTTCCCAGGGTAACCAGCGTTTTGCCCAGCAAGGACGATAGTGGACACAGCCTGCCCAAAAGTGCCAGAAGAGCAGCCCAAAAATGCATACAGCCTGTAAGTAGAACACTGCAAATCACTGCCTGAGATCGAGACACTAGGACACACTACTTGCCCCCAGGTCCCTGTTCTTCTCCCCTGCAGGACATCACCAGCAGAAGCCCCATTTGCAGAAATTTATTGTGGCAGATGATGCTTTTGTCTGTTCTCTCCACCAGTTTGCTTGGATTAACCTTTTGACCATCCTTCAGCCTGCCTCTTAATGTCACCATTTTATCAACAATTGCAGTTGAAATTGAAGTCAGTTTAGATGGTCCTGGTTGCTGCTGCTTAAAATTTTTGAGTCATGACCTTGTTTGTGTCCTTAATTCCTGCTGGAGATGCTAATCTTGCACTGTAACCAATGAATCAATTTTATTTTCTCTGCTTAAAGGGGAGATGGGAGTTTCTCCCTCCACCCTTATCTCCGATAAGAAAACTGCAGTTTTTCTCTCTTCGTAACTGCCTCTTGATTGTGTACATCAGCTGTATGTTTGTGAGTGCTGAAGGATTTAATTTTATTTCTATTTGCTCAATGATATCCAAAAAATGACTGCTCAGAGGACTGCTGAGAAGTTGGGGTCTTGTTAACACATTTTATAGTGCATTATTCACATATAGTTACAACACAACACTGTGATTGCACAAAGAATTTCCTCTTGCTTGTTTGAATATGCCCTTTGGATATGTGCATCTGCGGTCCCGAGGCTACAGAGCAGCTCTGAGGAGCTGAGATGGATTTTGCTCCATCATTAGCAGCACAGGAGCAGAACAGTTGTGGAGAACTGTTTTCTCCTACGTATAAATGACTCATGAACTCCCAATTTCAAGGTCCTGCTCTTCGACACAGATTTGCATGGCTGCCCTCAGGGTTTGATGTTGCAGTTCATAAGGGCAAGAGATTTGGTCACCTTCTGTAGTAGAGAAGATCACTTAATTTCCATAATAAAAAATGTAGAACATAGAATTATTTGAGTTAGAAAGGACTTAGGAAGTTCATCTAGTCCAACTCACATGCAGTGAGCAGGAACACCTACAGTTGTATCAGACTGCTCACATTCCCATCCAGCCTGACTTTGAATGCATCCAGGAACAGGGCATTCACCACCTCTCTGGGCAACCTGTGCCACTGCCTCACCACCTTGATTGCAAAAAACTTCCTCCTTATATCCAATCTAAACCTCCTTTATTTTAGTTTGACAGTTAATTTCCCTTTGTCCTGTTACAATAGACTCTGCTATAGAGTCCATCCCCTTATTTTTATGGACCCTTTTAGATACTGGAAGACCTCTTTCGGGTCTCCCTAGAGCCTTCTTTTCTCTACGATAACAGTCCCAGCTCTCTCAGCCTGCCTCATAGGGGCGGTGTTCCATCCCTGGGATCAAGTCTGTGGCGCTCCTCTGGACGCACACCAATTGATCCATGTATCTCCTGTACTGAGTTCTCCGCATCCAGATGCAGTAGTACTCCAGGTGAAGTCTCACCAGTGCAGAGGAGAGGGCAGGATCCCCTCCCTTGCTCTGCTGGCCACACTTCTTTTAATGCTGCCCAGGATACGGTTGGCTCTCTGGGCTACAAGGGCACATTGCTGGCTTATGTCCTGCTTCCCATCCACTTGTCCCCCCAAGTCTTTTTCAGCATGATTGTGCTCGTTCCTTTTGTCCCTTTGTTTTTCTTGTTTTGGTTTTGTTGATTCGTCTAATGTAACTAGGCTGTAATCACCTACAGGTAGGTATTCTGCCTCCAGTGTCTTGTACTTATTGTACAGAGGCATCTGGGAATGTGGAGTGGGCAAGGAAGAAACGTTTTGCTTGCAGCCCCAAGCATGGACTTGCCTCCGTCCATTCCTTTCCTTTGTGTTCTTGTCTTCACCCTGACAGTTAAAGGATACAGGCTGCCTTGAATCTTTTGCTTTCTCTTGCGGTAGAACCCATCTCTGCAAGGGCAGAATATATTTCTTTTGCTCCTTCTTTTTGGCACTTGCGACACTTTTTAACCCGTGTATTTCATCTTGTAGCCATGCCACTACGCTGAACAGATTAAGATGAACAACTGCAAATAATAATACAGCATGCTTTTGTTTAGTCACCATTAGTAATTCTCTGTGTAACTTGTGGAACTTGGTGAGCTCAGTGTGTGAGAATTACTGGGGAAAAAATGATATTTCCCAATGAAGTGCAAGAAAGTTTGAGAGACAGTTTCCAGCAAATATTTGCATGTGATCAAAATAGATTACCTGTTTAAGTGTTCTTAAGGTACTTACATCTTCAAAAGTAATTTCAGATGTATAAGCAGGATCAGCATTGCCTTTATTAGATTGTAGTAAATTTTTATTGTACCTGCAGTATGATCTATTGGGACAGATGTCCGAAGCACTGAGAGCCTGGTGATACTGCAGCTCATAGGTCACTACAGCCCCATTTGCTTTGTCTTTGTATCCATATTATTGCAGTATCTTCCCCTCCTGCCTCCTGGGGCGCTCTACATAAGAGAACATGTCAAACATGTATGTGAGAGCACATTCCAGCTTCTATGGGAACAGATTTATGGCTTAATAGTAAGACAGTGTTTCAAACCTGCTTGGTTAAACCTGGAAGAATTGTTCTTTTGTTTTGCAGACAGAAATTCCTCAGTAACTGCAAATAAAATGTGTTAGGAGTGTCATTTGAAAGTCAGAGCTCAGGTAGTCCCAAGGATTGGAATCCACTGTTTCATGTTCTGTTCTTTGCAACTGAATTAAGATTTGACAAGCCTATAAACACAGCATGATGCTTCATGTCGCTACAGGGAGGATATCTAAAATGGCAGCAATATAATCACATTCCCACAATCAGTGTGGGACTGAAATAGGTAACAATTTTTTTGTCTTCACTGCTTTGAAATCAACAGTTGGTTTTCCTGTAACATTACTGCATATCCAAAGCTGCAATAAATTAGTAGTAAGAATGAGAACAAAATCTGTACAAGTCCAAATGCAGAGCACGTTCTGCAGAGAGATGATGCAAAACTGAGGGTGGAAGAGTACAGTGTTCATATGTGACAAATATCCTCCGTTCATTTAAGAATAGGTACTTTGTTTTTCATTAGATGCAATATTGGAGATGTGTCATCTTTAATCCATTTCTGTCAAGCTCTGTTGTCAGAAAGAGTGAAATTTCTTTCCAAAAAGACATATCTGCTAATCCATAAAAACACACTCTAGCCACATTCTGGTTCTTCCAGCTCTCTAATCAATGTTTCCCTCTGCAAGTATGCCCTTGAACCTAGGAATGACTTCATATTATGTCCTAGACAAATAAATAAATAAATACATAATTTTTTTCCCTCTTCTTCTCCTGGGGACACTTTTTAAAGAATGTGTTGTGATTCAGTTTCATGGTGTTTCACCAGTCAACTGAAAACGCATCAACTTTTCAGTATAAGAAAGAGCAAAAGAATGCTTGATGTGGTCAGTTTTCATTGGAGCCCATCCTATAGTGCTTTAAGAGTACCCATATAGTAAGAGCTTTAATTTTAAAACAGAAGCCTTCTTTACCGAATATGGCAGAGCATTCAAAACAGCAGTGTGAACCAAAGGGATCACTGGTAGACCTATATTACTTTTTCACTGTTAGGAGAAAGCTGGCTAACAATCAGAATTCTTTGACAAAAGATGTGAAATTTACTTTTTTAAATAAGGAGTTCGCTATTAATACTGAATACTTTTATCATATTTCTTTTAACTACAAATGATTTCCTGTTACTTCGTACCTCAATCTTAAAAGGCTTCAGAAGTTAGATAAAAGCAGATACATGTTAGAAGTCAAGGTATTGAGGAGGTATTAATATATGGTAAATTTTAAAACTCGAATGTGCATTCTTCAGAACCCATTAACTTGTCTTTTCAATTGACAAAGGGCATTTGGGTTTTACTTTTAAATTGCAAGGGAATTCAGTGCAGATTATTTCACTCACATGGTGACTGATGCTCCTCACCAGGGCAACTTCTTGTCTAGATGGGCAAGGAAATGTTTTCTCAGAAACACAGCACAGACAGGATGAGATCCAGTCTCTGATGTGCTTGGCAAATAAATAACCAACCTCCAGCACCTTTATCAAGGCCCAGGGCAGTTTTGCTCTTGGATCAATAAGAGCCAAAAAACTTGCATGTTTGAGACCCACAAGGCTGAACATCACGTGTGCAGAGACCATTACAATAAATCTTCCACGATGCTCAGCCTCTGTGATGTGAGAATTGCCTTTAATTGTACTACACAGCAGCCTTTACACACTCACCCATGATAAACCAGGCTTTTCATAGTAAAATATTATTCATGTTGACACTCATCTCTGTATGATGACAACGCACCACTTCATTTACATTTATCTGCAGAATGCTGAAAGTAGCATACAGTACATTTCTCTAAAAGCTTTCATGAATGCTAATGGCAGGGAATATAGCTTGGAGACAGAACTTGTGCCTGGGAAAATGCAGAGAAGGGAAGCCAATAAAGCATCATGTGGAAAATACTAGCTTGCTGAAAAACACTTTATGGTTTGAGTTAATTTTTAGTTCAGCAGCACTTGTTAAAACTATAAATAGATAAATAATCTCTTGCTTTCCTATAGCATTCTCCCTCTTATAGTGTGCTTTAGAAGTCTTCACATTCAGTGACTTTTATTTTATTATACTTAGCTATCACTGCAGGCTCTCTTTCAGAGAACTACTTTGCAATCAGACTGCTTGATCTCAGTTCCTAGTGTGATAAAAGCCAATTTAAAGTCACTTTATACAAAACAATGGAAAGCACAAGATTTTTTGATGATAATAGCATCTTTATAAAAGGATGACCATCTGCCTATTCACTTCTGCTTTCAGTGTCCTATGGAATGATGAAATCACTGAGATAATTTTCATTCCTGTGAACTGAGAAGATGTGGTAACTGCCTTATAAGACAAGCATATGGCTGGGTCTTAAGAGCTTTTTCAAATGGGGCATCCACATGCAGGCTGCCAGGCTGTGTACAAGAGCATCTGCCACATCACTTCCCCTTCACAGGGTTTCCTTGCACCACCGCAGAGCCTGAGCTGGTGCTGCTCTTTTCCACACTGGTTTTTCATACCAAAAGCGGGCCACAAAAGCATGAAAAAAAGCATGTGAAAATGAAGGCCCAACTTTAGGCTACCTCATTTGTAGTTCTTGGAATTAGACATGGGGAAAGATGAGGTTCACTGCCATGCAGTCCAACAACTTTCCAGGTGCAAAAGCTGAGGATAACGGAATCAGGGACCTACCTCAAAAAGAAAAGATTGGATTTTTGTTGCAACTAGTAAACTTCAGGGCCCCACAGAGAGGCAAGATTGCAAAATTATGATTTTCCAATGTATACCAGTGCATGCAGCGTGCTGAGATGGTGACATCCTAAGCAATGCCTGTAAAGTAACTTCATATAAAGTTGTCAAAGTGAGGGGTAACTGGGTCAATATGACGTGATGGGTCATATTGAATGCCGGCTCCTTCCCTTTGACCTTGAAAGACGATGGTGTTTTGATAGACATGTGGCCTTGCCCATGCCTATCTTTTACTGATGTAGGAGGAAATCTAACTGAGAAAGTTAGGTCTGCACTGAATAGAAAATACTGCCAAAAGTATTTGCAGTTAACCATTTATTTCCTCCCATAGTACAAGAAATATCAGCATATTTAGAGCTCGAGAAGGAATCTTTTTTTCCCCAGGTAATTAGCAGTCTAGACAAATTTTCTCAAGAAAACGTTTGTGTGGGGACAATGGTTTTGGTTCAGAAGGTGAATGATGTTTGTGGCTGAGATTACTGGTGAATGTAGAAAGATAAGTTATCTGTGATCAGAACTTTCCCTGAAAATCCCAGCAGGCAGAGTAACACAGAAAGATCCATGAATGTGCAGAAAGTTGGATTTATTGCTATTCATGAAGCAGCTTGACACAATTTAGAGTAGTTTTAGCAATTCAAGACCACATCCCAAAGTATCAGCCACGCTTTTTTTTTCAGTCTGCTATACTGTATCATCATTTGTTTATACCTAGTCTTTGCTCTTTACCTGATTTTAAAACTTCAGCCATTTGCTACAGGTGCTGACACCCATCTCTCCCATCCTCACATGCTGAATGATCATCAAATAATGCAGGGAGGTAAACAGATCCTGGAGGTGCTTATTTGGGCTAAGCTAACTGTGCTTCTTGTACCTTGAGTCATTCTGGTAGCACCTCACAAACTGTCCCCTCCCTGAGATTATGGGGCTGATCTGCCTGCCTGAAAATGAAAGAGGACCAGACTTCTTTGCAGTGATCATTTGAAACCAATTTGCATTGAACAACTTGCTCTTGGATTCAATTAAAAAAAGAAAGAAGGAAAAGCTTTGTAAAACTAAACTGTTTTAGTAGTATAGCAGTCATTCTTTGTTGTGATGCTTTAGAGGAGTTAAGGCAGAACAGGCTGTTTCTGTGCAATTTAATAGAAATGAGGCAGGGGAACAACTTCTGACGCAAAAATCAGAGAATCTGGTCAACACCTAACACCAAACCTTAAAATCACCGGAGCTGAACACATGCAGATTAAGTGTATGTATTTCATTAATATTAACAGCATCCGTGCCCATTTAAACCAGATAAATACTAGCCTAAAATCGAATATAAAAAAATTCCTCATCCTTTCCCAATTAGCTCCATGTAGAAAATCTAATTAAATATCTTTTAGCAGGAATCAAGAATTGAAGAGCGGTTTGGTTTGTTTTTGTTGGTTTTGTTTTTGTTTTTTTTCCACTTAATTAAAAGCTTTTTGATCTGTTAATTTTCTGAAAAAGATATCCAGTAGTGCTTCCTCAGACCCACTTCAGTTGGTGAATTAAACGGCTCATTTACTCTGAGTTAGCTATTGAACTGTGCACACTTAGGCTTCAGCTTTTACCAAGAGCTCAGAAGACGATAGGAATCATAGCTGCTTTTCTGCGCACTTCTGGATAAAATTTCTTCAGGTACAGCTTGTGTTTCTTTTGGGCCCAGAGAGACATCTGGATGACCATCAGGAAAGCAAAAATGCCGACTAATGAGTTAAAAGAAAAAGAAAAAAGAAAGGATCACGTGTTTTCTTTTAGTGTTTGCTTCAGTGAGTATATGAGGGTTTACAAAACAGTCTGCAGTTTCTTCTGCACTTGGCTGCTTTCTGCCCCTGCAGCCTTGCAGCATCCCTATATTTTCAGATCATTTCCATGCCTGGACCTGCAGCACAAATATTTTTATCTTTTCAAACAAAACTTCATTATATCTTGATTTTGTCAGAGTAGAATTTAATCTGTTTCTGAAATTCCTTTTTTTTTCACTTGTAAGCAAAGTGGGGCTACTTCTGCGAGTAACTTTTATTGGTTTCTATTTTGAAATGGAGAGAGAATTAAATAGTGAATGTTCTGGAAAGCTCAGTCCCAGGGACCATATTTGTATAGGTATTTAGGTCTCTAAGGATGCAGGAAAATACTGAGAAAGATTTGCAGACGCTGCTAATCAGGTTGTTGTTATGAGCTGGTTGTTTGATATGAACAAATGGGGAAATGTTGTAAGCCACTTGTGTGCATCTTTACTCATTGGAACTACTAAGTATTTCTGTTTTCCTGTCCCTATCAGAAGTATCATTTCAGGTTTAAGTGAAAAGTGTGTTCCCTATATTAAAAATGTTTGACTGTAAATGAAATTACAACTTTTTTTTTATTAAATTTCAAGGTTTTTCACTGTGAAAACTGAAGAAATAACAGTACTTCATAAAAAGCAGAGAGCAGGTTTTGATCAAGGGAGGCTGATGGGGGTGTTTCAGTAGTACTCATGCTCCCCACAGCTTTCTGAGGGGAGCACTTTGAAGGTCCATACAGTCATGCCATGAGGGAGATTTGATGGCAATATTTCACATGATGTAAGTTTGGGGCGCATTTTAGATTTACAGAAATCATCTCTGCAAAATAATTTTGAAGCTGTCTTTGTTCTGTTTCAAACCTACCTGGCAGGGTTTGTGTCATTACCGTGAAACTAATCCAAGACCCAACCTGTTGCAGAGGAAAAGGCATTGTTAATTGTATGTTTAAATAAAGCAAAAGTGAAAGCTTTTGGAAGTGACCACTTCCCTAAGAGCTTCCCCTGGAAAAAGAGCCTGACACTTGCACTCCACAGGCAAGAGGAAAAATGGCTGGAAAGGGATGGCCAGTAGGCTTGATGAGGGTAAAGGGGTGGGTGGTTAACTGTTTGATCTGTGGGGAGTCTGGAGTGGAGGTGAATATATACAAAGTCATGATAGTGGCATGAGGAAAGAGGTGTGGTGGAGAAGCCTTTGTGGGAACAAGGAGACTCTGAAACAGAGAACAGAATGGTTGGTGTACATGGAAATGGATGGAGAATGGCAGATGTGCTGAAACATGGTGTTATTCAATATAATAGCTCACCCTTTGCAAATAGGCAGGAGAAAGTTATGTACCTCATAAGTATAGTTGGGACAGGATACCAGCAAGAAGAGCCACGTGAAGGGGTTGTAGGTTGGACTTGGAAAACAGGCTTTGTTTCCTTTACAAAAGAGGGGAAAAAAAAAAAAAAAAAAAAAACATATTTTTATTACAGGGAGGAGAACATGGCCTTCTAATAATTTGCCTGTGTGACAGGCATCACTTTGGCTGGCATTTCCAAAATACAGCTATAGTCAGAAAATGGTGTGAAACATTTGAGACAGAAAAAGCTGCATTTTTCCCAGTGAGAGCACTGCTTAGTGAACCATGTGCTGGTTTTTACAGGAAAGGTTTGGCATGTCCAAAGGATAAAACCTTTATTCAGAGAAAGAGAGAAACAAGTAGTTTAACGTGGAGTACCTGGAAGGAGAGGGCTAAGGGCATTCTTCTGGGATATAAAGGACATGGCTGTGTCTTATTCAGCCTGACTCAGGAACATGAACTTGTCCCCTCTTGCATGCTCATCCTTCATCCTTGAGTAGAACAGGAAAACAACTCCAGGACTAAGAGCAAGGCTCTCTACACCAACAATAATGCTTATACATGGTGTGTTTCACTTTTGAATTCTTGCAACAGCGCTATTTTTAATGCCTTTAGACACTAATGCCTTTAGAATGCTAAAATGAAATAAAAATATTTTGCTTTTGGTTCTTTTAAAATGCTTTAGACTTGATTGCATGAAGTTGACCTATACCATGGTGAGGTATTTTCTTGAAATGAATGCTGTTATGAGTAATTACACTGTTATTATCTGAAAATATATTTTACTTTCCAGTATATGCATTATATATATCCAGTATATATGGTTTTTATTGTCAAGGTACAAAAGATCATGAAAAACCCATGCTTGTAGCAGTGTTTAAGAGCCTGCACATGCACACTTAGATGCCCACATGTGGGTTTCTTTTCATGTATTTGTACATATCTGTATGTGCATGAGATGGTTGTATCTATAGAAAGTCAGCAATATAGTTTTTAAGCTTCTGAAACTGATTTCAAATCAAAGTCTCTGTTGCCAGTTAACAGGATGCTTTAGAGAAATTCCGTGCTTAAATACATATTTAAATTGTAGGTTTTTTAACTAAGACAAATTAGCTACAAGTTTTGGAACAACAACAGTGTTGTTAATGTTTCCTTGTCACCACATTTATTTTGAACACATTGCACTGATGGCAAGGCACCTACTTAATCTTTCTTTATTCTGTGCTTGTAGATACATAAATTACTGGATATCAGTAGAAGATGGATAGGTTAAGCACACTTCAGTCTTTAATAGACAATTATAAAACAGACCTGAATGGTTTTGGTGAGCTAATGCTACGTTGATAAAGTGATTTCCAGCTTCACACATCTGTAAGACATTAAAAACATATTTTCAGTTCAGCCAAAAATGATGGCTGTGTTACAGAGCATAACCAGAATCTCCACTCCACACTTAGTCTTTGCCTCCAGAACTATAGAATCATAGAACTGTAGAATGGCCTGGGTTTGGAGGGACCTTAAAGCCCATCCAGCTCCAACCCTCTATTGTGGGCAGGTTTGCCAACCACAACATCAGGCTGCTCAGGGCTTCTTCCAACAAAGATGTGTCCTCCAGAAGGACTTCTGCACCCACCCCATGGGAAATGCATTCTATGCATTCCAGTGGTGACAGTCCATGGACCAATGCAGTTCCCATGCCCAGCACATGCAACATGCCTCAGTTTTGGGATGTCAGAAGGTCTCCCTGAAACCTAAAGAATTTTGAAGGATACTTTTCTGAAATTAATACCATCTTCAATATTTGGATGTAACCCAGCCTGCAAAGAAGTAGGACCGTTGATTTTGTAAAGACATAATGAACTCACTTTCCTCCCAGGGGTTACTGGCTCTACCCTCTTCCCACTTTTTTTTTTTTTTCATTTTTTCCCTTGCTTTATGAAGAAAATCAAAAGGCTGATTTACATTTCAGTCTTGAACTGGACATTTTTATCTAGTTATGAGTTTGAAGACTGATTTCTCCTCTCAGACTGAAAAAAAAACAGTGTCACAAAGTTGGTTTTTTTATCACTCTAAACTTTTCAAAACTAGCAAAAATCAAGAAATAAGACGAATGCTAAAACCTAGAGATATCATAAGTCTTAAAGACATAAAATTATTTCAGAAAAAAAGAAAAATATGATTGCCATTTTTAAAGCCAATACTGACAACATTAACCATAGCAAACTTCAATTAAGACTAATTAGAAGGAATATGTAATTTCATTTTGTATCGAAAGGTGCCCTTATCGGAAAGAAAATTGTAGATAGCATTGCTTAAGAAAATTCTTCCCCCTTTGGCAGAGACATTTCTGTGTTTTTTGTTTGGAAAGTTTAAACCAGTTCTTCTATTAGCAAAGTTGTTATTCTGCATGAATAAGTAGTCATGGCTCAAATCCTGCAGTCCTTTTCTGTGACATTTTTTTCATTTACAGCTAACTGGCTATCATCTGTCATAAACACCAGGTATAGAATGTTAAACTGGCAGAAAAGGAAATTCTGAGATAAGGTATTGTATCAGGAGTTATAATTCTATCCACAGCATTAGGTACTTCTGATTATGAGCTGGGAACATAATTGCTTTTGTTTGTAATTACTTCAAAGAAAAAGGTTTCAAAGTTTAAAGAATTCACGCTGACATTACAGAATCATAGAATATCCTGAGTTGGAAAGGACACAAAGGGACCATTATGTCCCACCCCTGGCTCCACACAGTACCCAAAATCAGACCCTGTGAGAGCATTGTCCAAATGCTTCTTGAGCTCTGGAAGCTCAGTGCCATGCCCACTGCCCTCTGGAGGAGAATCTTTTCCTTACACCCAACCCAATCCCCTCCCAATGCATCTCTGTGCCATTCCTTTGGGTTCTACCACTGGTTATTATAGAGCAAAACAGATTCATGCTCTACAGTTAACACTTACTAATTACATAGTCAAATAAAAGTTTAAAAAGCAAAGGGCGTTTCTGTAGGGATTCCTTTTTTCTTATCTGACTCTACAGCTGGATTCTGCTCATAAGTAGCTCTTATGTCCTTGTTGAGAAAGGTGGCTGGTAATGCTCTATATCAAGAAGAATTGGTAAATGTCAGCTAGTCCTTAGTGTCTCAGAAATGTTAAATGTGGGGCAATGGAGAACTGCTGAAAGAAGCCTTGCCATCTTTATAATGTTGAACTGTTGAAGTCTACATGCCATTTCCCATCTTTACAACCTTGTGAGATAACCATCCCAGCTTTGAGTAATTTCTCCAAATAGGAGAATCTTTCAGAAGGGCCTGCTGACACTCTTCCAATTACTCTGTACTGTTGTTTACAGCAGCTGCAGTTGTATGCACTTAAATCAGGATATGTACTAAAGACATGTATTAAAGGCCTTAAAAGAGGAAAAATAAATCTTTCAAGCATTTTATTCATAAGTATTAGAATCCTGTGAAAACAGCTTCAAATCGTTTTCTTGTGTATATTGGTGTTTTAAGCTGTTGGGGAATCTGCCAGCACAAGGTCTGAAAGGGAAAGTTTGTGTTTCCATGGCTGTGAATTTCTCAAAACAGCTGTAAGAATTCAGACAACAGACAGTTGCTGGTGCAGATCTGAAGGGAATGGCCCTACTTTATACCAAACACCCTCAACTAGGCTCTTCTCTAGGCTTGAGCATACACTTTTCCATAGAAGTTTCAATAGGAAAGAATGGCTTTTTGTGAGCAGAGATTTTGTTATAAGTTAGTTTTACTGGTAGCACTGAATAGTCAGTTTGGTTGGCTTCAAGTAATCCCTGAGCTTGGGAAGGGCATAGTCTTTAGGGCTTTGGAAACACCGCTGCCCACCACAGCCACCTGGCCCTATGGTGTGGGATTATTGCCTCAGCTGCACAGCACCAGCTGTTTGGGTGTGCAAACTCAGAGCATCTTGCACATCTTTGCTATACCTTATTTGGGCAGGAAAAGCTGAGGACTGCATAGCCAAACCCCAGATAAGTACTGCCAGAACTGTGATCTTTAAGGGTTCTGATTTAGGAAAGCATTCAAATTTTAATAAGGAGTTGTTTGAATGCATTTCTGAACAGTGTTTGCCTGAAGGAAGAAGATGCATTACTGTGTCCTCTAGCTGTTTTATTTCTGTAAATTGATCTGCAGCTGATTTTTAAAGAGGCTGAATGCTTCGGTTACCTATGCTTGCTCAGTAGTTAATACTCAGCCTATTTCCAACTCTGTGCCAGTAGAGGACAGAAGAGAATATACATGTGGGAATTTCTTACTCAGCCTGTCTCAGGACAATAGGTTCATTGAAACATCAGGTTCAGCAGGTGCTGCACTCTGAGTGATCTGTGGGTGAAGCTACGTGCATTTTATTTATATTTTATTTTATTTATATATCTTTACATGAAGAACATACTGAACTCCTCCCCCCCACCATCTAATTTACAGGCATTTAATTCTCTCAGGAGGCAGTTTCTTTCAACTTGCATTGAATGTGAGCACCTTAGAAAAGTTTTCTCATAAATGAACCAGGTGAATTATTTCTTACAAAGACCTCCAAGAAGGACATCAGTCTTCTAAAGCCACCCTGACTGCTCATGGCATCACTCTGTTTTCATGAGACCCAGATGCTCACAGCCAGCATTTTTACCTAAAATGGAAAGCTGCCCAAATACTAGAAAATACCCTCATCTGAAGGACATAGTGGGCACAGTGGTGGTGGGCTGACAGTTGGATTAGATGATGTTAGTGGCCTTATCCAATCCTACTGGTTCTATGATCTCCTTTCGATCTGCTGAAAAAGATAAATGCCACACCTGAAAAGGGGTTTATCTGATCATAGCTAATTATACACAAAGGCAAGCTTAAAACTGCTGAAAAACAAATGCTGCCAAAAAATCCTTCATCTCCTGCACTCTCCTTGGCTTCACCCATTCTGGGAGGGATGAGTAAATTTTTCAGTTATGCATTACTACTTCTAAATCTGCTTAGGATAGCTTCTTCTGTTTTAGAGCCTTCAAGTTCCAATCTGTCTAAATATTAGTGTTTTGCATGATTATGAGCAGTAATAGCACTGACGTATTTCTCATTGCTCTCACATACCGTGCATTACATTAAGGCAAATAATACTAGGAGACTTGCTGGTCCAGAAACCTTAATATCCTTAATACAACTAATTCCAGTCAAATGACACAGGACTGCAGAAGTGGACCTGTATAAATAGACATGCATAGTAGCATTACTTCATTTTGCTAAACCATGAGTTCTTCCTATTGCAGAATAATTTATAAAAGTTTTACTTTGTACTTACCAGAAAAGCAAGGGCAGCAAGAGAAACTTGTCTGTAGCCAAATGCTAGAAAATAGAATGAAATTATAAATTGAATTTTACAGTATGCACATGGTTTGCTATGGGTGAAATTAATCTAGTGCTGAGGAGCAGAAATACGTCTTTCCTGACAGAGTCTGCATAAAGAGTGGATATTATCACACAATATGAAGACAATGCAAATAGTAAAGTCACTCCAGAAATGCCAATCTCTTCACCACTGATCTCAAGGTAATTTTCACCTAACTTTTTCTAATATTTGCCAGCTTCCAACATTCAATTGCTTTGTTAAAGCAGTTGGTAGTGTTATATTCCTTGGAAAGATATGGGGAGGAAAAAAGCGAACGTCAGTGGAAGAAACAGGCTGGGCATCGCAGTTCAGTCCATATGACTTCCCATACCCAGCCTTCTATCTCCATTAGAAGTAAAGCTCAGTAGTAAGTAAGTAGTTGTACAGCTTTACTGTGTATCTGCTATCTGCTTCACAGTCTCACCATACGTATTTAGCCTTTGCAATTTTTACCTGCCCTTCACTTGCCATCTCCTTTTTTTTTTTTTTCTGATGTCCCCAGGCCACTGTAGTACTGTAGGGTGTTCAAGATTACAATTTTCCTACAAACTTTGGTCACGACTGAGGGCCACAAAACATGTGCATGTCCTTCACTCCACTGAACAAGTTTCCTCAAGCCTTTACTTTTGAGGACCCTTTTTCTCTGGCTGGTACACAACTCCTCCATGTTGTCAAGGGCATATGATAAAAATCCTCCCCAGAACAGGTAGCACATAGCAGCAGCTGAGCATGTAGCTGCTGAACAGATGTTCTTCATGGGCCCTTTGTCAGCCTGGATTAATGCACAGCTCTCCTTGCCTTTATTTACCTGTCCCCAGTATGACCATCTGTGGATATGGCTGTAGAGGTCACCATCTCCAGCATCCTAAATAATCCTTTTTTTTTTTTTTTTTTTTTTTTAATACATGCCAAAGAGGTGGTGATCCAGCATTGACCATATTTACCTATGAGTGTTGTTTTAAAGAGGTGGCAAGCAATTAGACATTAAAGATGTAAACCTGGTGTCAGGCTTCAAGCTGCATCTACTGAACTGATGGTACCAGCAGGTAAAAACAAGTCTTGGAAACATTCAGCCTTGTTTGCAGCATTACTGTTAAAACACACCAAACTCAAATATCTTCTAATGAATCACAGCAAATTAAAATTTATAGATATATATATATAATATATATATATATAAATAGAATTTATGTTCTATTTTGAAAGTATCTGGGGGCCAGAACATCTACTGATTTTGTAGGATTTGAGGTTGCCCACCAAAAACTTCTTAAAACCAAGGTCAGTTTTGTGCTCTGCTTATACATACACGGTGGCGTATATCGGGGATGGTTGATGTAATATGCAATCCAAGAAGTGAAACCCCAGTAAAAGACACAGCCCTGGAATGGACAAAAAACATTTTTTTTTTGTTAGAAAGGGTGATAAGCAAGTATGAACTGAAACTATAAATGCTACTAGGTGCAAAGCCCAGATGACTACTGAAAGGCTTTGCAGCTGCTTCTTGAGAATATACAGAATACAGATCTTCTAAGACATAACGCCACTAAAAATAAAAAATAAAAAAAAGGATGCACTGTGCAAATTTTTCAGTGCCTGCTGAATGTTTTTCATCCCTGTTGTAGGAACTGACATTTGTTTTCTTCTCCTTATTTGATTCTTGCACTGAAGGGCGTATTTCTCTGAGTAGAACTATTAAAAGCCTAGGGCTGGTTAAAAGAGTTGAGCTGTGACAATACCATAAACTCAGCGTTTCCAGGCAAGATAGATCTAGCCAAACAGAACACTAAACCAGCTGAGATAATAAAGAGCAAAATCAAATAAGCCAATTTTAACCCTGCTGAAAAAGGGCATGCAGTGCCTTTAAGCTACACGTCATTTACCAGCATGGATTAGGCTCTGCTACATCAACTTGTGAAAAAGCAGCACCCCAACTGTGGCTGGTGACCAAAGGCTTGGGAAGGCCCCAGCAGAGACAATTTGACTGTGCTCTTGTCATTTTTAAGGATCACTGCTCCAACCCTTTCTACAAGGGATTAGTCCAAACTCAGCAGCCCACTGAGACAACCATGGAGACTGAATAAAGCTTTTTCTGTGCGTCCACACTCTGTACCATCTCAGGGAGAGCAGTGAGCTGGGACTGGCTACAGCTCCATCCCAAAGGGATGCAGGACAGGCTTTCTCTTTTTAATTTTTCTATGCCTTTCATAGAAAGTATGTTAATCACAGACACGTGGGAATAAGTTACTGTAAGTCTTCAATTCCCACATGCATGAATCTCTTTAGAAGCAGCACTGGCTCCAAAGCCATGTAGGTGCTCTAGCTTATATTCCTCTTTATGTTGTGGGTTGTTTTTTTTTTTTTTTTGTATTGCACCACAGCATCCATGGTTTGGAATCTTATTAGCATCTTTCTGAGTCAAGTTGCCTTTCCTGGCCATATGTTTATATCCTTCACTGAAATGCTGTATGTGTTGCAGAACTTTTCAAGGAAGGCTCTTTCAGCATGCGGAAGTGGGGTGATGCAAAATGAGTTTTGAATAAGTGAAATAAAAGGAAGGAGAGCCTATGAGATAATGACACATGGCTGCAGTTCAGGAGACAGAAGATTTTAGGCAGCTTGATATCTTCTCTCCTGGAGCTTCCATCTATAGGATAAGGGATATATTTATAATTTATTTGTAACTTCATTTTAACTTCCTAATGCAAAGGCTGTCTCTTACTCTGTATTTATATTGCACCAAGGAAGTGGAGTGAGATACTGTCAGCATTGCTCATTGTTGCAGCACTGTATCTCATAATAAAATAGCATTCAATCTGAAAAATATCCTGACGTGACAACCAGCCCCTTGGGTGGATGAATCAAAGTGGACATTGTCATGCAGTAGCTAAAATGGACATTGATTTCAGTTCATGTTCCTGGGGACATGGCCCTGAGATTTTTTTCTATATTTATATTTTGACTAATCATTATTTATTGAGCTAGAAAATAAATTATTTTTTATTTTCCTATCTTCTTCCAAGGTTGCCTCAATGTGAGGATATTCTCTCTTACACAAAATGAGATTCACAGTCACCTTTATCATATTTTTCAGAGGAGTGTGCCCTCCAGAAAACTTGTGAACAAATAACGTTTCCAGAAGATGTCTGATGTAGTGCAAACAATGGCAGAAGCAAGCCAAGCTAGAAGAAAAAAAAAAAAAAAAGAAATAAAGGAAATGAAGGTAAATGAAAGATTGATTTTTATTATTTCACAGTTTAATGAGACAAAAAGCGTTAAGGACTAATATTCTTAAACAGTGAAATCGTGAGATTTAAGATTTTGTCTTAATTGAAGCATCTGGAATCAGAGATTAATGGAATAATTTTTCAGAGCTATACAAAGTTGCCTTCATTTTGCACGGGAACAGCTTCTTTTTACTAGCCTTGAATTAACAAGAGCTCCTCCAGCTCTCAATGTGATGCATCGCCCTGACAGGACATTAAAGCAGGACAGCTGTGTATACAAGCAGACATCTGCCATGCTTTTCCAAAAGAAGTCTCCCATGTTTTAAGGCTACCTTAATGATCCTGCAGGATGTGTCTGACATTTAAAAACATTCTGAATAGCTTCTGAATGGTTTCCTTGTCCTTTGCCAACTTGAGTAGTTGCATGGCGGTAGTTTGTATTTCATTTCCTTACGGACACAAAATGAGATTTTGTTGCAAAGTTAATCCATTCTGATGACTTTTTTGTTCCCTATTACAAAGAACTGAAGTAATCGTTGTAGAAATCATTATACTGATTCTCTTTTGAGGAAGATTATGAAGCAATATCAGGTGCTGCTGATTTGCTTCAGAGAATGAGTTGAAGCTCTTAGAGATTGAGTTTCAAAAACAAATGTCAAGAGTGATTTCTTGTGGTATTTTATCTTAGTTACATTTACCGTACTACCAGAGTCTGTCTCAGTGCAAACCAATTATAAAACATAAATGAAAAGTGGTTTTCTGCACGTGAAATCCCAAATACTTTTAATATGCATCTTGTATGGTATCCAAAGTCAAAGATTAAACAATTTCAAAGTAATTAAACCAGAGAGATTTGAGCTAAGAAAATTTCAAACGATTATCTACTTAACCAAAGGCCAGAGCAAGCTTTCAGTTTTGTTGGGAATTTTAAAATTAATTTGGCTTAAGATGTGGACCTCAAATGTGCACCCATTGAGGAGCAGTCACTTTAAGGATTCTGAATACCTCCTGCCCACTTAAAAGAAGGTTGAATTATTTATCTGTTCTGAGCTACTGAAAACTCTCTTTTCTAAGTAAATGAGCAAAAGAAGGAAGGCTTTGGTTTGGAATTCAGCTATTCTGCATTCTCATTCCCAGCTCCACTAAGTTCCTTAACTTCTCTCCAAGCCTCTGTTTCTCCATCTCTGAATGGCAGCATCACCCAAGTGTGTTTCTCTGCTGTATATCAGCTCCCTCAATCCTGCAATTACAGTATGGAAAAAGAACACTAGAGGAAAGCTGCACTATTTCTTCAGGCTTCCTGTGTGCCCCTTCTCTTCCAGTGCTCTTGGTTTTCGTTGACCACCTTCCACCCTCCCTTCCACTAATGCTCCCAGAATGAGGAGAATCAAACTCAACTGCACTCCTTAGTGTGAGAGTTCCCACTAGAGCCTTCTTGGCAGCTACCATGCTTTACTGCTTGCCACTTTCTCATCTGTAGCAGTTCTTGATCTCCCTCATCAAGCAGATCTCTTCTAGAGTTCTACAAAATGCTTGGAACTGTCTGAGATCCTCAAAGGTTATATTGGTTGACTGTCATCTCTTCATTTCTTTTCGATTCTAGCAGATTAACCAGGTCACATTTGGTAGAATCATAGAATCATTAAGATTGGAAAGACCACTAGATGATCTAGTCCAACCATCAACCCATTTCCTTGTGGCCAGCAACTACTGTATCATACCTGAGCTGTTTCGTTTCTCTTTAGCATTACAGTGATGGAGAGAAGCAAAGGTGCCAGATTTCTGCTCCTGTATTTATGTTCTTTTTCTTTTTTTTTTTTCTGTACAGCTGGATACAGTATGCAGTTTTCACGCTTCTGTAATACTGGCTGAGCTCTTACTTGTGTTTGTCACTTGAATGTTTTATTTCTTAAAACTCTCAGAACTCACAGACGTACTGTGTGACCGTGAAGAACAACTATGCTTTGAAGAGCTTAGTTACAAAAAACAGATTAATGGTTCTGAATTCCAGTGATGCTTCTCTTTAGTTTCTCAGTTCTTCATGACCTGGCTATTGGCAAGCAAACCTCTTCAAACTCCTTATTCTTACCTGGGTGAGAGCTGTGCTCTACGCTGACACTACCCAGCTTCAAGTAGGAGGGCACTGGGAAAAGACTGAGAGGTGGAACACCTGAAGTCTTGTCTTCTCTTCTCTGTCAAGTGTGGCTTTGGGTCTACTACCCTGTGATTATTATTTAACCTCCTGTTCAGGCTGTGCATCTAGAGTGCAAACACTTAGGGGCAAATACTACATCTCTCATTGCAAGCAGATGCAGTGACCATCGCAACTGTAACCCTATTTTTAGTCAGGCTTGATGAGAACGATCTGCAATTCTGAATACTACTGTGGAACCAGTCTAGCTGAGGAGTGCTGCCTCCCCCCCTGTCCTAGATAGCCAGCCACCACCCATCCCTCCAGCTCTCTGTCCCCAGGACATGATTCACATGAGTGTCACTTACTGCACCACTGGGTGGCGGAAGTTCTTCGTAGTTTCCACTCGATCATAAATAGTTGAGAGACGAATGTAAAAAAGCAGGTATATTAGTAGAGGCCCGGTGTATTCTGTTAGAAAAAACTAGGAATGAAAAATAAAAGAGCTGGATCAGAGTGGGAAATTTCACCAATAAAGACATGAGAAAAAGAAAGACCCTGTCCACAACACCCATTCATCCTTCAAATGTTATTTCAGCTTCATTTTGAGGACATAAACAACATCTAGTTTTTTTTTTTTTTTTTTTTCCTGTCTCTTTAGCAAAGGAGTAAAATCCATCTAGCAAATGAGTGAGATTTCTGTGCAGAACATGAACCCAGTCACAAAGATTTTGTGGAAGATGGTGAAAATCACGGTTATCTTTATACTTCTGGCTGTGCCATCAAATGCCTATTTTGAATGTAAATACCACTGCAAATGAAGGCTCTGAAACTGAAGGTAAGTTGTGTTTTGCTGGTGGTTTTTGTTGTTTGTTTTTTTGTTGTTGTTTTTTGGGTTTTTTGAGTTTTGGGGGGGGGGGTTTTGGTGTTTGTTTTTTTTTTTTGTAGTTAAATGATACACCAGTCTAAAGCCAACCATATATGAGAGAAGGAAATGTAGCTCTGAACCTTGGTTGCTTGCAGAGTCCTCTGGAAGTGAGAGATCATGGCTCAATTTTTGGTGGTGGGTGGAAGAGTGGGGCCAATCTGCCTGATGTATGGTGCTTGGAACCTCTGTTCAGTGATGGGGAAAAGCTCCCCTGTGCAGGCATCCACAGAAGCAACCTGCATGGATTACAAAATCCTACATCTTTACGAGGGCCAGAAAGTGACAAATCATAACTCAAGTGCATAGTATTGCTTAAGGGGTAAAGATGTTTAACTAACAGGCTAGGGGAGCTACTTGTGCTGCTGTAGAACTGTAACAGGTAAATACCCATGGCTTAAGGGAGCAACACTGAATTTAGACTAACATCAAAAATAGAATTTGGCAGGCACTCTGACCCTCAGTGCCCTGTTTCTCTTATCTCTCTTCTTAAGAGATTTGAAAGAAAATGTTCTCATCTGAAACATTCTGCAAGTAGATTTTGTTGCTTTGGGATCCCCAGCATTGTTTTATTTTCCCCTACTACAGGGGGAAGCTTTGGAAATGTTGGCCTTTAATAGCTGGACTGTCTCCAAAAGTAAGAGAGTTGAACATTGTCTAGAGGAGAAATGTCAAATTCTTTTTTCCACACATACCGTGACTTCTGTGCTACATTTAGACTGCATAATCCCAAGAGCAGTAATGCATGTGTGCCTGTGTGCATGGAAACATTTCATCAAGGCTAGAATGAGAGCCCAGATTATTGCAGAACACACCACAGCCACAGGATTATTGGATTTCTGTCTTATTAACAGTTGCACTGGTCTATTCCCAACAATTTGGGGACTCACTACACAAGACATTCTACAAATACTGTAGAAATCTGCCTCTGCTATTAAAACCTAATACCCAAAATATAGGCATTGATGGATCCAACACATTAATCGCCCAGGTGGAGACATGTGGTCTAGGATCAGCTGTGAGATTTGCAATCAAGTCTGGCCAGCAGGGCTGTATTTGTCTTCATCATGACTGCATCATATTGCTGGAATACAGCTGAGATTAGTAGCATTCACTTTTTAGAAGATGAGGTTCCACATTTCTTTTGACACGTTGGATGAGTTCCACTCTGTTTCCTGCTGCTCCATCTCCCACACTGCATCTTCTGCTCTCCTTCTCTGTCCCACTGATTTTAAATTCACCAAAATTGAAAAGTGAGTTCCAGAGAAACTCTGCTACCAATACCACAATTTCAAGCAAGTGGAAGGGAAAGTAGTCTTAAATTAACACCAAAATGCAATCAGTTCGAACCACTGACAGTCAAAGACAAGCACCATCCTTTTACTATTGATCTTCAGTGAATATTTATCTTCTGCAGAAATGCTGAAACAGCCAATATTCAAAAGAAAATTACTTTTTCTTTACCATCCTATGGGCCTGCCTAGATTATTTCGGGTGCAGCTAGACGTGGTGGTCCATAATAAACACAAAGGTCTTTTTCTGAAGGAGTGCTATATCTCTATTACAATGTTCATAGCTCAAAAGAATTCAATTCATCATTAACTCCCTGAAGAAACTGTCCCTTTTTTTCCCCCACATCTGTACGCTCTATGTTTCTTATTTCATATCATGCATGTTGTCCATTTCTCTTATCTTCCTCCTATCTTTTCAAGTGTCTGGCATTATGTCCTGTAGTTACCTCTCACAGGTAGGCTAATAGAGAAGTCTCCAATCTGCTCGTCTCCATTTCCATCACTGAAGAGATGATGGGAAAAATAATTGGGAAAATAATTGCCAAACAGTGATGGATATCATTCTGCCTGAGCAGAATGGTACCTCCTTCCCTAGAGTTTCCAAAAGCCCATCTCTTTTTTAATCTTTTGTCCAGGTTATCGTGCCCAATACCTTGCTAAACTAAGTAACGACCAGGTCAGGAGTTATAATCCCACACTTTATGAGGCAGAGGGTACATGGAGGGAGAGATGAATACGGTAGAGGTAAAAGGAGTTGTTTAAAGGGTTTTGTTCTTTGTAGTGCAGAGGGAATGAGAGTTGAATTTCCTGGCTGGTGGGCACAGCTGGCATAATGCCTGATACTGTCCCAACAGGATGACTGCAGGAGGTGGAAGGATTTCTGATGTGAGTTAATGGCATATTGTGTACGGTTTGGGAAAAGGCAGGAAAGAACAAACGGAAACTATAAATAGAGGGAATGGAGTGGAAAAAGCCTGAATAATGTGCAGGAGAGCCTTTACAAACAAACAGCCCATGGATTAGCAATGTTCAGATGAAGGCATCAGCTAATTCCTTTCTGTAATGTTTATGACTTGCCCTTTCTGTAATCCTGCACAATGTACCCAAGCTTGTATCATGTTGCCTTTTGGCATAGTCTTACATTATCTCATGTATGACAAGCTGCAGAGTGGATCTGAGAAAAGGCCATACAACCTTTGCCATGCTGTTCCATTCCCATAATTTGCTCCATATCATGTGGGGGCAGTTTCCCAGTTTATTGGTGCTGGTGGTGATAGTTTCTTGTCCCCTGCCAACATGGCAGCTTGTTTCAAGCAGAGGAAGTAATGTCTGCGGTGTGAGGGCAATCCCTGAAGCATGACAAGGACTCTGGGCCACTGCATGAAGCTCTCAGCACAGCAAGAGGTAGATGAAAAAGCTTAAGCATGTCCTGGGCAACTTGGATGGAAAAACAGCTGCAGGACATAAATTATCAAACAGATGGAGCCTAGTTTCTCAATAGGTGTGAGACAAAGGCATTGGTCACAGGTTTGAGCCTGGGTCAGACTGAGACGTTATGTGTGCATAAGGAGGAAGATCTGCTGGTACTACACAGACTGCTGCTTTGTGCATGTGTACAGAAGGCAGCTGGGATTTCTGAGAAACCAGAGAGAACCAGGCAGTCCAAAATCCCCAAGTTCCCAAATCACATTAAACTTAGCATCTAACTCCCTTAGACTCGTACAATTTCAGCATTATGTATTCTTGAGCTAATAATCATTAAGAAACTTCATTATTTCTACTTTGCATGCTGTGGTATCTCATTAAAGGTCATATAGTTACCTGGGGATGATAATGGCATCATTTTAACTTCATCTTTAAATCTTTGCCTTTTAAAATTTGTTGTATTTTCACATCTGCAAAAATCCTCAGCAGTAGTAAAATCAGGTAGTAAAATCCTTAAAGGCATCTTCAGTATTCAGTGATTTTTTGGTCCAGTTTTCATGGAAGGGCTGATCCATTCTACAAAACTTGAACAGTGCACACAGAGACACCTAAAGCTTCCCTCGTCTGGGCAGATTTCACAGTGACTTAGTATTTAAGGCTGCACTGCAATATTTATTGCAAATACCAGAGAATAGGAATGGATTTGTAGGGTTTTATAAGCAAATTGCACCTGACTCGGGAGCTGGAGAATAAACAGTGATAGATGGCTCTGCTACCTGAGCCTGTGCTTCCTCTGAGGGAAAAGGCTGAGGAAATCACTGCTTCCTCCCATCTTTTCTCCCAAGTCTGAGCAGTCTGCGCTAAAATCTGCCCTAAAATTTGTATTCATCATCTGCTATGTAGACATCTGAATGAAATGGTGCTTTTAAACACCTTGCTGTTACTAATAACTTCAACTAGCTCTTCCACAGCTCTTTTCATCCAGAAGCCTCAAAGTGCTTTGTAAAAGAGGGAAATACTGTTATTTTCTTGGCACGGAGATGGAATGTGAGATACAGAGAAATTCAGGCAAGTCATCACACAAGGTGGGCAAAGAACCTCACCCTCCCAAACCATGGGTCACTCCTCTTTGTGCTCACCCTACCCACAGTGCAGGACAAAACTTCTCCATACAAAACAACTTTAACAGACTTAGCACATTTTAGAGGGACTAAAGCTTTTCACAATTTTGCATAAAGACTGACAAATTGCAGATGTCCCTTGTTTCTCTGATTACACACAGGACAGGGACTACACTTAGACACAGAGTCGTGCTTGGCTGCTTTAGCAGCAGAATTGGTGTAAGCATCAAGCTGTGTATAACTGCAAAAAAAAACACGAGCTTGCTCTTTTTATGTTTAACGAATTCCCTCTACCTTCTCTTTGCACTTTAAGCAGTACAAACTCAAGGGTATTAGTATAAACACCTAACCATGGGTTATGCAGCCTATGCTTTGCTCAACTAAAGCATTCGCCTCTCTTACAATTAGTTTTCCTGGTAGCTTTCAACTCCCTTTGGTGGCTGAAGAACGGATGTCCTGGCATGGTTCTTCACAAGCTGGTGGCATTTGTTGCCCAGACCAGGAGACAGAATTGCAGTACTGTTTGCCTTATTAGAAACAGCATCTGAGCAATCCCAATCGACCAGTTGCACCATCTCAGCTAAGGTTTCCTTTTCCCTTATCAGTTCATTTCATGCTGCCAATGGGCAGTAACATAAAGCCACAAATATATATGGCCCAAGGAAAAGTACAAAGAAAATACATAATAAAAGGCAAGAAATGCAAATGCAAGCTGTTCTCTCTCGATAACCCTGCAGGTTAAAAGCTATTAGACTTAATTAAATGAAAAATAAAAACAATCTTGTGTGGGCAGTTTGCCTTCGTGAAAAGTTACAGTGTTGTGCAAGTTTCCAGAATTTGACTCCAAACAGCTCAAGACTTGGCCAGCTGTACCAAGGTAGAGCAATGCTCACTGTGCACAGCATCTTGTGTTCAAGCCAGGCACACACTGCTAGCTGTACCGTATTTGTATTACAAACAATTATGGTAGGAAACATAGCTGTAGAGGAAATAGTGACTTTTTTTTTTCCTGAAGATTTTCTATGATTAAATTCTCTATTGATCCAAGAGGTTAAGCAATCAGAAAAGGTTTGGGAAGTTCTTTCTCTTTGGCAATCTGTGTTGTAGCCATTCTAAAGCTGCCAACAGATTTGCATGGACCCACTTGTTCTGTTTCTTTGGCACTCACAGTTCCATGGAAGGGTTACTCAGGTGGGAGGATCCTGTCCCACAGTTGTATTTGAACTGGCCACAAGATATGCAAGGTCTATTAAATGTCTGGTGAGAAATACGTTCTCCATCTATACATCCTGTACAGCCTCAGCTGATTCTCCTAACTTGAGCTCAGATTCTTTCCTAAGCAATGATCTTTCAAGTTTTCTTTCATTTATCTTCTTTCCACTGATCCACATGTTTGCTGGGAGTCCCAGACCTCCCACTCCTCCAATTTCCCCAGACCTCTCAGGCTTAGGTGTTAGTTTCTACATTTCCAAGTTGAGATTCTTTTTTCACTGAAAAAATTATTGGAATTATTCCAGGAAAAAAATATATATATATATAATTTATTATTTATGTACATATTTATGTATATATAATCCTAAACCTCCTAAATACGGTTCCTTTTTTTTTCAGCCAGCTTTATCATAGAATCATTACAGTTGTAGAAGACCACTAAAGTCATTGAGTCCAACCATCATAACATCATTATGGTTTACACAAACAGAAGTTTATTGAAGTAGTAACTCAGAATGATTTTTTTTTCTTGATTATTTGTGTGCACCACAGAGCTGTATGGAATCAATCATATAAGGAGGGTTTATAGTATGTACACAAGAAGGGTGCTGTGCAAACATAGAGGAAAAATATGTACAAACTGAGCTACAGTCTAAGCAAATGGAGCAGTTCTGCTGCCAGCCTCAGTATTTTAAGGCTCCCAGGAGTCAAAGTATTTAAGCAATCCTTAATTTTAACTCAGTTGCAAAAAATATTTACTGAAGTACTGTGTTTCAGGGTTAATCTTTCTTACAAAATTCACAGACTTGGAGGTAAAATATATTTTTCACAGTTCTGTACTGTTTTCTCAGTTCTATTTCAATCCTTCTGGTAGCCTGCCCAGGCAGCAACTGAAAAACAGAAGCTGATAAATCAGAAACTGCAATTGCTGCTCAAATAAGGAAAGCTTTAGCACGAGCCTTAGTTTCAGCAGGAAGAATGGCTTTTTTTTCCCTTTTGACAAAGGCAGTAGCATGCATTTCTAGCAGTAAAATGTCAATAATGTTTCCAGAAGTCACATTGTATGGGAACTGTCAAGTCATGGCCTGAACCACTGTTTGATCACCTGAGGCAAGGACTGGGTCAGCCGTGGGAGCACTGGTGAAGGTAATTCAGCTGTGTGACCAGAAGGGGTAGAACCTGTCTCCACTCCTCCTAGATCCCATTTAAGGGCTGACTGCCACTAGGGAAAGGTTTTTTCTGGAGATTCCTTCTTTGTGGAGCTTTTCATCATAAGCCTAAATCTTTGAATGCAGGTGAGCATGCCTTCTGTTTGTTCCTTTTCCATCTCACTATGATACTCTTTCCAAGTGTGCATTTGTTTACTGTACACAGACGCTGCATTGCAATATAGAAAAAGAGGTCTCTGTCAAACATGCTTAGACCCCAAATAGGACAGATTAAAAACAAAAGCCCATTACTCCAGTGGTGGGAATTTCTAGCACATGTGGGAGTACAGTCTCTGCAGGAGACATACAGAAGAGTTCTGTGAGCTCAGTTCTCATTTGTGTCTCTGCAGCATCAGATAGCATATCTCAGGTATGCCCGACACGTGGAATAAGGGAATTGATAACGTACAGAAGAGAACTGTGTGCTTCAGCTAATGTTTGTCTTACAAACAAGAAAGCACGTCAGGGGGAGTTTTTTAATTGAGGGAGTGCTGAGGCTCTGGCACAGGCTGCCCGGAGAGATTATGGATCCTCCATCCTTAGCGGTGTTTGAGGCTGGATTGGATGGGGCCCTGGGCAGCCTGAGCTGGTGGGGGGCAGCCCTGTCAATAGCACAGCAGTTGAAAACAGATGATCTTTGAGGTCCCTTCCAACCCAACCATTCCCTGATTATATGACTTAGGGACTTGGTGTTCTTGATTCTCAAGCGATCACTCCATGTGTGATCCCCAGCGAGATGAGAAGCCCCAGAAGATCCATCACTGTGCTTAGTTTCCCCATAGCCAGATCCATGCCTGAGGCACTGTCCCTTGGAGCAGCAGCACATCTCTGTGTGTTTCTGTGTCTATTTTTAAACTGTGGACCTGAATGTGGCCCTTTGTACTTCAGCTATCCTTTTGCTGATGAGGAAGAAGTATTTTTATTCTATGCCTTGTTTATTTAAATGTCAGCCTTTTAAATCAAACCTGTCCCTGTGTGCATAAATCTGATGGAACAGCAAGGGGGTTTGAATGGGAGCTCTGAGCGTAGTAATAATAGCAGTAAAACTCTACATCCTGTGTACAAATACATTCTTAATTGCTACTTTTAAAATACAGTCTTTTATGAACTCTTTCTCCATTGCTGTAAACTACCTATAATATAAAATCTCTCTGCTATTTGAACTAAATGACGTGGCTAGGAAGAAGATATCTCCTGATGAATGAACACAATTTAAAATGCAGAACAGAACAGAGTAAGATGAGTATTCAAAAAGCCCCAGTCCACTTTTTGCACACGCAGATCAAATCATTAAAAAAAATGCCACTGCCTGCAGTATCAGTGCGTAGTCATAACTGCTCTATTTATAATGCACTATTAAGCTGTAGTTATGTTACAGTCTACTGCTACATAAACCATCAGGAAAGGAGAGAATAAATAAGGTTTGTGCAGATTTCTCAGTCTCACTACTCGCACTACTCACTACTAGTAGAGTAGAGTAGAGAGACCACAGTACTCACACTTCTTGCTCTGCAAGGAAATTGCGTAGTTGTTTTTCCACGAGGAGTACTTTAAAAGGCTATAGCAGAAGTGGGATGGTTTAGGGGGATACAGAATCTCAGCTAGCATTAATCAGTATGGCCCATGGAAATCAGTGGGACGAAGCCTCAGCCTTGGTAAACGCACATATCTCTACTAAAAATGAGTAGAGGTCTCAGAGTATAATCTACTCCAATTCCACTTCATAAACTGATTGTCACCACTTGGGGATTTCAGTCCTCTCTTCAAGCTGGGAAAGATAAATGCAGTCATGTTCTTATTCTTGGGGGTGAAAACCTCAGAGATTGCAGCACTGGGAGCAATGTGCTAACCTGGTGAGTGAGAAATGTGTGACCTTCAGCAGGACAGACAGATATGTGATATCACAGCGCTGATTCAGAAGCTCGCTCTTCTCAAAAGTCAGGAGCTGTTCTAGCAGTGGCATCCACCTTAAGCATTAACTGATAAGGAGCATGTCCATTTCTTGTAAGTGACTTGCAGTAATGCTTATTAAACCATAGTAAGAGGAAAAAGGAGCTATCATCTGCAAACCACTTAAAGTCGTAACACTACTGAGCATGTTCTGCCTGAGATCCTTGGACTTGCTACTCTCATAACCGTTCTTTGAGTAAGCAAAGAATAAGATGGTCCCATGCAATAATTCTCCTGCTTTAGTAAGAGGATTACCAGAAATCCGTATTTTGTTTTTTAATAACCTCCACAGGAGCCTTGAAGCAAATGAATGTATTTGGCAACAGGTCCTACACAGGCATATAAAACCTAGATAAGCTAAAAATGTTTTGTTTTTTTTTTTTTAATTGATTTCTTTCTCCCTTGGGCAATATTGGTATGTCCACTTTCTAATCTCTAATTGAATGTTACAGTTAGCATGTTGATAATTTGGTTTAATATCAATTTAATTCTATTCAGACTGTGGTAATTACACTATTTGATGTAGGGAAGGAAAGTCTGAGGAAGCTGGAGCAATTTGATTCTGCAAGACATTGTACATTAAGATGTGTCATGCTGATTTTTACAAGGACATACTTACTGTGGTCCAACCGACCTGCTGACCCAGGTCTGTAAAGTACAGTGTAATGATGGAGGACGCTGCAAGGCTTTGAATGTTAACAGAATCCTTCAAATAGGGCCCATCTGGAATGACAGAAAGGGAAGAGAAAATGGCACAAACAGCACACATCTGTTCAGTGGCTTAGCATAATGCATAGGTTGCCCTGCTAATGGTCAAATAGTTGAACCCTTTTCTTTGTGCTGCACTCTGACTATGCCTCAAATGTAAAAGGCACAGCTTGTTTTCCATTTTATTTTGGTGACTTGGTGCTTATTTTCCTGGTTAGCAGCTTATAATATTTCTATGAGAGCTTCTCTTCCGTCTTTTTAACAAAAGAATGAGGCTGACATGACGCGGGTGGCAATGCGCAGGAATTGTTTTGATGCTATCTAGACCATTAGAGAGACACAGTTTCATAGATTACTTTTAATTCTGTCTTGCAAGACTAATGGGAAAGTCAATGCTACACAGCCTCTTGGTCACTGATGACTTTTGATAGTTTTTGTCTGAGCATTCGTCTTTTTAGGGTATTTTATAAGAGGTGGCACTATCATCATGATGAATGCAAGTTCTTGGGCAAATTTGCCAAAGGCTTAGTAATATGTTAGGCATCTTTAACATGTGTGAATACTTACTGCGTTCCAGTTGCAGGCCAACACGGGAAGGGTACCACTGGGGACCTGTTCAAATCACAAAGCATGGCTCTTACTTTCATGGTGTGTGATTTAATTTTCACTCCTTGCTAGTATACTTTTTAGCAGATGGCTACAAATAAGAGGTTAAAAAAATCTTCTTTGGGTATTAACTATATAAGGAGAGCACAAGAGAGCTAAGAGAAATGCACATGTCAACCATGACAGCACAATACATACGTATAGTTTGAGCAGAAATCTGTTTTCCCCTGTCAAGTGCTGGATAGGCCAATCCTCTGTTTGCACATGAAAAATGCAGTGTGCATGCACCACTGTGGAGTAGCCTGGACCAGATGAGCATATCCAGCACGCTCTCATTTCAAAAGCACTTGAGCTAAGTTTTGTACACAAGAGCAGGTATTAGACTAAACTGTAACCAGCACTAATAGCAGGAGGTGAGACACATCATCAAGGCACAAAATTTTTTTTTCAAAAATGCAAAACAAACCATGGCTATTAAAGATAACAGAAGAAAGATAGAGAAAGAGCAGCGGTCTGACTTGTCAAGGAAGATATTATTTGCTGCAGGATAGCAGATATCAATAGTTATTTGGGATCCTGAAAGGCAGTGTACTTTTGTTAAACTGGAATCTTCCCCTCAGCACCCCCCAATTCATACTACAGTATGTTTCAATAAAAGACAATTTACCTAATCCTGTGAGAACATGCTTTTAGGTATGACCTATAATCTGCACAAGGGCAAACAAAGGTTGTGTTTAAGTATGTCATCCCACATTTCTAGTGGTTTAGCCCAAGTGCACTGTTATTTTTGAACATACTCAAAGATCAAGTCAGATGGGAGAGTGCTTTTGCTGCAGCATGTCTGAAGTGCTGTGTTATCATACTGCTGTGTCTCAGATTTCTGGGGCATCCATGGAATGCCATGTGTATTTTGCTGGAAGAACTGGAATTAATAGTGATTAAGCTAAATTCAGTGTCAGAAGTGGCTAAATTAGGTGTCTAATCAGCACACCAATTAATTCTTGCTACTGCCTGTCAGAACAGGGGCTTGATGGCTCCCTCCAATACCTGGAGCCAGCAGGAGCTGATAGATTAGCTTCACCTACCATCAGCAGGAGTTCATAAGTGCCTGTACTCCAGACAGAGTAACTAAGCATTCATTAAAGACGAAGACATAGCTGCAGCTGTGCAATGCTTGACAGCCTCTCTGAGTTTCCACATCTGGCAAAAATCCTCTTGCTTCCAGGAGCTGGAAGGTTTCTTTTTTTTCCAGGGAATTTACTTTTAGTAGTGTAGTACTTCCTATTTTATTCTTATTAAAACTTTGGTAGAATCACAGAATGGCTTGGTTTGGATGGGACCCCCATTTCCAGCCTGCTACTGTGGGGGGATCAGGCTGCCCAGGGCCCCATCAGTCTGGCATGGAGCACTCTGAATACTTTCCCTTGGTGCCTTATGTAGAGATTAATGGCAATCCAAGCACATAGGTGACTGAAGTTTATCTTGCAACTCCTACTGAGTATAAGAATAGTTGTGACTTACTATCTACTCACTACTACAGTGAGAGTACATAACAGCTGGGCATCCTCAAGAGGTCATGTTCCCTGTGTGTTCCTTGGGATCAGCAGAGCTGCTCTGTTCCTGTATGCAGAGTTCATGATTTTGGCTCAGCATATCATGCTGGGATGAAAGCTGTAATAGCAATTTAGTTTGCAGCCCGCTTGTATATTCCAAGCTGTTTTTGACTTTCAAAAAAAGGCAGGCTGACCAGAACATAAGAAGGACCATTACAGTTCAAACCATGGGTCTGATTAGCCAATATTAAATCCTTCTACACTTAGCTAGTATTGTGGTTTCTCCACTGTCCTTTCTAGATTTCTAGTATTTCTGCAGAATAACTATCATTCCATTCCTTGCAGAGTGCTTAAATAGCTATTGAAATAGCTTCCTGGTTTTCCATTCCTATTTGATTCTTTCTGTTCTCTCGACTTATTCTTAAGGATTCAGAATATGTGTTTCTGTCTTTAAAACCATCATCCCTGGATATACACACATGAGCACTCGAAGGCTTTCCCCATTCCTTATTGGAAAGAATATTCATAAACCACTTGATTATTATTTTTTTCACTGTTAGGATGCAGGCAGCGTTCCTTCTATGTGTACATGCTACCCTTATTCTGGAAATGTAAGTAATTCAAAGTGACTGTTAATCCATTTACCTTATTCTGACTTCTCTGTCATGAATCCATTCTGGCTTTGTGGAATGTTTTAGTCCAAAACAGAAAAAGCCAAATATTTGTTCTGAAAAAGTAAAAATCTTTTAATGCTATTACCTCGACACATTTTAATTTTTCCACTACAAGAGCAGAAGATATTTTCTTGGAAAGTGACAGTGAGGTAAAGAAAGTAAACACTGAGTTTGCTTTTTACGTTCTGTTTTTAAAAATGAACGCAGAGAAAACTGCTTGATTTGAGACAATACCTGCCAGTATTTAAAACTTAAATTTAAACATATGTCAGCTGACACATTAGAAGGAAGGATATGTGGAAGCTGATGGCCACCTTTAGTTTGAACAAATCCATTGAATGTAACCACCCGCTAACACTGGAGATAAAAAGATGTGCTACTGAACAACCATCCGAACACTTACTAAAATGACAGCTTCCATATCATACCCAGTTGCCACTGCTTCAGTTCATTGCCTGTTCTATAGTTAATTCCATGATTAAATGCCTATTTATCACAGACTATTTATGAAGTTGCGAAGAGAGCGAAGGTTGGAAAAATACACAATGAGGATCTCTCCTACTGGGAAATTAAGTGTGTTCTTTAGGACTCAACCCTGCAAAAGCTGTTCCTCTGGGGAATGAGGAGTCTAAGAAATGCTAACAGAAGCTGACGGACATAGTTTAGAGATAATTAGCATATTGCCGTGAACAGCTTATTTTATTATCAGTTAAATTATTTGCTTCTCACTGTTTTTCGCTACCCATGCATCTGTTATAACAAATAGGGTTAATAATTACAAGCAATACCTGCTGTGATATGAATAGGATGATGTGAACAACAAAATTACTGTAATCAATCAGCAGCAGTGTGTTGCTTAAATTTGCAGAAGTATGGGAAATTCTGGGGAACACTGCAGCACCAATAGCCCTTACATAGTCACCAAAGTCAGGCATTAGCTGAGGAATGAAACAGCCCTAACCTGTATGAACTGAGCGTGCCTGAAATATGCTCATCACCTTAACCAGACTGTCATTTTGATATGTCTTGCAGGAATAAGAGGTTGCTTAGAAATGCTTACATACTGCTATGGAGGAGAAGGTATTTTTGTATGCAATATTTGGAGGCAAATATAGAGACACATAGTTTATCTGAAAACTAACTTACTGAGGTCTTTCTTTGACAAGTAAATGCCGAACAAATATAGTCATTCTATGTCCGTGACCTTAAACAGCGCTGGTCGCAAATGTTCTTTCTCTGGGTTGGAGCAGATGTGCTTGAGCACTCTCAGGAACAGACAGTTATCACTGTATTGACAGTTGCAGCCTTGCTGGACTGAGGTTTGCCTGCCCTTGCTTCACAGAACTGACAGCAGGAGGCTGAATGCTGAAATGACTTGAAGCTGTTGTTTTCTGCTTTGCTTTGGAAGAAAAGGCTGTGGGATTTGTTGTGCTAGCATTGCATGTGAGTGATTCTTGGGCATGAAGGCAGTAAGCAAGGCACACCTAAGAAAGCACAGTAAAACTGAACTGGGCTACAAGACACAGAAAGTAAGTATCCGAAGGTATTACTGTGCTTACTTTCACTGACAGCTGCTCAGCACTGTACTGGCACAGAACTGGGCTAGTGGAGCCAGGTGGGGAAAAAAGATGCTGTTTCCACCCCTTGCAAGGTCCTGACAGCATGGGGCTGGCCCTCCAAAGGCACCTGCTGGATCCAGAGTCTTTGACAAGGCTGTGTTTTTTGTTGTAGCTGGACCTTTGATGTGCTGTATCAGAACGCCCTGAGAGGGAGCAAGATCTTGAACAAGATCTGTGTTTTTGTGAGAAGTCTGTGGAAAGAGCAGACCCAGCATGTCCCATTCAGTAAAATCTCAGCAGGTTTTAATAGCTCCATACCCAGGGATAAATCCCTTTTCTTTTTCAGCTTCCATTTCCTCTGTGGTGCTTAGGGACGTGATTTAACAGAGGGTTGTTAGAGTTAGGGTTGTATGGTTAGGTTGCGGTTGGACTTGATCTTTAAGGTAATTTCCAAACTGAGAGATTCTATGATTCTATGATTTGTTTCATTTGTAAGCTTTCCAGTCAAGATCTTTGGTCAGGTGTTTCCCAAAGGCAGCTTGACTCCTAACTGCTATGACAACAAAAATAACAACTCTTTTAAGACGATGAAAGTTGGATGAGGAGTGGTTTGATCAGGCTGGCAGGCCAAAGTGATGCCTGCAGACCTTAGCTATACCAACAGTATGCCACCCTGTGCATTTCTTTTTCCTAAAAAAGTCCTCAGACTTTAGCTATATTCCGATCAGGTAATAAGAGACAAATTTCTTAAGAGTCAGCATAGTTTGTAGTAATGAAGATCAATTGTTGTTAGTAGCAAACAGAATATTATTTGTCATTTAGAGGTTGATTTCTGTCACTAGCAGATTAAGCTTTCAATTTTCCATTTCAAACAGCTTGACACTGAGACTAACTGAAAATTTAGACAAGCAAAAAGCATCAGACACTGAAAGCAAGCAAGCATGAGAACAATACTTTTATGCATATTCAAATAATTAGGGGGAAAAAAGGAAAGAAAAACTTGCCTCATGCATTTCAGTTTTCCTTGTTGCCTTCTACAGATGTTATAATTAATTTTGATCTTTGCGTGTGGAATTGCATTTAAATTAATGTGCATGAGCAAGGGAAGGGGTGAGGCTCACCTTTTGTTTCATTAGTAACAATCACAGAGCAGAATACAGAGAAACAAGAAAACTGATAAGGGAATGCCCCTAATTCCTGTAACGAGGTGAGGAAGTGTCAGATACACAGTGCTGCAGTAGTGCATCTAAATAAAATGTTATGTCTTCCTAAAGACTTCTTAAGCCTTCTTGTAATAAGTCTTTTGAGGGGCAGCTGAGGGAGCTGTGGTTGTTCAGTCTGGAGGGGGCTCAGGGGAGACCTTTCAGCTCTCTGCAACTGCCTGAAAGGAGATTGTGGCGAGATGGGGTCAGCCTCTCTGCCCAGGTAACAGTGATAGGATGAGAGGAAATGGTCTTAAACTGTGCCAGGGGAGGTTCATGTGGGGTGTAAAGAAAAATTTCCTCTCAGAAAGAGTTGTGATACATTGGTACAGGTTGCCCATGGAGGTGGTGCAGTCACCGTCCCTGGCAGTGTACAAGAACCATGGAGATGTGGCACTGGGGGATGTGGTCAGTGGGGATGGGATGGGTTTGAACTGGATGATCTTAGTAGTCTTTGCCAGCCTTAATGATTCTGTGATTTTATATAAAACACAGTTTTGTCTGCTGACAAATTTGCTGTTGTGCAAGAAATGACCCAAACATGAGAAATTATTCATTAAGGGACATGCAATTGACAAATTGTGTTTTTCAGGGACTAGAAGGTAATATTCCTTATTTGTCTTGCCTGCTCATGTAATAAGATAAGATTTCTAAAAATGCAGCTTGATGTTTGGTGGTTTAGGCCTAAATCACCTAGATCTCCTCACTTTAGGAAGTAGTCGGTGGTCCAACAAGCTCAGCTTGTGCAGCAAAGATAGCTCAAAACTCATCTGTACCTCCACCTCAGATGTAACAGGCGGAGGAGAGTCCTACCCCAAGCCCTAGCTGTGCTTCTTTAAAAGCAGTTCTTAGCCAATTAGCTAATAAAATATGCTAATGAATTATCATTTTCTTTCAGTATGTGACTGTACAGCTCTCCCCCCAGCCTCTAATCTAATTAGAATGCATTCCCTCACTAACCCTAATAGCAGCATTTTATTTTTCAACTAATGGCTGCGCCAATGCCATCAACAATCAAGTGAACAGCATTTGAGTTGCCACGATTTCTTCCTTAGTGCAAATTCAATTCTCGTAAATTCATTCTTAGATTCACCACACTGAAAATGAATCCCCACTAATAAGAGGACTAAATTGTAGCTTCTCCAGAAGCCATGAGGAAGAAGCAGCACAGAGCTGCCCTGCTTAGCAGATCAGATAGATGAGTCAGCAGCTCTATGATGCCCCTCATGCTCTCCCTGGGAGAAGTTTATTTTGGCTGATTTAATTCTCCCATCCCAACACTTTAATTACATTAAGTGGAGGCTTTCTGAAGCGCAGCTATGAGGCTTGGGAAACTGCTCTTACCCTCTCTGCATACTGGCGATAACTAAATGCAAGAGCAGGAAACGGTTGGATGTGCAGAGAGGAGTTAGAAGTAGGCACCTAACTAACACTGTAACTGGGAGTCAGGCAGAGAGAGAGGCCAGCCTGCATTTTACATCAGCACAGCCAGCAAATGAGCAGCAAACCCAGAATAACTTGCACGTTGATTATTTCAATGGTGATTATTTCTAGCAGCAAATAGATTCAGGATCATTGAGGTTTGGGGACAATTTAGAAAGAGGCAGAACTCCCCACTACATTACTTATATTGTAAATCATTTTTTCAGCTCCTTGTCTTTGATTACCTGCATTCATTAACTTGAAATAATGGTGAATATCAAGTTTTATTTGGAAGATTTCTTATTTTGATTGTCCTTAGACATTCTCCTCCTGCTCAAATAGCACAAAAAAAAAAAAAAGAAAAGAAAAAAAAAAAAAAGGCAGGGTATGAACAGAAGAGAGCAAACAAATGCAAACACATCGCTGTTACAGGGTGACATGTTCCACATCAGAGGTCTAGGCAGGGTCCCCTGCTCTTGTTCTGCTCACCTGAGATTCCTCTTATTCTAGCATGAGTTCTTTCCTGTTCTGTTATCTCAGCATGTTGGCTGACTTCTGTAAGAAGTCTTGGCACTTTTTGTGCAAACATATGCAGCTCCTCCTAAGAGAAACTGCTGCATCTTTTTTGCAGAGCCATCTGCCCAACTCTGGTGTCCAAAGGCATGGGAACCCTTTTGAGAAAAACCCTGATGTAGACACAGAACACATTTAAAGCCCTGAAGTGATCTTGACCCTGCCATCATCATCAGGCATCTCATTAACGGCCATGAGATTCTTTTCACAGTCATGAAGAACCACTGGGGGTTTTCTCATCTTGAATTCCTTAAATCAATGTTTAGCCCATGTGAATGTGGTGGTGAACAGCAGGTTGAAGTTGGAAGTCAGATGAGATCATAATACCAGAATTTAAATTGAGGTAGGAGCTCTTTAAAAACAAAAGTAACTTTGGCATCTTCAATTTACAGTTCAGTAGGCTATAATCCTTCATTTTATCTGTGACTTGCACATTCTCTAGGGCCTGGGTTACTTCTGTGGGGCCTTGTAGTGTCCTTTTCTCAGTTGAGCCACAGGCACTGTAATAAGGCATTTTGTAAGTAACAACAGGCAATTCTGATAAACAATTTTAGTTGTTTCTCATCTAGATCTGTCAATTGCATCTCCTGCAAAGGAAAGGAAAGCGAAGAATCTAGCTATGAAATTTCCTTTTCTTAATGAGGCATTTAAATAGCATCTCACATTTGTTCTCCAGTTGTTTACATAGGATGTCATTTGTGATGCATTGTTAGAGCCCTGTTAATCTCAGCTGGGAACAATATCCCAGAGAGCAGAGAAGACCAGTTCTGCTTCAAGCTACATCTCTATAGATTCATTGCCTTTTCTTTCGTTATATTATTCATCTGAAATTATAACTGTAATCCAGCTAAAAAAATGCAGTAGCATAGCATCAGATAAAGCATCTGCCAAAAAGAGAAAAAAAATGTGAGTTTCCATTAAAGACTTTGAGATGATCTTCTCTTTTCTATTTCTGGTTTGAAATATCCCTCTTTTTTTTCCTGAAGATCAGCTTATTTCATAAGCCTTTAATGAATAGCCTAGCTTTTGTGTTCTAGACAACCTGCTGCTTCCAGTTCAATAGGTCATTAGGCATATATTTAAGCCATTAATTGTCCCAAACAGTTCTTAGGGAATCACAGCCAAAACAGACAAAAGAGTGCAAGGTAGATAAAAGGTGGGTTAATCATTCCTATTTTATAGATGAGAAAATGAAGCTTGAAAGGGATAAAGTGTCTAGTACAAAATTCACCCAGGTCAATAACATGACTCCCATTGGTTTCAAACTAAACATTAAAGATCTGTGTCCCAAATACCAAATTCATTTCAGTGTAAATTAGGAAACTTTAAACACCCCAGCCACCCCACTGACATTTATTGTTGTCTTTAAAGACCAAAATACTTGAAATATTTGTCCTAGAAGTGCTGCTTGAGGTCATATGTGGCTAAATGCATTGCATAATGACCCTGCATGTGGCAGGGGGGTTGGAGATTCATGATCCTTGAGGTCCCCTCCAACCCTGGCCATTTTGTGATTCTTTGGCACCAACTGCATAAGCCAAAATTCAACCATAGTATTAGTTACTGAATTGGTTTCTTAGTACAGTACGAACTGAAATTATTCTTTATAACCACATTTATATTTCAGAAAGCAAAATTCAGGGGATGTCTGATCAAATACTTCTCAGACTGATTTACTATTTGCTATATAACTAACAAGATTCAAGCACTCAATAAAAGTGAACTGCAGCTGCCTGGTTTTCTCTCCTTTTCTGGAAGGCTACCAGGTAACTGCAACATTATGACTGCAGTTGAAGCACACTTTATCTTTCCTTTCCCTTTGGAAAACTGGCCAGAATTGTTGTTTTTTTGGTTTTTTTTTTATAATTCCCTCTGATTGAAAGGGAGAAAGCATCTAGCACAAAATTCACCAAGTGACTCCCATGCTATTGTGTAGGGAGATTGCAATTTCAGGTTTAAGTATGAGTTCTAAGTTCTTAGTCCCTTTGAAGATGAAAATAACTAAGTTAACTCAGTTTGGCTTCTGCTTTCTTTTAACTATGTTATGTCAGTGATGCCACTCTCATTTTCTGGCTAGCTATTAGAAAAGAAGTGAAACCATTCCCAGCTCTTAGAGATAGGCTGCAATTGCCTTGATAGATAAGCCATAAATTAAAGCCACAAATCTATGCCAACAGATCGGCACTTGCATTTTATGTAGAGAAATTTGCACAGATGATGTGGCACAATTAAGCTGATTCGGAGGTCATTCTCCTGTAACTTCTTGCTGGAGAGATCAGATCTGAAGCTGACTGTTCAGGCTGGCCTCCTGGCTACATCAGCAAGCCAAGGCAAGAATTCAGGCTTCTGTTCTGACATGCATGCTCTACACTGACAGGTTGCAATTTACTCGTGGATCAGATCGGACTGGGAGCTGGGGAGGAAGATGGCAGAGATTTTCCATGGGAAGATCTGTTGCTCACTTTGTGCTTAGCTTTGCAAAAGAAATAAAGAGTTCAAATATGTATGGAGCTCACTGTGCCAGTAGCAGTAAATTCAAGGAGCTTGTAGTCAGGTGAATGGTGTCAACAGGCACAGAGAATTAAGACGACCTTAGATGATGTCATTTGAGGGATACTTACATTCAGTGTAACCTAGTCTCCCATTAGTATCTGCTGTGTGGCTAAGACAGGAGACAAATCAATTAGAAAATGAGATCTCATCATGTTTTCTCCTCCTAATCTAGTCATTTTCATTTTGGAGTTCAGTGCAGATGAATGAGTAATTTACCCAGATGAAATCACTGTACTTCATACTGCCCATTTGCAATAACTTCCCCTCCCTGGTGTTTCACCTTCAGTGTTAATTTCTAGTTGAGTTATAAATGCCGAGAGAGGAAAAATTATTGAAAACAATCAGTGAATGTGACTGCCAACCCTGTGCATCCTGTGAATCTGTGCTGGGGATGCAGATGGGCCTGTGAACTTTGCAGCAAGACAACCTGCACAGGAGGATATTGAGAATTCATTCATCTATGGATTCGAGCTGTGTTTCTGGGGTAGTATGAACTGTGTAGGATAAAAATGGGGAGGAATGACATTGAGATTTGTTAAAAAACTCTATTTTGCAGCTCCCTTCCTGCCCAGAGAGTGCTGCTGGCCCAAGGCAACTCAGGCCAGTACCAGATCATGGCCCTGTTTCCAGTACATTGGCTTTTTCAAAGCCTGAAGTCCTAGTACAAATCAGGAGAAGGATCCCTCTTGAGGGTGCTGTGTCCTAGATATGATTTATTCGGGTCTCTTCAGTTGGTGAGATACATGAAGGGCTCATGGTTGATTGACAGGCCAGGAGTAGGAAGTCAGCTTGGGAGAGCCATAAATAGTGTAACTCAGCTTCTCCAAGTCCCCAGCATGTGTATTCACTGGGCACGTGAGTCTCTCCAGGCATTAAAATTGACAGATTTCATTAACTTGCTTCAACCTGAGAATCCAGCTGTAACAAACAGTGTGGAGAAATCAGAGGAACTGCAGGTTCTCAGCAAGACTGTTATCAAGCAGTCCTGACTGTACAGAGCCTGTAGGCAATGCAGTGGCTTAGCAGTCACCGTTCTTGCTGATACTGCTCTTAATGACTAATCCCCACAGCATCCTTCCCCACCTCTTTGAGCCCTGCAGTTTAACGCTGCGGACAGCCTCTAGGGGGAAATTATGTGATGCAGAAAGAACAGCCATCCTTTCCAGCAGCAGTACTGCATCCAGCTCTTGCATTTTTGCACAGCTCACACAAAATGGAGAATTTTTCCTTAAGCCTTTTCACTTGAAATCATGCTACGAGTTCTTGGATATCATTAAAAATATAGAAGACATAGAGAGTTCAGGAAATATTTGGACAAGGCTCTTAGTTAAATGGTCTGATTTTGGGGTGGTCCTGTGAGAAGACAGGTCTTGGGTTCAATGTTCCTTACAGGTCCTTTTCACAGAATCACAGAATGGCCAGGGTTGGAAGGGGCCTCAAGGATCATGAATCTCCAACCCCCCTGCCACAGGCAGGGCCACCAACCTCCCCATTTAATACCAGACCAGGCTGCCCAGGGCCTTGAACACCTCCAGGGATGGGACATCCACAACCTCTCTGGGCAGCCTGTTCCAGTACCTCACCACTCTCTCTGTGAAGAATTTCCTCCTGACATCCAACACATGATGTGAGTCTATGATACTTTGCAGGACACTGTGCAGGATGAGAGCAGTAGTTGAAATCTGGCAGATGCATAGCAATGTGTTAGGATGCATTCAGCTCACATGGAGGAGACTAAAGGGGAGAGGTAGGCTCCCAGCATGAAGTAGGAATTGCGTTGTTTCTCTCCTTGTCCTCTCTCCAAAGGAAAGCAACAAAAAATATTTTGGTGGTTTTCTAGGGGACGTAGCTCTCAGGATTTCTATAGAAACATCTGCTAAGAAGCAGTCATAAGATTGTACAGCACACCACTGAAGTTTCATAATGTCCAGAAATTATGCTGTTTATTCTTGAGTGCCACCTACTGACAATTTCTTTTGTACTGATTTACTTTCGCTAATGCTCCTTATTTAACATACCTTATGTAAAAAGTTTTGCTAGCTTAGAAAGGGTGGCCTGCAGAGTTGGATCTCAGTGATTAGAAGTTAGCATCTTATTGGGACAGCTAGCAGCTTACAGTGTTCCTTATTTCTTGAATACTTCCAACTCTGCAGGCTGGGATATTCTCCATGTGATGTTTTCAACCCTTGCTTCTGCTTTTCTTTTTCCTTCTGTCCATCGCCAGGCTTCTTGCCATCTGCCCTACCTCACTTGCCTGCTGCTTCTGCCTGGAGGGCAGTTTCTGATCTCCCTAAGCTCATTCTGCTGACTTCAAAGTTTAGTTACATTTGTGCTACCTCCCTGTGCAGAACAATGCGTCCAAGATTTTGTGATGGTGTTGCAGTGATCTTATTTCCCCCCCTCCTTTCTGTTCTTCCTCCACTTTCAAGAACCTTACCAGAAACTTCTGTGCAGTAACCCTGAAAATACTGAATGATCACTGATTCCATTATACTACTTGTTCTAGACGTATTTTATTTTAGTTACTCGACACTTGGATTAGCGTTATTATTACTACAGTTCTCCATTTTCTATCCATAAGATATCCTCCCCCACTGGTCCAATACTTTTTGAAAAGACAAAAATAAACTGAAGGTGAAGATTTATTGCCAAGGACAAAAGCTTGCAAAGTTTAGTCTGCAAGAATGGCAGTCTGGATCTGCCACCTGCTGCAGAAACTGATGGCTGGAAAGCTGCAGCAGGACACTGTTGTTCTGTGCTGACCACAGTGCTGTGCATCTCTGCTATGGTGGCTACAGTGTCCAGGGGCTGATCCGAAATTGCACTCTTCAGTCTGAAGAAAGCCTTTGAATTCCCATGGGAAGGGCCGTGTGTCTTAGATAGTTACCTCCACTAAATGCTTATAGATCCCTGAATCTCCAGTGATATAACTGGGATTGCCCTGCTGAACTCAGTGCCACAGAAAACAGTGTTAGCTTTGGCTGGGATTGTTGGAGTTTTATTGAAATGAGACCTGAGGAATAATAACGTTCCTGGATTTGAGTATTTTTTCATATAAATACAGATGCAAACTAATATTTGACTGACTTAGAAACTACTAAGCAGCAGCATGTTATGTGTCACTTGCATTCCGTTTCTTTTATTTAATGATTAACAGTCCCCTGCTGCAATTCGTAATTCAGTCTTTCTCCTCTGTTCTTCACTCAGGCAGCAAAACCTGATCAGTGACAGAGACGATGCTTGTGAAATTACTGCACAGGGGTTCCTCTCTCTCACTGAAGGGCTGACAAGACACCAGCTGAGGAGAAAGCTTAATTGCATGGGTGATCAAAGGATAGTGCACAAGGACAGGGAGACTGTAAGGGTGTCCGTGTAGGAGTGTTTTAGCAAAGATTATAGGGAAGATGTGAGTCTGGCACACATGAAATGACAGAAATGAATGCATGAGCTAGTACAAATAGACACTAACCAAAGGCATCCACAGATCAGCTTCAGCTGCTTCGTGGCTCTTGCCTAAAAGAACTGTATTCTGTAAGCTGTCATCCCCCAAACTACACAGAGGAAAAAAGGGAAGGTTTGTCCTTTGCCAGTGGAAGAGGAGAAGGGGGTAACCTCACAGAATCACAGAATCACCCGGGTTGGAAGGGACCTCAAGGATCATGTAGTTCCAACCCCCCTCCTTAGCAGGGCCACCAAACACACACATTTAGATCAGGTTGCCCAGGACCCCGTCCAACCTGGCCTTGAACACGTCCAAGGACGGGGCATCCACAACCTCCCTGGGCAGCCCGTTCCAGGGCCTAACCACTCTCCTTGTATAGAACTTCCCCCTAACATCCAACCTAAATCTTCCCTCCTTCAACTTGGATCCATTTCCCCTAGTCCTGCTGTTGTCAGCCCTTTTGAAGAGTTTATTCCCCTCCTGGGTGTAGGTTCCCTTCAGGTATTGATAGGCTGCAATGAGGTCACCCCGCAGCCTTCTCTTCTCCAGGCTGAACAAGCGCAACTCCCTCAGCCTGTCCTCATAGGGGAGGTGCTCCAGCCCCCTGATCATCTTAGTCGCCCTCCTCTGGACCCTTTCCAAAATCTCAATGTCTTTCTTGTATTGAGGGCTCCACACCTGGACACAGTACTCCAGATGGGGCCTCACAAGAGCCGAGTAGAGAGGGACAATCACCTCCCTGTCCCTGCTGACCACCCCTCTCCTGATGGAGCCCAGGATCCCATTTGCCTTCCGAGCTGCAAGAGACCCTCATGAAACCTGTAGTTTCATGAGAGACCTCATGAAACAATAACACCCAGGCTGAGCTGGAAAAGAGAGATCAAAGCAGTGAGCTGGAATGGGAAGAAACGACACAGGACACTGTGACACAGTGTACTGTGAGAACAGTGGGAATTGAACTTAGAAATTGAGGACTGAAAAAGCATTGAAGGTACTTGTCAGCCCTTCCCTGTGCTGTAAAGGGCCATGCTGATAGAGATTCAGTTCATGGTTTGTACTATTCCTTGTTGTACTGTTTCTTGCTTTCCTTATATACAGCTCCACTTACATCACTGGAAGCATTTGAGAGGTAAGGTACCTCTGTGTATGAAAACAGGTGCCATTAGGATGGCTTATATGCAAACTTGTACCATTTTACCCCAAATTAATTAAAAACTTCATTATAGTTAAACTGGGATAAGTCTCTGTGCCAGTGATCAGCTGATTTAAGCTGAATCAATATAAACCCAGTTTCAATTGATTTAAGAGAGCATCAGCAGAAAAGCACGCCATTTCACAAAGTGAGGGGAGAACATATTTTTATTGAAACATTAAATCTTATGCACTCCTTTGGTGCTTCATTTCTAGCCTGTGTTTGTTTGCCCTTTATTTCCAACCCTCAATTCTTTTGCATCTTTTTCTTATCAATTTAATAGCCTAGTTCAAGTTAGCAGGCATTGTACAGACCTGCTTATCCCATGTGAGTGACATTCAAGGCTATGAATCCTCATCGCAAGGAGCATGCTACTTTCCACAGGCAGAGAAGGAGAAATGTGCTCCTGTTCTAGGAGCAAGACATCAAAATTGAGCTCTCTACAAACACATACAGTATGCAGAATTCAAGGCCCACCATACATACATTTACACCTGGTAGCTTTCAGGTATATTTGGCCTCTCTAAAATACTAACCCAGCAATTCATAAAGAATAAAGGGAAATGCCATCAAACTTTGGCACCCTGCTTTGCTGTTTCTCTCACCTTTCCTTCCATTGCCTCTACTGTGAGCTGGATATATATGACTGGAAGGTGGTAGAAAGAAAGCATCCAAAAAAAACTGTTCCCTGAAAGCAAGAAAAGGGCATCTTTGAATGTAGTTGCTCATTTCATCTCATGAACAAGGTCCATATCTACAGTCTGTATGTGCCAAAATTATACATTCCTGTGCTATTTTTTTCTTCACCCACGGACACAAAAACAAGAAAGTGAGGCTAGAAAAATGGGAGTTTGCCCAGACCATTAAGGAACTGGACAGCATTGAGTTAATTGAGAACTTTGCCACCTTGCCTCCATGATCCCAGAAAAGTCATTCAATCACACTGTGCTTCTGCTCCCTGCTACAGTAGCTGTTCGGTCCACGTGGTCTATTTACAACCAGCTTGAAGCAGTCTAATGTCATCTAAGCTTATCAAATACAACCCTGGGAGAGCAAATGCAGCTGAGATCTTGAATTGGCACTGTAATGTTAGAAATGGGATAGAAAAATATTGTCCCCCTTGAGCTAGTGGTGTTAAATAATGTAGTCCTCTCCTTCCAGCCTTTCATGGCTGTGATAGCTACAGTAGAACCTCCAGATGCTGCTCTAATTTAGCACTGGAGCTGTCAAGCCAGCCTCAGCTTTTGTGTGAGATTTCATGAAAAATAAATTTGACTGCTTCTCCAAACTTAAAGGCCTCTAACCATACCTCCAGCCTGCTGGCCACAGTACTTACAGGCTTTGTGAAATTTGTGTTTCACATCTAGGAGGGTAGATGATGGAGGTATCTAAAAAAGAAAACAAAATGCAGGCAGGTTAATTTTTCCATCTTTTTCAATCTGAGATGCCTTTCCCCCTCCCCATAGACGTAGAGACAATTCAATTTGTCTGTAAGTTCTTCAGGCAACAATAAAGCAAATCATTAAATTCCCATCTCACATTTTATTTGCATCTTACCCAGGCCACTTTTGCAAGGACAGCTGAACGCTAAAATTCCAAGGTCAAGAGGGAAAGCTGCTGGCCCTGCAGAGGCAGCAACTGTCCCTAGGATCAAACTAATGGGACATCTTTGTTAGCTTTAAGCTTAGGTTCAAGTGTGTTAGGACTTGGCTCTTAGACATGAAGACATTTTCCTCTGGATCCAGTAGTACAGGGGGGAATCTCTGTCCTTTCTGTGTGAAATCAGTTTCTTTCTGCAAGCTGTCTTTTGTGTGCAACAAAGCAATTCAGGTGTCACAGTGTTAGGTAGCAGTCTGGAGGCCATTTAGGCTCTATTTTATTATGTTTATTGATTTCTTAACACACTTTGTACAAAGTGTCTGAGAAACACAGCAGGAATTTATTAGACTGAAAGGCTTAGAAGTAAGTAGCCTGAATTTACAAGCAAAAGGAATGGAACACTTCAGAAAGAAATATGTTAAGCTTGAGATTGAGGTGGCAGTGGCAAGGGTCTGGTCTTAACAAGACCATCCCTTTGCAGTTGATGCTGATTTAGTATTCTGTGTTGATGATTTAATCTCAGAGACTAAGTAAATTAAAGTGTATCTTATCTCTGGGGACCCGCTTTGTCTCTAGTGAAAGACCTTATGGTTACAGCCAGACAGCAGAATGCAGAAAGCTTCCTTCCCCAAGGACTTCAGGTACCTGTGCTATGTAAAATTCTGTCTCAAAAGCTACCAATCATTACAAATAAATAAACTTACATCATTTGACACCCAATATGAATATCCAATATACTTGTCATTAGCGCATAGGAGTGAGCCAGTATTTTTCTAGTGAGAATATGAAGAGGCAGAAAAAAGTGTGTAAAATTAAGATTTTTGCTAGCTCTGTCTTTGGGTTTAGATGAGAATACTTTCTTTTCCACAGTTAGAAAGAGATTTTCTAGGCACTGGTAAAGTCCTGATTTGCTGTCATTCCATGCAACTTCCAGTAGAACGGCGCATCCTCACGTGCCTTCCTTTTGTAATGTGTACAGCTACTTTGGACTTGAACAGGAGAGGTTGGTTTTAGTTTTGTTCTTTGTTTGTTTAATTATTGTTTTCAGAGACTCTAAAAATACCTGAAATTGCCTTCTTTCACCTCGTAATTTCACATCTATGAAGTCTGGATCCTAGACATGGATGCAAGTGGTGTTATGTGGCAACAACCATAAAGTACCCAGGACCTTTCAGGTGTCCTAGAGCAGGGAAGGTTTGGAGGTTTTCCAAGCTCAAAGAAAGGAAGCCAAAAACCTTGCTCAGGACTGATAAAAATCAAGGTATTGCCAAGACAGATAATGACCACATTAGCTTCTCAAACTGGGTGCTGAAAGAACTAGTACTAAATACTGATTGCTGAATACTATGAGTCAGTCACCTTACCTCATAACACTGTTAACCTGAGCACACTCATAGCATAGAGCAGCCCAAGAGCCTCTTGATCACCCCTTGAGTAGGAATGCCCTTCATGGTTGCATCTCCGTAGAGATCCCTTACACCTTGATGACAAGATACCTTGCTGATAGAGATCCTTGGTAAGTGATGAATAGTTTTAAGCTTTGTTAGTTTTACTATATTATATCTTAGATTGATTGTGCTTATATAAACTCTCAGACATAAATCACTGACCAAATCCAGGAGTGGATTCCATGATTCTGTGGTTCAAGGAGTTTAGAAAGCAACGGGGTCCACCCTGAACCTCAGGACTCAATGAGAGAGTCTCCTGAATGAGTGTGTTTAACCCTATCCTCTGTGCAGTAAATAATCAAGTCTACCCCACCATCTCAAACCTTGCTAAGCTTCTATCTTATTTATGTTAATCTTTGCGAAGTAACTATGATATCAATACATTCCTGCTTCCTTCTTATGAGTGAGGTGTTTGAGTTTCTAGTTGCAACACGTTCACAACCAGATCTGGTGTTTGAACCACATAGCTGGACTGTGCTCCCTTGCAACCTTTATGAGTGATGCAGAGCTCATTAGCAAGGGCACTGCTGGGTGTGAGTACGTCTAAGCTGCTTGAGGCTAGAGCTGCTTTTAATCATGCCAGCTCAGGATGGATGGTTGGTTGGTTGGCTAGTCATGATCTGGCAGCTCTGTGTGGCACCACACTGTGTGGGCTGCATGTGCCCAGGGAAGGCCTGAAGCACGTGTTCTCGGCCAAGAGGGCAGGAAAACATTTGTTTTGTGGGCCAGCTGGCTTGGAGAAGGGCTGTTCTCTTCTCTTGAGGCAAACTGCACAGACCACAAGTTGAAAAATAACACAAATGCCTTCCTATTGAGAATGGGCTGTGACACTGAGGAATCACAGTGTCCTTTCTCAGGCAGAATAACGAGGCTATAGTCACAAAAGAATGAAATACATTTTTTTATGATCTTGATAATTCTGTGTTCTTTTTCTTAAAGGCATCATAAAACAACCAGTGAGGCTATAGATTCTAATATTGATCAATGTGAAGATGGATGCTGAGACATCAGCTTGCCACTAAGAGTGTTCTCTTCATAAACCATTAATTATCTTTTGTTCTTTTCATCCTACATCAATACAAGCTAAAGAATTGTAAGGACTGGAACATCATCTCGTCTTATTACCCATTGTGCTAGCTGAATAAAAACCTGAAACATTTCAGTGTAATTATTAGTTCTATTCTTCTTTTATTCTTTTAAATTATTTATGAAAGGACTGTAACCTTTCTTTTCCTCTAATTCAGCACTTTTCAAATATGCAAATGGAAAACAGAAAGACCACCCTTGGTTTATTTAAAAGATCTATTTCATTTAAAAGAATAATTTCATTCTCAAAGCACCTTAGTTGGCACGTATCTTCTGCATCTGATGGTCAAGCAGTGAACTCCAACTTTTTACCCTGTGTAGTCTAACACTAGGTTTCAAATATAGCTGACTTTCTAAGAAGTTGTCATCGTAATTAAGGTTCAAAACTACTTTTTCTTCACACACACACACACAAAAAGTATAAAAATTGCAGATTTTACAGGTATAGATGGCATTCATTACATTTTTTCAGAAAATAATGAGTTAAAAAGCTCAGATCCTGTTTTCCTTATATCTTCATAGCAAAAATATTTCAACGTAGCTGTTCAGGGCAACTTTTAGTTTTTCAGAAATTAAAGAATGAAAGGATCATCTGTTCCATTTCTGTCCTTCATTTATGCAGCACTGCACAAAGCATTACATTTCTTCTAAGATTTAAAATACAGCATTAGTAACTTGGGCTATGACTCAAGGAAAAGCCATGAGTGGAAGATATTATGAGAATTTGAAGCTGTCTTTTGTAAGTGCAGGCTAATCAGATAGTTTTCCATTTTCATACCTCTTTCACAACTGTAAGTCAAAAAAGAACTAATGTTGTTATCTGTATGTAACTGCATCACACAGTCCTTATACCGAGGAATGAATTCAGCGGTTCCAGGTTAGAAGGATGGCTGCAGGAATTTGAATAAGCATAAAAGTGGTCATTCGTTCAACATTTTCCTTTCGCTATTTTTTCCCTCTCTGGCATGTTGGCACTGCTGGGTCACTTCCTTTCCAACGGGCAGTCATTTTCCACGGCTGCAGAAATTCAGGTATTCTGCAGCTGCTTGTTAACTGCGGACAGCCTCATTCTTTATCCAGGTACATTTGTTCAAAAGGGTGACATCAGCTGATTGTAACTGAAGCACTGATCCCAAAACAGAAAATGAGGCCAGTGGAAGAGCCGGGTAATTTTCAAATTCAGCACGCAACAAATACTTCATAATTACTGCTTTGACACCATGTCCTTGCTTGGGGAACATGCTGTATTATTATAAATCAGCAGCAATCCACAGCAAGTGAATCAGGGAAACACCCATTCTGATTGATGTCCGCATTTTGTGAATTTGGCATCTACATCCAATTTCTTTTTCTTATTGTTAATCTTCAAGGACAGCGTTAAGAATGGGTGCCATGAAAACCTCCCTCAGTATGTCCCACAATGGTCTCTTTGTTAGCCTGGTGTGCTAGTCATGCCCAAAGAGATATAAATATCTTCCACATGTAGACAAGTAACTCCATTTAGACAAGTGTTGTCAGCAACTACACAAAGGGTTTATATGAAATGCAGCATTTTACTCAGTAGATCGCAGCACAAACTCTATACTAAAAAGAAGTAGTTCTGGTCTCATGCCAATCTTTCCAGAAACCAAGGAGATTCAGTACTGTTTTTCTGTCTCAATTACAGCCACATTGCTTAGTCTCCTAGAGGTTATTTATGTGGTCACCTGAACTCTGGCATATGAGATAATCCAACTGACTAACATTCCTAGTAATGATAGGTCAAAATATCTATGAATGCACAAAATTGCATGCTTACTGGGTGACTGGGTGTGGGCATGTCAATTTAAACTGGCCATGCTTGTCTCTGAAGATGTTACATTGTTTTTGTACTACAAGCTGCGTGCTTATAATAAATATTCTCCCTTAACAGAAAAATGGGGGGGGAACCAACCTGAAAAAGAACTGGAAAAGAACTTTCAGACACTGGAAAGAGCTTTTTCTCCCCCTGCTAAAAATGATTGTGGAAGTAAACAGAAAGTGATCTATTAGCTGATAGAAGGCTTGCAGGACATCCCTCAATTTGCAGAGTTCACCATGTCACCAGCACTGGCATCTCTCCATGCCTTCTAACCTTTAGCTGAAGAGAAATGAGTAAGGTTTCTGTGCTCACCTTGAGAGCAGGGAAAGTTCTGTCACATCCCTTTTTTAATAGGAAAATGAAATGGTTCTGGAAAAACTTTGGGTGTATAAATTCATGTTGACTTTGAATTTTAAAAATGAAATAGAAAGTGTTTGTGGTGGTTGTATTTGTTGTTTTGTTTTTGTTTTTGTTTTTTTTTTTAACTTGGTTTCATGAAATGCTGAAAATTCATTTTGCTGTGTTATTTTCATTTCCTTTATTTCTCATCCTTACAGAACTTTCATTATTTTCACATTATTTTCTGACACATCAATCATGATAGTGTAAAATAATATAACACCCTTTCCAGCAATGAAAAATCACCTGATAGGAAATAACATTCAAATAAATGAATGCACTATTACATTGTAAAACAAATTGCACCTGAAATATTTATTGTGTCATGAGATTGAAATGTTCCAAAATTTATTTGTAATATTGTCTTTCTCTCCCAAATTTCCATGTCATTGAAAGGCCAAGATTCATTTGATTTCACCATAATTTGAAGAGAAAACAACATTTCGGGGGGGAAAAAAAAAAACTAATTTTGTCCAATTCTTCTAAGGAAAAAAAGTGGAGTTTGTATTATTTTATTTTGATTGCCATATTAAATATGTGGCTCTCTAATCTTTTCTACCAAATGGCTGTAGATGTTTGTGCTGCTTTGTTTGGTTTTTTTTATTACCTATGCATGTTGCTAATGTTTATAATAATAAAATTTAAAATCAGTACACCCAAGAAACTCAACCAGTATGTATCTGGGGGACTGTATGGAAAAGGAAAAAGAAATAACAACATTAACCAGCTCAAAGGAAAATTCACAGGAAAACATATCAACAAGATAAGTGGTTCTATGTGTAGCAGGGCTAGTGAAGCCTTACTTTCTACTAACTGATTAGAAAGGATCCTCAAATCTATTCCAATGGCTCTCTGCCCCTTCCTTGTCTCCTATAATGTTGCCAGTAGGCAAGGTGGTTGGTGAGGGTTGGATTCTGCCTGCTCTGCGCGCTCTGAAGCACTAAGCTACTATGCCAGCAGCTTTCATTAGACAAGCAGAAGCTAACTGACCTTTTGAACTCTTTTCTTCTCTTACAGGTGTATTTATGTTTGGCCAATAGGTCCAAAATTATGTTGGTGAGATCAGACAGAAAGATGGAGAGGCAGCCAGCCTCCTGTGGCCCATGAGGTTAAGGATGGAGCTGGTAACAGAAAGGAACGGGAAATGGAGGTGATGTATGAGAGCAATTAGATATCATCTCGGCAATCAGAAATCTAAATGCTTTTCACAGTGCCAAGTGCTATGAGGAGATCTTTGCTGTACCTCTGGCACAGATTTTCTGCCACAGCTTGTTCTCCTGTTTCAAAGGAAAGCTTGCATTTTAAGAACTTCTAAAAATCCAGAATTGTTTAAACATAGACAGGTATATCATAATTAAAGCAGCAGTATATACAGCTAGGTATTTATAGCTCTATTGCAGCTTAACCTGGCAGGCAGCTAACACCACACAGTTATTTGCTCACTCCTCCTGTAATGATAATTTTATACAGACATATATGTATATAGAAAACAAGTGATGCATAACATAATTGCTCACCACCCAACAACTAGCACCAGGCAGTCCCCTCCAGCCAATTCCAATCAGTTTTACAGTTTTTACATGATGTCTTACAGAATATCCCTGTGGCCAGCTTACATCAGCTGTCCTAGTTCTGTCCCCTCCCAGCTCCTGGTGCCCCCCAAATCCTCTAGCTGGCAGGGCAATAGGAGAAGCTAAGAAAGGGAAATGTCCTTGGCTCTGTACAGCACTGCTCAACAACAACTGGAAACATCAGTGTGTTATCAACATTGTTTTTTCTCCAAAGGCAAAACTTAGCATTGTACCACACACTATGGAGAAAAAATGTCCAAACTAAAACCAGGACAAAGATCCACTACTACATGGCTCAGGTATTTTGTGAAGAATCACAGGACTAAGATTTCAGAAAGAACCTGAAGCATACCCTAATGGGCCAATAAATCCTGAGCAGGAGTATTTTAATGCTACAATAATGCCTATATGAAATGCCATTATAACCTAAGTTTCCATCATGGGTTGTGCTGATTAACTATTAGACTAATAAAACACCTACAGCTCCCTATGGTCTTATATTGCTCCAGTACATTTGTAATTTGCAATTATCTGTGAATTACCTTTGATGCAATAAGGCAAATGTGCAGCTGGGGTAAAATGTCATCACTTTGTGGGGAATTAGAACATTTTCACAGCGGTTGAGGATCTGTCTCTACAGATATACTTTTGGCACTATTCACTGCTCTTGTAGCATAGCTGGCCTTTACGACTGGCAAGAATCATAGAATCATAGTATGGGTTGGGTTGGAAGGGACCTTAAAGATCATCAAGCTCCAACCCCTGCTGTGGGCAGGTAAATGAAGACCTGGAGCACCACTGGTGCCTCATGAATTACATCTCTTGTTTTCACTGAGCTTGGAATTAAGCTTTTTTTCTTTTTTCTTTTTTATTTCACTCTGTCTTCCCCCCTGCTGAAGCTTAGACCTTTATAGCTATGATAAGAGCTGCATAAAAAACAGTCATTTAAAGGCATTTTAAGCTTTGAAAATTAGTACCAGCTGAAGCATCAGTCTGGTAGTGGCTTCTTTCCTTCTTTGAACTATCCCTTTACAAAGGCTAAATGCCCTTAAGTTACCAGCTTCTCCCTTCCTCAGTCTCTCTTCTAGATAAACCAAAGCCATTCCTCCAGGTTTTTCATCCAAAAACCTGTACTAAGAACGGTAGCTGCAGAGAGCAGAGATTAATGTCCAGTTGCTTGCTAGCTTTAGCTATACTGACATTAAAATAATGTGAATTTCTGGTACAGCAAGAAGAATTGAATTGAAGTGGATTGCTTCAATAGAATTTGAATATGTTTACCTACTTTGAGAAGTGTAACTAATAACTGAGGAGGAAAATACTTCTGATATCACCTCCAGCACTAGCAGTAGGCATAAGATTCACTTCTTATGGGCAAGAAAATGCATAGACATTATAACAGTTGTAAATGTAATGTATTTTCTTGCAGTGTCTTCCAGCAGGGATCAGCTCCCTGCTGAGCTGCATGTGGGGAAAACATGCAGTAAAAGACAATGACACTGCAAAATCCTCCTTTCAAAAGGAAGTAAAACAGAGAATTTGCACAGCAGTGAGTTCAGCTGGTTCCATCTGTATTGCTAGTCCTTCACCTGTATTGCTGTGGGACTCACTGTCAACAAGTGGTCTTCTCAAGGAAACCTCCTCCTTTGACTAGCTGGTTATTGAGTTCCTTGGGGTATTCTTGGCACCAAAGAGACAGATGTCCTTAAAAAGAGACTGCTTGAATGAGGAAGATGATGATCTCAAAAATCCTATACATAAAAAGAAGCAGCTGTAGACATGCACAGGTTCTGCTCATTCCCCACAAGGAAGAACAGAGTCCTGTGAAGTTAAACATTAAAACTGCAAGATTAAGAAAAAAAAAAAAAAAAAAAAAGATTATACAAGGCAATTAAATATCTCTTTTCAGGAAAATGACTTCAATATTATGCTGACTTGCATACTAAAGAAGCAAGAAAGGAAAACCTGATATAAAAGGCACTGCATAAGGTTTCTTGGCTGAGTCCATTGCCTATTTCAGTAATTGCCTTTGCTCACCTAAAATGAAAGTGGTATTTACAGAATAGCCTCCAAGTTGTGATGTGAGAAGTTATTTTTATTTGCTAGATAAAACCATGGAAAAGAGAGCTGGGGACAACGGCTCTTTTTGGCTGCCCACTTTTTGTGACAGAGCTACAACCCACAGGCAAGAAAAAGATTTATGATACTGCACCTGCATGCATCTGCTTTTGTTGTCATGTCAGTGTAAATCAGAAGCAACTCCGTTTATTGTTAAACCACAGTGCAGATACTCAGGCACTACTCTTTTAGGTGCTTTAGAGAGAAAAATGATTGCAAACTCCTTCAGACACAAACAAGGCTATCCTTTCAAATAAATCAAAAGGAGTCCTATTTTATCTTTGTGTTAAGTGCTCCTACGGTACATACTGTTAACCACAACCATTTAATTACTAGTAAGTTAGCCTTTTAAGTACTCTTTTGTAGGCCTTAAGTTGTTTGTTTTCTTTTTTTTTTTGAAAGAGGTGCTGCTGTGCAGCAGACAAAACCTGAGTTTGCGCCTCTGCTTACAGCTTAGCTAGCAAAATCATGAAGCACAAAATACTGAGCTTCACGACTTCTGATGGGGAAAAAAGCTTTCTCTGCTGGTTTCCCCAGGGGTGATTTATTCTGTAAAACAACACTGTGCAACACTTTATGCCTTCAAAGCAACTCGTGCAAAATTAATTACATTGCACTACATTTGTAGGAAAATACATTTTACTACAAGTTAATTTGAAGAATAAGATAATATACAGTGAGTGCTGTAACAGAAACAGTTATGAGTTGCCTTAACAGCATTTATAAATCAAATTACTGCACATTGATAACCTTAAAACTAACCTACTTCAGGCTTTTGCAATAATGTAGAAGTAAAGCAGTTTTTGAGCAACTGTTTATCTTCCATAAGTTGTGGCTGGAGATGGAAAACGTAGATTATTTATTTAAAATATTTTCTTTCATGAATTTTGCACCTTCTGTTGTTTTTTTGGAAGTAAACAGACGAGCCAAAATCCTTACACATTTGAGACTGTTTTTCAATGAAAATATTTAAAACAAAAATCTTAATCAGTGCTAATTACATGCCCTCTGTTCTTTATAGGCAGTTGGGAGTTCCAGCAATAGAAAGCCTCCAACCGAGCAGCAGGAAGGAAAGGAAGAGCTGGGGCTCAGTCACTCAAACAGACCCACGTGCCCAGGTTGTTTCTCTCAAAACCTCACTGCCTGTTATGCCACTGCTGAGGTCATGTAAGTCCACGTACCTTTGCCCACCTCAGAATTCATTTTTCTACCAAGAGCAAACCTGGGGAAAAATATCTTGCGTTGTTTTTGTTGATCTTTTAAATCATTTAGTTGCCAGAAAAGCTCACCTGCACCAAACTAATTGCATAATATCACATCCATAGCAGAGAAAGTCCCCACAGCAGGTTGACATCATTAAAGTAATGATACTTTCATAACAAGTACACATGTGCAGAAAGAACAGTCAGTGCTGCTGACTTGGGAATTTACTTCAAGTCTGGCAAAGTGAAGTCTTGTTCTTAAAGCCCCAGCTCCTAGATGGCATCACTGTGATCCAACACCTGAGGTTTTCCTCTTCTGCTGCTTTCTTTCAGTATTTTTTCTGGCTTTCCTGACTCTGGAAAAGCCTGCAGTATGAAGTGAATGTATCTTGCAGACTTAAACACCAGGCAAATATGTATTTATTCTGTGCCTTTAAGCCTATCTTACAGACGATCAAGACCTTAGACTAACCACTCAGCTCACTAATATTGAGTGACTAATCCTCCCCCAAAGTGTAAGATGGGTAAGAAAGCCAAGAGAGTGTTATTTTTAATTTTACAGCTAGAGAATTAGTTCAGTTACTTATCCAGAGCCTACCAATGTCAGTTGATTGCTTGAGGTCACAGAGCTAAGCACACCTTTTCTAAATCCCTGATGCTGCTTTGAGCACAAGACATCTTTTCTTACTAAATACCAAAACTATGTAGATATCACTATGCAGAATTTACAGAATTTCTACTAATCTGAACAGGACTCACATACATATGCAAGCGTGTCATAGAAGCTAACTCTGTAGAAGCATTGCCTGGTATTTAACCAGTTCTTTAATCATCTAATCTCTCTGCAGGAGTTTTATTAGGTGGAGAAAGAAAGGGGTTTTCTCTCTGCTGTTATAAGTGGTTCCCTTCAGATTTATTGAATCATTAATGTTGGGAAAGTCTTCTAAGATCATTCAGTCCAACCCCTAACTCATCCCTCTCATGCCCACTAACCATATCCCTCCGTCACACCTCCACAGTTCTTGAACATCTCCAGGGACAGTGACACCACCATCTCCCTGGGCAGCCTGTTCCAAAGCACTACTACTCTTTCTGGGAGAAAATGTTTCCTAGTATCCAACCTGAATTTCCCCTGGTGCAACTTAAAGCCATTAAGCCACAGAAGCATCATGAATCTGAGAATACTACACATATACTTGCTAAATCATAATACTTGAAACTACTAAGAAAATGCAGTAAGAATGTAAATACATACATTTCTAAATATATGGTTCCTGTTCTTTCATATTATAAATCCTGAGAATAATTAATTACATGCAACCTCAAGACATGAAGCTAATAATTATCTTACAAACAGAATCTAGGTGTAAGCATCGTGTTAAGTCTGTATCAATGTTATATTTAATTAAGCAGATTATGCATCATACAGTATAATGGTCTCTTAATTGCTCTGATAACCAGCTGAAATGAGGTTCACCAATACTAACAAGTATTCACTGAAATAAGGAACTCAACTTCTGTGCTTTCAAGGTTGCCTCAGGAAGGATTTATTATAGTGAATTAAGGGACTTAGACACACAGGTGAATCAGTGTTTGAAATGCAAATTCTTTAGGCAGTCTTGGAAATCTCTGTCTTGCAGTGTATTTGTACCAACTCCCTGGTGCTGTGCCTAAGTAAATACATAAGGTCCATGCCCAGAAGAATGGCCACAGCCATGTAAATTGAACGTAACTTTCTGAGCGTATGCTTTCAGCTAATGGTTGCTGTTGCTCTTCAGCAAGCATTTTACCTCTACAAAGAGAGCAATTCACAATCACCACTCGTAACTCTTTTGCCACTGCTATAGAAACTAAGTCTGTGATCTGAAGAAAGTCCAAATAAAAATTAAAACATAAGTCTGTGTATTGTCTCAGAAGACTGCAGTTCTTCTGTGCATCATGGAAGGATTCCAGAAATGTCACTCTTGTTTCTGTTAATATATTTCTTTTAATAAGCCTGTAGGAAAGCTTAAGATAAGACATATGCTCAGTCTTTTGTTGGATTGAAGCCTTATTCAGTACAGTGTGCAGATAGCTCTTTTTAATAACTGCTTAATATTGCTCAGTAAATTAAATAATACAAACCTACCACTAGAAATTCTATCAATAGTCATCACATCTGTATGATCATTTTGTACATGTTTCCCCTTTGGCGAGATTCAGAAAGTCTCAAAAAACACTTGGCCTTTTAAGAATGAGCAAAGGAGAGATTTAAGGAGGCACACATTGCAAAAACACCCCTTAAATGATCAGGAACACTAGAAATGTGGTAGTATTCCAGCCTGCATGTTTCAAAGCCCTTCAACTGAACATTAGAAGCAAACTTATCCACCAGTTCCAGCTGTTGCCAGTGAGGATATGGGATTTATTTTTTTCTTTTAGCAAAACAGTGAGTCTCAAAACTCTACTGTGTTACTGAGGTTCCTACAATCTGAATAGCTTAGAATTCCCAATTTCACAGCACGAGAGGCCAGCTCATATGTTAAGCACAATGAATCATGAAAACTGTGGTGTAAATATGAGATGTTCTCAGTCGCTGCTTACTGCAATGTAAGGTTACTTCCAACCCAGTTCTCTCATTCTACTTACACAACGTGACTGTTGTTTATATCTTTTGACTCGCATCATTAATAAAACACATCTCTGCCTCTCTTAGATAAGTACTTTTGTTTGCAAACAAAAAAATTAAAAAGCGCCAGGCTCCTGTCCAGTTCACTGTATAGGGTACAGCTGAGTATGTTTAGATACCAACAAGAATCAGGGCACTGCAGAGATGCTTAGCTTTGAAAATGTATTAAAGCTGAATATCTATTCTGAAGCAGAGGTATCATGCTCTGAAATCATCACCATAACCTAAATATCTAAAGACAAGAAAAGGACCTATTTTGAGTCCAAAGTGCAGTCAGGAGGTCTAAAAGAAATCTGTGTTGGTTCATTTGTAAAGATCTTGGAAGAAAGCAGGTGATGATTGTGAATGAGCAGAAGCTGTGAGTATCTCTCCGAGAGACGAATAAAAGTTATTGTATTACAGAAGATCACAGCAGAGTCTAAACAGAAACCTGGCAGTGCCACCATGTGTACTACGCAGATCCCCAACATACTGGAATAATACACTCACCTTGTCCACAATGCAGATCTGCTTCTTGCTTTGCACATCAAGGATCTCCACTTCAAAGTAAGTGATTTTTGAATGTTTGAGCACTGGTGGTGGTTTGAGGTGGCCAGCAGAAAGCACCAGCTGAGAGAAGGTGAAAAAAGAGCGCGTGTTTTGTGACATGGACAGAGCTCCTCCATGAGCTGAAAGATCCTTCTTGGGTTCCGAGGCACTGGTCTTCCTTCTCCTGAGCATTGTATGACCCAGCAACAGCTACCGTCATGTCAATGGGAGACACTTTCAGGGGGAAACCTTCCTTCCCCGCATCAGTTAAATACAATCACGGACTGATGAGACATGAAAGGTCAAGTGGTGTTCCATTTTAAGAGTACTGTCATATTTAGCAGGAGTGAAAACAATGGCTCCATAATCCGAGTCTATATTTAACCAGCTATTGTGATGTGCCGTATGTCTGGCTTTTTTTCTCCCTTTTAATTTAAACCAGCGTTGGAAACAACACACTGTACTTTTTCCCTAACACGTTAAGTCAGATCCCAAAATTCCAAAGCCCCGGAGAAATCAGAAATGAATGCACTGAATTCCATTGTTATCTACTGAGACAAATGTTTTAAAGTGCCTACAGATGTGCATATGTATAGATACGTGCATGTCTGTGTATATATAGTGTTTGTGTGCATGTGCCCTTAACATTTAGCTATAAAATGATATCAGAAATCATTTATTCTAAAAATATTGACTGTTGCTCTTGGAGGCCTGAAGCACTTGAAATAACAAAACACTAGGAGTTAATCAGCAAAATGTAGGGGTTGCCTGCAAATGCCAAGGATTACAGTGTTAGAAGGGCACCATAGATTTCTGCAGACAGACGTAGAGTAAGTTCTGAGTATATTTGTACATGGCAAAACCTCAGGGAAATTACAGTTGCTGTTATAAAAATCATGACATTCAGGAATTTTAATTAAGTAAAAAACCCCTTCAATAAGATAAAAGGGACAACACAGCTGTACCCACCCCCCCTGCCCACCCCAGGAGGTGACAGTGGAGATAGAACAGGTCTCTTATCTTTGATTCCACTGTTGCAGAAAATTTAGTGCTTGCCACATCTAGCTCCTCATGTCAAGGAGCTCTGTGAAACAACTGAAAAACTAATTGGTAAGTTTTTGCAGGAATTAAAAATGAGAGTGACAGGATCCTCCCCAGGGAAGGCTATCTTCAAACTGAGTCTCCTCTCCTGGCAATATTGTCACATATGCTCATTTTCTCACATACGAGTGTAGGTGTTACTGGTGCAGTAATCGAATTGTAAGTGTGCTTAAGTTCTGGAGGATCAAGACCGCATACGTGAAACTTCTGTGCTTCTTATAGACAAACAGAAAGGAAATATGAGGATGAAACAGCGAATTAGTGAGGACGGAACTCTTGAGCAGGTTTGAGTGTAATGATAACAAGGACTGGGCATTTGCAGTAACAAAATACTTGTAACAGGAAACAGCAGTCTAATTTATTTCATAAACCAGGCATATGGGCTGCACAGATACCAAATGATGGTGGTGAAGCCATGATGTATATTATGTGAACATACTGGTCCATATCTCCTTTAATAAGGGGATCTTACTGCTTTTTTCTGACACAGTTGAGTGCTTGTTCACAGGAACTCCTTCCCCAGCAAAATGAATGGCAAAATCCCCAGAATAAGGAGCTGAATAGAGTATGCATGACCTTAGGAATACACTTTGCTTTAGGACATATGCACCTATAGAGTCACAGAATGGCTTGAGTTGGAAAGAACCTTTAAAGCCCACCCACTTCAAACCCATGCTGTGGGCTGGCTGCCAGCCACTCACTAGCTCAGGCTGCCCAGGGCCCCATCCAACCTGGTCTTGGGCACCTCCAGGGACAGGGCACCCACAGCCTCTCTGGGACGCCAAAAGAAAAAAATCATTAGACTTAAACCATATTACATCATGATCAAAGAAGTACACTTGTAGCTGAGTCTAAATGAAAAGTTTGAAAGGAACCACCACCTTGGTGGAGACAATATAGAATGCAGTACAAATTTGAAGAAACTGTGATACAAAATGATCAGAACAGGGAGAGTGACAAATCATAGGCCTTAATTTTATTAAGGGCCTTAATAAAAACAGACGAGTAAAGGCCATGCCACACATAGGTCCTCAATACCAAGCATACGATACACTCATTTGGACAAATTACTATAAGGAAACTGTATAAATTGCTAAAACGAGTGATTAGACAAACTGATTAATACCTCCTCTTAACCTTAAAATCTATGAATCAGCAGTAAGAGTACACATTAGTATATTTCTTAATTTATTTCAACTCAAAAGCAATGGAGGAATTCAGTGCCATCCTTTGCTCCACACACACTTCTTTGTCAGACGCCATTCTGTCAGACTGCCCCTCTGCTGCCATCTGTCACACAGCAACAGCATGCAATGGAATATTAGTGGGAAGGTTTGACCTCTGCTGCTGTACCTCCAGCATCCACCTCTGACATTGTGAGCCAACATTATAAAATAGGAGGCATTGCTTTCAGAGCACCCCTCCTGTTTCTTTTAATTATTATTATTATTTACCAAAGCTAATGATACACAATTTTAATATTTTGATAAAAATAATCTTTACAGAGCCAGTAGCTGATAATAACTACGATGCAGTAGGGTTTCCCTGAAGCTGACGGGCTCCTTCCTCCCAGTACTAAATGATGGGTCTAAGATTAGACTGTAGCACCATTTCTCTACACAGTGAGTGGGGATAGACTGAAGATAAATGTAACACTTGCATATAAAGAGGGTGAAAGCTACTCTACCGAAAATAAGCAGGGACAGAGTTATCACTGATAACTTTAGCTCTAAATGAGAGGTGCATAAAAGCAGTGGAGATTTTGCCATTAATGTGCCAACTGCTGCAGCAGATGTTATTAATGGGTTTGGTTCTCCTGGATCTCTGTAAGGTAATTCAGCCTCTTCTATGTAAAACTGCACAAAAACAAAACAAAACAAAACAAAAAACACTGATTACTGGACAAAAGGCATACTTTCAGTGTAGTATATGTTTCAGTCCCCTTGTTTCAGTCCCCACTGTAGGAGATGGGGAGCCCCGGTGCACAGGTGCCAACCCTATGGTGAGATTTATTGACCTGCTTTACAGGCGTATGAGCTGTTGGCGCAGCAGCTTCTGAGAGCTGTGGCAAGGCAAGTAGCCAGCAGTCCCTGACCTCAGCTTCACTCTGGGACTCTGAGAGGAATCAAAGAGCACTCAGCAAGAATTAAATCATCTCTGACAGCTTCAACTTGCACATAGTTTCCTGCCATATAAGGGGCCGACATTTTCGAGGGGCCATGTAGATGGGCACAACTCTTAAACCATGGCTCTACCTTCTCTCCTCACTTGGCACTTGCCTGACATGAGCTGCTTTGCAGATAGGCATGCACTTTGTTAAGCCATCCTTTTGAAAGGCTTTTTTTTTTCCCCAGATGCCACACAGCCATCATTTCTGGTTTACTGAACTGCTGGCATTTTTGCAACAAAAGCAACAGCTGTTGTTGACTTTTTTTGCAGTACTTTGAACGCAATACTTTAAAGTATCAGATTGTGCAGGCCATGATAAAATAGGTGACAAAGTATTGGACAGGGACTAGGACTTGGTATTAAGTTCATGGTTAAGACACTAATTTACTGAGTGGTGTTAGAAATTGCTTTTTATCCTGCTTTTCCCTTCCCATTCCACATTCCTTCTCTGTGTGATTGCTGACCTTCTAGCACAAAAATTTTATGAGATCACAACTGGATCCCAAAGGAGCTTTCGAAATACCTTTTCACCTTTGGTTATTTTGTACTCCTCCTTTCTCAGAGAACTGGTCACCTCCTTTCAGTCTGCCAAATGTCACCCATTAAATCAGCAGCACACGGTAATCTCTGTCACCCCAGATACTTGTCAGCAGCCCCTCACACAATGCTTTTTTATCACATACAGACTAGGCAGTTGGTGGAAGCAGGGTATCCCTTCCCACTGGCTTCATGTTGCCAGAGAACTGAGCAATGCTCCCAAGAGAGAGACCTCAAAACCTCAAGTACTTGGTACAACAGAAGGAAGGGATGCTATTCAGAGGGACCTGGACAGACTTGAAAAGTGAGTCCATGAGAACTCAATGAGGTTCAAAAAAGGCAGATGAGACATGTTGCACTCGCTGTGTATGCAGACTGGGAAAAGAAAGCAGCACTGGGTGGCAGCATGGTGAGGGAGGTGATTGTCTCCCTTTACTTTGTCTTTGTGACACCTCATCTGGAAGACTACATCCAGGCCTGCTGCCCCAGTACAGGAGGGATGTGGAGCTGTTGGAGCAAGTCCAGATAATGTCCATGAGGAAAGGTTGAGGGAGCTGAGCTTGTTCAACCTAGAGAAGACTCTGGGGAGACCTCAATGCAGCCTAACAGACCTTAAAGGGAACTCATAAACAGAAGGGAAAGCAACTTTTTACAGTCTGATAGAGACAGTACAAGGCGGGGGTGGCGGCTTTAAAGCAGAAGGAGAGATTTAGGTTAGATGTTAGGAAGAAATTCTTTACTCAGAGGGTAGTGAGGCAATGGCATAGGCTGCCCAGTGAGGGTGTGGATGCCCTGTCCATGCAGGTGCTCAAGACCAGGTTGGATGGGACCCTGGGCAGCCTGATCTGATGGGGGGCAACCAGCCCACAGCAGGGAGTGGAAACTGGGTGGGCTTTAATCCAACCCAAGCCATTCTGTGACTGTATAGGTGCATGTGTCCTAAAACAAAGTGTATTCCTAAGGTGGAATACTCTATGCATACTCTATTCAGCTCCTTATTCTGGAGATTTTGCCATTCATTTTGCTGGGGAAGGAGTTCCTGTGAACAAGCACTCAACTGTGTCAGAAAAAAGCAGCAAGATCCCCTTGTTAAAGGAGATATGGACCAGTATGTTCACATAATATGCATCATGGCTTCACCACCATCATTTGGTATCTGTGCAGCTCATATGCCTGGTACTGTGCTTGATACAATTAGCACTTCTTCACATCTCCCCATTTCCATCTTGAATTTCACGTGTTCAGAGCCAGGTATGAGTGTAGCTGTGCATTCAGTCTGTTTTTACTGTAATGTCCAATGAGAGGTTTAAGAGCCTGCTATCATGCACTCATTTGCAAAAATAGTAACAATAATTTGTTTGACAGGTTGCTGGTTTCATCTGGATGAGAGTTTAGGAATAGCTTTACTGGATTATTTGGGGGGCTGTTACTTTTGAACGCTGTTTTAATTCTGTTATCCATATTGCATTAATAACAACCAGAATGAACACATTGGGAATTTACACATTGAAGCCTGGCTGTCAGGAATAAAGAATACACCCATATTCCTCCCCTTTTACTGGCAGGGAAGCAGCAGATGCCAATCTTTTTGGCCCTGTGAGCTACATGACACAAACATCACCCAACCAAAAGCCACACAGCTCACAGCACGTCCTTCAGCAGCTGTAAGAGCAGAGAGCCGAGGAATCAGCCTGCCAGCAGGGCTGGGGATCTCTGGTGCTGCCCACCTTGTCCTTGCAGCAGGAGGTTTCACCACTGACTGTGGAGCTTTGCCAGCTGTTTAACATCTCACTCTAGGGGCTTGGCTTTACTTTTCTGGCTTTGCAAACCAACTTTAACCTTTGCCATGGGTAGCGTAAATGGCAAGTAAATTCACAGTACAAATCAAATCCAAACCCAGCCCTCTTTCCATCCCACACAGGCATCCACGAGAGAAACAAGCAAAGCCAGCAGATGGGTACAGCCATTCTATCTGCAAGATGTAGGAAGTGCAACCTCCACCCCCCACCCACCTCACGCAAACACACACCTACATCGCTACCAAAGTATCTAAGCATGATAGATAGCTCACATCTGATGACAGGCAGGATGTAGTGTGAAAGGCAGCTGTTGGGCTGCAGCAACGAAGAAGCCTGAGGAGATGCTCCTGGTGATGAAGAGCCCCAAAGGAATCCTAGCAGATGACCTGCTGGATCAATCTCAGTGTTACTGACAACAAATAGTGTATCTACAGCTGTGCAGTTGAAAATTGTCAGTTCTTATTTAAGTGTATCAGTGCAAATTGTGCTATTCCTGATGTTACAAACTCATTATTTGAAATGACATAGAATTTTCTTTTTCCCCAAATGCTCAGTGTTTGGAAGTATAGGACTACGTGAAATAGTCTTTTAGTTGTCTTTAGTTGTCTTTTTTTTTATTTTTAGCTGGAACATTTTGTTATTCTTTTCCCCTTAGGTCAGCATGTAGCCTTAGAAACAAAGAAGAATGTTTTGAAAACTTGACCTCTAATGTTCTAAAAACAAAGATGGTCTTTAAAACAAGATACGATTTTTAAGCTGGTCTTGGCATTTAGCAGACAGAGACAGGGATCAGCACTGTTCACGTTTCAGTGTTGGGCTGACAATATGCTTTTGTCCCCATAGTTCCTTTGAGGCAAACATTAGAAATAATTTTTGGGAGACAAGGAAATGTCACCTAAACTTCTTCAATGAATACTTTAAGGAAAATTTTCCCTACATTTTTCCCCACATCATTACACTATAGCCTCTAGCATCCTTAAGAAGCCTTTACCTTTTTGGTGACAAGAAGTGCATCTTTCTATACACTGGCCTTAATACCGGTGTGCTGCCCCCTTCCTCCACTGTCAATATGCATGGTGTATCAGTTAGCAGAGATTAGAAACTTGCTTCCAATTGCTTGGCTTCATTTCAGTGTCTTACAACAGGCTTTATGCACTCCAATTAGCAGTAGCTCACTGAAGGAAAGCCACTGACTTCTGTAACTCAATGGCATGATTAGCTCTCTGCCAATCTCAGCACACATACTAATGCCCAGGCAGCAAAGCAAGCAACAAAGCAGCATCCAAGTTAATGAGAGTCCTCGGAGCATGGACAGACAGCAAGTTTCTGTGCAATTTGCTGTGGCTTTAAGCTATCGTGCCACTTCATGGACAAAACAGAGAACAGAGAGTGGATGAATGAAGGGCAGGTGTTGATACCCTGTACTTTGCAGCAGTGTAAGCTTACTCCATGTCCTCACTGAATTTCAACTGAGTACATTACTGACAGCATTTTTTTAATCCCCCTCTGAGAACACATCCAGACTAGATAATGGGTTGTAATTTCACAGAGTAAGATCAAGTAACCACATTATCAGAAACTGATCAGCCAGTAAATAGTGAAGAACAGAAATACAATAAAGCACAGCCATTTTCCACAAATGGCAGCAGTATAAGCTGGCAAATTCACACTCTTACAGCCGAGATGGAATGCATCTTTCTTTTGTGCAAAACCAGTATTTGCAATATGAAGTTAAAGTTACTTGGAACAGTTTCAAGAAAACATGTTGTTTCAAATGTGCAGTTTGCAATGATGCTGAAGTGCTCAGAAAGACTCATTCCTTTGAATGGAAGGATTCTGAGGTTCTGAACAATTAACTCCTGCTTTGTAATCCTAGTTTTTATCTGAAGATCGTGGTGTGGTTGGTCTTTCATTACCTTTGAAATGTTACGTGTTATTTCTTCTCATACAGGAAGCCAAACCTTTCTTAGTATTTTTCATTTCAGGGCTTCATGAATTAGGTTTCGGAAATGTCTGTCAGCATAACCTCCTTCTTTTACAAACTTCCAAGCTTTCAATTTAGTATGACATTTTTAATATTCAGTCTCAACCTGAAGATTAATCTTGAGCTAAAAGAAAAATGATCAGTTCTTTACTTTCACGTTCATTTTTTCTTACTGAAAAAATGTTTTTGTGACATTTTTCTATCAAATGATTTTGAGAAACAGAATTCCGAAAAACTTGGTGTCAGGCAAGTGAATAAAAGATGATTTTATTTATTTCATTCAAACTGCTGTTCCCTGCCAGTTTTTCTCAGGCTTCAAGTGTTTGGAAAAACATTTCCATGCAGCAACATTAAAAAGCAAGGGAAAGCATGCTCATCAAACTGAAATACTGCTTTTTGTCTGCTTGTTTCTCCATTTATTTCCCTTGTTTAGCTTCTTCTGCACAGCTAAAGCACTTGCCTTGGTGCCATTCTCAACAGGACCCTGATGAAGGGTTGGCTATTAGGTAACATTTCTCCTCAGCTAGAATGGTGATGCAGTGGCAAGGGCTGCCCATGGAAGTGGTGCAATCGCCATGCCTGGAGGTGTTCAAGAAATGAGATGTGGCACTGAGGGACGTGGTCAGGGGGCATGATGGGGGTGAATTGTGGGTTGGACTGGATGGTCTGAGAGGTTTCTTCCAATCTTAATGATTCTGTGATTCTAAGGAGTGTCCGTGCCCAAACTCTAATAATATTAATGCCTTTTATTTCATGGTTTTGATATTATTTCTGTCAAAGCTGTACCAGAGATCAAGATCTCCCTTCGTTCATCTTGTTTAAAACAATACAGGAAATCTATCATATTTAAGGCACTGTGACAAACCTGCTCACCTGCAGAAAGATGTTTCACCTGGGATCAGATCATTTTTCAACTAGGACTGGTTCTATTCTGCTGGCAGCAGAAAATGTCATTGACATTACCCACAATTTGGCAGCATCTCCCACTCAAGATTACCACCTCATCAGACCTCTTGGCACACACGAGGATGGAGCCTGTGGAAGCTCCAGACGTCCCCTCACTGCCTTTGTTAATGACAAACAGACACAAACAAGTATGCATTATGGTCTTACACCACACAGCAACCTGGAACAAGCTGAGAAGAACAGGGTTTTAGGAATCACAGAATCATAGAATGGCTTAGGTTGGAAGGGACATTAAATCCCATCCAGTGCCCAACCCCCTGCCTTTGGCAGGGTTGATTACCACTAGATCAGGCTGCCCAGGGCCCCATGCAACTTGGCATGGCACACCTCCAGGGATAGGGCATGCACAAGTTTTGAACATGTTGCCTGGAGAACCTGTTTTAATCTTGAACTCCATGGGGAAAAAAAAAAAAAAGAAAAAAAAGAAAAAACAGTTTCTATGAGCTCCCAAAATGTTTCTGTGGCTTCTTGCAGAACACCTGTACTCCTAGTGAGGGAACCACTGTTGCTGAGACATCCCTGATTATCCATGTCTTGTTTTATTGCAACCAGCATTTACACAGAAGGATAAAAAAATTCAGAAAATTTGGCAGGGAGAAAAGCACTAATTTGTGTGAAGCTAACAACGCACAGACTTTCCTTATCCTGTAGCAAATCTGGAAGGAGAGAGGCTTGATGCTTGCATTAGTTAGCATATGACAACACAGCGGTAAGCTGTTTGGCTATTAGGATTAGTATACAGTTGCCACAGTGGACTTCCAAACCTTGACAGGAGCCAATATGTAAGCTAAGGATGGCCAAAAGCCAGCACTTGTCATGTGACACATTAGGACAACAGCATGTCACTCAACACCTCTGGAATCAGAGTTTCAGTTTAACAGCTCCTGGTCAGAAATGACTGCAACCAGCTTGCAAACGATGGACAGCTACCGTGAGGTTACACTGAGCTGTCAGAATTATCATTGCTCTAACAACAACAAAAAAATTGCCGGTGCCACTGTTAGGCTTACTGCTGTCTCTGCAAAGCATTCTTGTAATTTCTGTAGCCATTCTGGAGATAGGGTCACATAGACAGAGGTGACAAGGACAGCTTTAGTGGCACCTAACAGCCTAGGAAATGGAATGGATAGATTACAGGTAGGTTATCAGCATGCTTTGACAGGACAGAAAAGCAAGTGAGGTCCAGGGGCACCTCTGAAATTGGTATAAAATACAGCCACTGGGTAGAAACAAAGTCCTTCCTCCATGGTGCTGAATGAAGGCACTGACTGAAGGTGCTGGCTTTATGCAAAGGTGAAATGAAGGAAGATTGAGGAGCAGTGAGGTACAGCTTTGTTTTTTCCTTCCAGACCATCAGCTATTCTTTCATATTCCCAGCACCTCAAGCTGTCAGATATCTGGCAAATGATGCAGATGTATGAGACACAGTTCTTGTGTGAGGCTCTATCACACTGACCGGCAGAGATAAGTTAACAACGGTCATGCATTGTGTGTGCAACACAAAGCCACACTGCACCTACATATTCTGTCTCTCTTTTTCTCTCCCCAGAGCTGCAGAAATCCATGGGCATCGCTGCTGTGCAAAAGATCCTGCTCCAATTTGTTTTCTGCTGTGACTTTCCACTGAGAGCAAACCAAGTACAAGCATCCCGCTCAGAAGTCTCTGCCAGAGCCCTTGGCACGATGTCATGCCCAAGAGGAATAAGCTGTGCCTGTAAGTCTCTTTATAGACAAAGAACCTGCTTTACTATTTTTGCTGTCAATACGAAGGAATAGAGTTTGTTCTGAAAAAGGCTGGTTTTTCATGCAAAAGTACAACAGCTAAGAACAGACACAGAAAATAAGTAGTAAAGACACTTGATCACTGTCTGCTGTAGTTTTTCTTTGCAGATTCAGCTAGTGCCAAGCTTCCAGCAGTAGTGTGAACTGTTGGTGTATACTGTTCAGTAATTAAAAGATGGACATTTTGCAAAGCCTCAGGTTGGACAGAATCTTATGGGTTGGAAAGGACCTCTGGAGGTCATCAAGCCCAATCCCGCTGTTAATGCAGGTTCCCTGCAGTAGTTTTCTTAAGAGCATTTGAATTCACAGCATTTACAGCAAAGCAGACTGAGCACTGGTATATGAATTTGTTGCAGACTAAGCACGGGGCTGCCTGAGCAGGAGGAACCACAAGCTCAACCTAGGAATATTTCATTCAAAGCTCTTCCTTAGCAGACTAACACTCACTTAAAATTAAATTACCAGGAATTCTGCAGACAAGCCTGGCATGTCCCCTGTAGCATGAATCCATGCCAGGCTGAATTCACAGGCACAGACCTGTGAACCTCTCGAATCAGGAGACAAGCTGGGCTCCTCAGGCCCTTGCCTTAAGTTAGTACAGCTGAGATGCTGATAAAGGAGTCAGGTGTCTCTACTAGATAAATGCTTAATGGGTGTTTCAATAATGCACTGTGTAGCACCAAAGGGCAAGTTCTGAGCCAAAAGTTAATTGTTTCCTACGTGGTGCTCTTCAGACTTTGTGAGACAGGATTTTCAACACTGACAGATTCTTACCTGGAAATACCTTTCTAGCTCTCTACTAAGAAACACTACCTAAGAAGGCAAAATCTTCAGCAGCAGCATGTTCCTCATTTTCAGTAGTTCTATCAGCTTGGTCATAAAGAAGCTGAAGATTTACTTGTCTCCCTCCTGAAATCCAGTGACTGATAGCAACAATACAGGACAATATAAAAGTGCCATTGAAGCATCTGTAGCTACTTAAAACAATAGAACAAGCAGAAAGTCATTAGTAAGACTACTAAAAACCCCAAATTAAATTATGTATTTCTCCCCTGAGGAAAATGGGAGATTGAGCACCACTATTCCATAGGCAGAGACCATCTGGGCAGAATTTTGAAAATCGTAGCAAGTGCTCTGGTGTAGACTAGGCATTTGGCCAGAGGGTGCTTACCAAAAACTGAAGCCCTCAGGGGACTCAGCAGCATCTGACCTGGAGGTTGAGCTCAGAAGCAATACAAACCAACAGGAAACTATGCAGCAGCGGTCAGAAGAAGCTTGGTTTGGGTTGAATAACACCAGCATGTTTATGCCCTTTAGTAGAAATGTTGAAATAAAACACTAAATACTAAGTCCTCTAAAATCTAAAAATGATAGTAACATTTTATGGTATAAAAGGGTTAGAGAGATTTTAATTCAGTTATTTTTAAATGCCTCGTTCAGACATTTTTAGCATTGGAATTAATAAAATATGGCTCTTCACACCATCCAGCCCAGGAGGCTGTGTTCTGTACTCCTACATAGATGGTGATAGAAGGCAAATCAAAGCATCTAAGTAAGTCAACTTCTCTGAATTAGCCTGGGAAAGAAACACTGTAATGTAGAAGCATTAAGGTTGGAAAATATGACTAAGACCATCCAATCCTACCACCAACCCAACACCATCGTGCCCACTAACCATGTCCCTCAGTGCCATATCTACCCTTTAACATGAAGTTGCAGGCTTGAGTTTGGGCTTGGTGGATATTTCTCTAAATGTCTGACAGCAGAAATCCATAGGGAATGAAGGACCTGGTTTGATCAGTGCATGGCATAAATTAGGAGATTAGCAGACTTCTCCGAAAACATATGCAGGATCCCAAGCTGGACATAACCAGAAACTGCACCTGAGGTTTCAGCCCTTAAAAAACTTTCCAGTAGCAGAGAATTCCCACGAGACTTGAGACAAGTTAATTGCCCTGTTCTCAGAGCAGTCGGTATATGTATGCCTGCCACAGAGCAAAGGATGAGGCTGCCTTCCAAAGCTAACAGTCACACAAGGTTGCTTTTTGCAACCATACATGCGTACATCTCCGTTACCCCCAACACGTTTCCTGTCCCTCCTTAGTGGGCAACCAGGATCAAAATCTGGTCTTTCATTTTCAGCACACAGTCCAATTAACCATAAATAAATATATAAAATAAAAGCCTATTTTGAGAGCTCATTTTTAAAGATGAATACCTACAGGTTTTTTTCCAAAGTAAATGATTGGATTAGGTTTAATTCATCTGCATCAAAGTCCATGACAGTTGCTATATGAGAGACAAACACAATTATCTTTACAAGAATAAATGTAATGAAATCCTAGCTTTCCCTCTTTAAAGTAACACACTCCACAATAAGCACAGATTTTGGCAAAGCAACATTCCCCGCCACACAGCACATGTTTAATGAAGGTACTCCTCAGCTGTTTGTTGCTTAACTGAGCCAAAATGAGATGAGCTAACAGAATTGCTAAGGACTCCTCGTCCATTAAAGTGGAAGCCTCTTCTGAAAGAAAACACTTTATAGCTCCAATCTGAAAAGTTTGTCAGCTTATGGAAAGGACGACTGTTCTGTCTTTTCACAAAGCAATGAGAGCAGGAAGCGATAGCCATAAGGAATTAAGAGGGATTTGTGGTCAGCTCTGCCATTGAGATCACTCAGACCAGATGGATCTGCACAGCCTCAGGATCTTTCCCTCTGCCTTGCCACATCTCAGCCATCACCAGCTTTGGCATGGGTGCCCTGAAAGAAAGCTAGTGGCACTTGTGTACCCTGCCATTAATAAGCAAGGTTTTAATTTACCTATTAAAAAATTACAATCTAGAAAGCAGAGAGAAAGCCATTTTATTAACTAAATGGAGTATTTACTCAGGGTTGAATAAATGACCCCAAAATTACACAGTCCATCTGAACTCAGAAGGGAAGCCTTTTAGTTTCAGGAAAAAAAAAAAAATCAAGACCTTTTTGCATGGAAAATCATGTCATTGGAACAGTATGCACTGCAAAATGGAGCTTTAATAGTCAATAAAGCCAGAAAAAGACGGCGCTTGCTACCTCATAGCTAGCAGGTTTTCAAATTATGGAATTCATCTGTCACACTCCACTTAGCATATCTGTATCACTTCACCAAGTACTGCCACCATCAGATAGTTATTTTAATAGTAAAAGAGTAAATGAATAGTGTAAAGGGTAATAGAAAGGGGGAAAAAAAGGAGACAAGAATTAAATCAAGATTTTATCTTTTTTTTTTTTGCTCTGACACTGAAGGCTGAAGATTCCTCTTTAACTTGTCTTTATGTGAGGAAGAATGTAAAAAAGGAGAGATGTATTTAACAAGGCGATTTACTCTGTTCAAGAGAAATCCTCAAGGTTATTTTGGTGGCAGGTGTCCAAAGCTTGCACTGCAGAAGAGTAGGTGTGCATGGAAGAGTTTACTGCATGAGTACATGATTTGTAGAAGGCTAATCAGGCTTGGTCTGATCTCCAGAATGACCGGAGACATGCCCTTAAAAGTCAGACTGCATTTTTACAGCCCTAACTCCCTCTAATACGGGTATAACATCTGCCCTCTTATATACTGCTGTTGTGTACACGGCACCACGTTTACTAACTGGAAAATACGCCTGTGTGTTCTTCACATCTTCCCACAAACCTTTCATAAAGGGTACCTATTGCATAAGAGATTATCTGAATTTTTCAGATCTGATCATTATTTAACAGAACAAGAAAGTGTACATTCAGGGAATATAAAAATGTTTTATTCACTATCTTCAGCTAACTCTTATTTTTCCTCTATCTTAGTAATGGAGTTAATACATTCGTACAATTATACTCAATATAGTATTCCACGCTCCACCTGCAGATGTATCTTTTTGTCTTTGAACTATCCACAAAATGCATTAAATAATCACCATAAGCCATCTTTTGTTGATAACTTTTTCATTTTACTGCCCTAAATTATTCATATAAATCCAACACCATATCACCATATTATTACAGGAAAGCAATTAAGGTAGACTGTGTGATTTGGAGAAAATGGAATTTCTTCTGTTGCATACAGTAGGTGGTTTCCATTCCCTATTTAGGTCACAGTCAGAAAATATTGGTCAGAAGTTTGCAGATATAGTTTGAGGATGGGGTAGAAGCATTGATACTTTAGTAGGGTAGGATAAACAGCAATATGGAGACACACTCTTGCCTTCAGCTTTAGAGCATTTATACTTCAAGACCTTATCTAATTGGGATGCAGCCACTTCAGAATGAAGAGATTAGCCTCCCTCAACACCTGGTTTAATTAAGCTGTGTTGAACCCCTCCCACAACACCTGGTTTAATTAAGCTGTGTTGAACCAACTGCATCTTGAGCTTCTTAGAACTTTGTTTGCACAGTATAAATTATCTTCATCACTCGTGATTTCATTTTTTCACAGATGGAAAAGAGAGCACCCAAGGCTTCTACAGCATTGGTTAACAAAGTTCTCACCCTGTAAGTTTAAAGAGAATGCCAACTTTAACACTGAACATTGCACAGCCATGCGTACTTCCGTCCTTCATTTTATCACATTCACAACTTTGCACTTAAAGGAGTACTGCAGGGCAAAGTGGAAAAGAGACCATTCAGGTGTCTCAGACATAGCCCTCGGAGTTAAGATACAGCCCCAAGTACAAAAATTAGTGCAATTCATCCATGACACATCTAAAGATGAGCATGATTAAAACACTGAGAACAAGTAACACTCCTTTAACAGAGATATAGACTGAATTTCAGGAACCAAAGCATTCACTGTGTCTCATGACACCTGGAGAGCCAGTGGTAATGTAATACATTTGACTCAAATCAGACTGAGAAAGAAAACCAGCTGGCAGGTGTGAGGGCACTAATAGGCTCTGATTGCCCTAATCAGCCCCTCCTGAGGCAGCCTCCGCCCATGGTCCATGGCTCTATAGAAGTCTGAACCCTCCCCTTCTTTATATGTGCTGTGTTTGTAGAGGGAGTGAGGTTAGTCCTGTTCTTGGCTGTACCTGAGGTGCTTGTCTTATGTATTGCTTCATTCTTATATGTTTGCTTGAAGGCCTCTGTGTTGTTGCTGTGGCTGGTTGCTGTTACTTGCTCTCTTGTGCTGCTTAGCAGTGCAATTGCTCGGGAGAAGCTTCTGTGACCTGTTTTCCTCGCCTTCCTGCTTGAAGCAGCTCTGTTCTTACTGCACTCTGCTGTTGGACTCCTGTCTCCAAAGTAAGTACCCTGTATTTTGTACTAAGATTTTTTTTTCTGGTGGGTGTGACTTAACACCTCTTACAGGGTATCTGCGTGTGTGTGTCAGAGCACTATCTATAGTCTCTGCATCGTTTGATAGACAGTCTTGGGTTGCTTTGTGTTCCTAGTGTTCCTTTGAGTATCCCTGGATTGCAAGATGGCAGAGGGTCTTTAAGAGAAATCACCAATGTTGAAGAAGTCTTGGGTAAATGTGTAACTTTAGGAAAGAAGAGGATGTTTACACGAAGGTTTTGTTCTGTGTATGTGCTGTTATTTCTTTCTAGGGAAAACAAGTGATGGGAAAAGATTCTTTGGAAGGTGTAAAGATCTCTGGTTTTGTGCTCTTCCTTGCATTTACTTAGCTTTAGAATTATGAGACAGTCTGACAAATCTGATGGAGCACTGATTCCATCTCCTGGTCTCAATAAGGAAAGTCAGAATTTAAATATGCATTTAAATGCTGCATTGAAGCTTACTAAGTCTCTTTCTCCTTCTGAACATCAAGTTAGAGCCAAAAGTAATTATAAAGAACAAATTATGAACAGTGTTTTTCCCCAGAGTTTGTGAAATTGTACAAAGATCAGAAATTGATCAAGCTGGTTGCGTGAATTTAGTTTAGAACCTTGGGTCCTGGGATAAAATTTTACTTCTGTTGCATTGAATTCAATTACATTTTCACGCTGATTGAGAGGAGCAGAATTCATTTCTTGTTGCCTTGCCAAAATAACCATATTCTGACTTCAGTTCTTAAAACTAAGTTGCTGTACTTCCGCAGTGATGCTATGAATAACTTCCTTGAGTAGGTGTTTGTCTGAAGGATCTTATATGAATTTCACATCACTTATTAAATTAACTAGAGATTCAGAATGATGGTATTTTTTCTAAGCAGAGCTATTTTAACATTAGATAAATACATTGTGGGAGATGTTCAGCTGATGGTCAGTCTTTGTTGCTGAACTGCGGTCAAGTCCTAGATGTGTTGTGCTGCTTTGCAGAAAGATCACGTGTGAAGTTCTTTTCTCTAACTTTCTCACTCAGCTTCAAAATTTGAGGTCCAGTTAAAGATAGGATCTCTCACTGTAAGTGCTGCTGGGGTTTTTAAACAACTTTGAAAAGCTACCTTCCACCAACACAAAGGGAGGAGATGCTTGTGTGTGTAGATGAAGTTGTCAGCATCAGAGCAAGAAAAAGAGGATAGAGTGCACTGTTTTTAAGTGAACCAAAAAGGGTGGTCATAACTAACTTAAAAAGCACTAGAATATCTTTGTTTGATACTAAAACTGCTTTTGTACTGTGAGAGAGCTGGCTTATTGAGGGTTTTTAACTTGACGGGGGTGAAATATGGGGAAGGTGATCTGAAAATATTATCTTGGTATCTTGTGTTTTGTAACTGGTGATTTTTGTCTTGGTCTTGTAAGATGACTTTGAGAATACCCTTCACTGCTGTGGAATGCAGGTATAGCTGGAAAAGCACTTGAAATTATCCAGTGTTTCTGATAGGAATAACTTTCTGCATGTCTGACTCTTTCCAGTCCTTCATATTTCTTACGGATTCTTGGTGACTTCTGTAATGGAAATTGCATGTGGCATGTCTTTCACACTCATAGATTTATCAAGGTCAAGCTGACAAGTTTTCTTTTCCCAGCCTTTGACTTTATGTGACAACCTGTACTAAGTCTTAGCCACTTCAGGCAGATGACTAGACACATCCCACAAGACCAGGGATGCTTTGTTACAGTGATAAAGTGGCTGTCAGACTGCTGGTGTTAAGCGCTGCTCGAAATATACAAAAAATAATGGGGAACTAACATAAGAATTATAATGAAAGGGGAAAACTTCAGGCTGGATCCAAGCACTTCTAGGAGCTTGGTCACCTTATAGAGAGAACTGTACAAATTCAATTCATTTGACTCTGCATCCCAATGAAGATCAGTGGTGTTTTTCAGGGATCAGTGCTGGCACTGATCACAGAATCATAGAATGGCTCTGGTTGGAAAAGACTTCAAAGATCATCAAGTCCAACCACAACCTAACCATACTACCCTAGACTGACCCTTTTTAATTTCTTTCACTGACAGTGGGATTGAGTGTACCTGCAGCAAGTTTGCAAATGACACCATGCTGTGTGTTGCAGTCAGTGCACCTAAGGGATTTGATGCTATCCAGAGAGACATAGTCAGGCTTAAGCAGTGGGCCCAGGTATTTTCATGAAAGCCAAGTGTAAGGTTTTGCACCTGGGTTCTGGCAACTCCCTTTGTCAGTACAAGCTGGGGAATGTAAGGATGGAGCACAGCCCAAGTGGAAAGGACTTCGGGGTCCTTAGATTCCTGTTCCTTAACAGTACAGAAAGAAGTTAAAAGACATTATCAAACTCTCTCTCTCTCTCAAAAAAAAAAAAAAAAAAAAAAAAAAGTAATCTGTACTTGCTATTCAATCTTTATCCTAAATCTTTATCAAGACGGTTCCCTTTCCTTTATGAAAGCTCAAGTAAATGCTCTTAAATACATTTCAAGAAAAACTCCTGTCTTGACTGTTATGACAAAGGCTTTATAGTTTCTTGCTTGCGTCATTCTTTCCCCTCTGAGTAGTTTAGATCAAATCAGCATAAAGACATTTCCTTTGTTACTGGAAATTACTCCAGTTTGCCTTTACACTGAAATGTACAGCAACAACAAAAAAAAAAACTCTAAAAAGACTAAAGCTTGTAAGAACTATTTGTGAATGTCAGATATTTGCAGATGATGTTGATGAACAAAACAAGCACACAAGAACAAGCAGAGAGGACAGGCTAACAACACCAAAAAAGCCTTCGAAGATCAAGAGGTTGAAGCTGAGACAGATGAACAATAGTGGAAGTATAAGCTGCTAGGGCAGAACCAGAAGAGGTATGATGGCTACAGAAATGACAGTGACCCTCTTCTAAATTCCCTAGCTTACATGGCCTCTCAGAGTAGGTTCTACTTGCAGTGTGTTGCTTTTGTTCCCATGCTACTATTGATATATATATACTATATACCATGATACAGAAGAGCGGTGGCTACTGAGTTTACAGATGAAGTACAGAGAGGATGGTCACAGAGAAGCAGTCTGTTTCTCCTGTCCTGAACTACCCTCCAATCTACCACAGAACTTGCTTTTACTCTGCTCAGTCAGTTCCAGCAGTAGTACTCGAGGACTAAATTCTCACTTAATTGAGGAAGGTTGTAGAGCTTTACTGCTGCAATTGTTTAGCAGTTATGTTCCCTGAAGCTGCAATTATCATTGTTAATGCAATTCACTGGGTAATGGAGGAAGTCAGAAAAGGATATGCTTCAAAAACCTCTCAGGTACTACTTATTAATGGTGCTTATTTATGATGTTCCCACTTCTCTCCTCCGTTGTTGCAGGCAGAATTCAGAGTTCACCTTGGTTTAGACCACCAACTCATCTTGTGCATTTGAAGGAATAAGTACTGCTGGATGAGGGAACAAATGCACAAATTAAATAAATGTAATTACAAAATAAAAGCAAGAAGTTTTCATTTTTTGGATCAAACACTGATATGCATGCGAAACTGTTAGCAAGTGCACTTCGGATTAGGTAAAGCATTTATGTCTGTGGGATTTAGGCCTCTACCAAATTCAGGAGTCATTTGGCACTCAATTTATATTGCTTCCATTTTTTTTTTCCCCACTTTGTTCTTATATGGTGCATAGATTCAAGCCCTTGACTAGCAGCTGCTCCTAAGACAGGTGCTCTGCACATTTCATCACGGTCCCTGAAACCTTTTAATTTCATAATCTAGTCAGTTATACTTTCCATTAAAATTCTGTGTAAGAAGAGCTAATGTTTCAGTACATTCTTCACAAAGTCATAAAATCAAACAGACCAGCAAGTTGTTTCTGTCTGTGGCCTATAACTATCTGCAACATTCACTGGTGTGTTTACAACTACCTATAGATAAGTGGCATATGTGGTATCCCCTTACACTTGTCTTAACCTCCTGCAGCCCCCTGCAAATGTTTCTTTGATATCACATTGGATCATAATTTTGTTAGTTAGAGGGTATGAAGTAATTTCCATTTTCTCTGTAGCAAAACAGAAGATGTCTTTTTTCAGTAGCAGTTTATTGCTCTGCTGCTTCTGAATTGGATGGACAAATTCTTGCAGTGCATGAATATGTGCACTGCATAAACCAGCTGCAAACATTCTGATAAAGATGAAAATACCGGGTAAGGAGCGTTTGCAACCAGTGGAAAAGGTTTAGTAAGGCAAAGGTACTTGTGTTACCAAATTTGCTGAAGGAAAGAAAAAGCCGTGAATTATCGAAGTAATTTCTGGGATTAAATTTGTAAAATAGAGCTTTCTTGGTATAATTATTTTGTATGTCCTCATACAACGCCCACTCAATGCTGTAGTGTTAGATTCATTTAAGTACATTTAAGTACATGAGTACATTTAAGATGTAAAACAACTCTGGCCAGAACGTGTTTGAAGATTTGTGTTGATTTGAGAATATTTCATGCTTATGCAAGGGTGCCATCAAGTGGTACAGGAGGAGAACTTGGTAAAGAGCTGATCCTCTACCTTAAATCTATTAAATACAAGAGACTGTGTCTCATTAACTGGAAATAACGAGAGACAAATATCTATATACACTACTGTAACACGGCATGAGATCCTCCATATTTCTTCCATTGCTTCTTGCCATGCCAGAGCTGAAAAGCTTAGAAATGTCTCAGGGATTAATTTGTGGGGATTTAGCGAAGAAAGTAGCTTCCATCAGTAAGGTATCTCAGCATCTCAGACTTGAATACATTATTACATATGTTACTACGAGGAAATGTTTCACTGTTGTTTGGGGTTTGTTTTAATGGTTTCTGGTTTTTTTTTTTTTAATACCAAGGTAACCTAAGCACACATACAAAACAAAGAGCTGTTAAGGCTCTTTTATGCACAGAAAAATTATTAGAAACTGCTTGCCCTAAGTGTCATTACGAATATGATCCTAGGTGGTCAGAACATATGGGAGGTTTGCACCAGTAAGCAAAATCAGTTTCTCCAGCTCAAGATGAGTGGGTGGTAGGAGCAGGAGCAGAATAAAGTAGATCTGCTAGTTCTCATGGTAGTCTGGCTTAAATAAGCTTTTAGCTTTAATATATAGCTGCATAAATATGTATACACATATAAATACACAAATACAGTGCTTATGAATGACCACTGCATTTTCAGCTTTGGTAGAGCTGAGTAGCAGATACTACCCTATGATACTACCCTATGCAGAGCTTACTGCTGGTAACTGCACTTGCTCCAGATTTTTACAGCATATGTGTGATGCATCTGAGATGAATGCAGCACAAGTATAATTGATTTCCTTTTGCCCAATATTAACTGAATTTTTCTAATATTTGCTGAGTGAAACAGTAAAACTCTTGAGCAAGCATTCAGCATTTTAATACAGCCCTGAACCATGAATAATAAGGCAGCTTTGCTAACATTTGGTGGTCCTTAAAAGGGTTGAGACCAAGATACCTTCCAGACACAAGGTGTGTTTCTATCTGGTAACCTTGAACTCTGCTCTCAAGTTCTTCCCTGCTTTGTACCTGCTGAAAAACAAATGTCAAAAATATCTGCTTCCTCTGATGACAAAAAGTAATGTAACTGTTATACAGTGAGACAAATACTGTGGCTATTGGGTAACATTAGTGCAAATATTAGTGCATATGTTTGAAATAACAATGGGAAAAAGGCCAAGAGAAGAGAGTTAAAAGCAATAATTGACATACTCAATTATTTTTAAATCAGGACACACGTTATCTGCTCTGCTTTCCATATATTGCTTAACAAAATCACTATTGGGAAATGGCTTTGAAGTTTTTGTCATCAGCATAATTAGCTTTTATAATAGCCCTAAGACTGGTGCTCCACACCCTTCAACTGCTTCATAGCCCTACTCTGGACGTGTTCAGGGCCTCCATGAGTTTCTTGTAGTGAGGGGGCCCAGAACTGAATGGAGTAGTTGAGGTACCGAGTACACAGAGGTGATCGCCTCCCTGCTCCTGCTGGCTATGCCATTTCTGATACAAGCCAGGATGCCACTGGTGGTCTTGGCCACCTGGGCACACTGCTGGCTCATGATCGGTTGGCTGACAAGTAACATCTGCAGATCATTTTCCTCTGCGCAGCTTTCTAGCTATTCCGTTCCAAGCCAGTAGAAATGCATGCGGTTACTGAAACCAAAATGTAGGAGCCATCACTTGGCCTTGTTAAAGCTCATCCTGTTGGCCTCAGCCCACCTATCCATTCTGTCCATATCCTTCTCCAGGGCTTTTCTACCCTGCAGTACATCCAATGCTTTTTGCAACATGGTGTCATGTAGCGAGGGCTCTCCCTCGTCCAGATGATCAAACAAAAAGGCATCTAGAGGGCAGTGGGTGTGTGGAAAGATGCTGTGAAGCCCCTGGGTTGTATAGAAAGGGTTCTGGAGGCCTCTGAGGCACCAACATGAACTGGGGAGCCCTGAACTGAGCAGACACGGACTTTGGAAATGCTAGGGATGTGCTGAATGGCATGTGCAAGTCCCTGGACAGAGCAAAACAGTAAATGACAGGTCACTGGGAGGTGGTGAGTGAGGGCTCCCCTCTCCTGATAGCATATCTTGTTCTTTTTCCTTCTCTCTGCCTCTCCCACGTGCCAGGCACACCAGGTCTGGATGAATACAAGGCACTCATCCCTACTGCTCGAGGTCACGCGCTTTGTGCATGTGGTCCCCTAAGATCATTTAGTCTTCATGTGTCCAGCTCCTAGTCTGGCAACCCTGTTCTACAATGGCAGCAGCTGTGCCCCTCTCTGTGGCCTGGCCCATGACATGGGGAGTGTGTTGTGCAGTACTGACAAACAATATGACACCGTGCTTAATTTGCAAGGGAATCATGCCAGTTTCCAGCACTTACAATTTGAAATGACATTGTATGCAGGAATATGATGCCAAATGTGATGCGCATCAAGTAATACTTTGTAAAGACAAAATTGCAGAACTGAAAGGAGTCTCAGCAAAATATTTTTTTAAAAGTGTGAACTCAAATAGATTCTGTCATAAAAGCTATTTAAGTGATAGAAAATCTGACTGAAAGAAAAAATTCAATGCCATATCTCCATGGTAAGTTTATTAAGCAATGTATGGAAAGCAGGGCAGATATCATGTCCTGATTTAGAAAAAAATAAAATAAAAATGCTTTTTCTAAAATCAGCTTGTTTCACCAGTGTACAGCCAGATGAACTGAAGAAACAGGAAATTCTCTGGAAAAGAATTGGAAAGAAAAGCTCCTAATTTGAAGTTTTGCACTGGTGATAAGAGTACCGGCATAACGGTTAAGGCTTGACATCTCATTTTTGTTAGAGGTATTGATAACAAATATGATGTCACTAAAGAAATGGCTTTTTATAGGTGCCACTGAAAGACAACAAAATTATGATATGAAGAAAATAAATTGAAGGGATTTTCTTTAGCCTTTGTCAGCATGTCTGGTATAGCTACTGATGTTGCCCCAGTGATGGTTTAAAAAAAAAAAAAAAAAAAAAGGAATTAGGAAATTAATAGAAAATGAAGAAGCCTGGTAATTCATATTTGATGCAATATCACTGCATCAGACATCAAGGCATTTATGTGCAAAAAGCTTTAAACATGGATAATGTCACGCAAATCATCATCGAAGCTATGAATTTCATGAAGACCAAGGGACCGAATCACCACCAATTCTGGGTGCTCTTTGAAAGCACAGATGCTGATTACGGGATCATCATTTACTTTTTGGAAGGAAAGTGGATAAGTTGGGTAAAATGCCGAACAGGCTTTCTGTTTTGAGAAGTGCTGTGTTTCAGACAATAACAGCATTTGAAGTGAAGCTTCAGTTCTGGCAAGCTCAAGTTATGGCAGATAATGTTATGCTTTTTGATACATTGGCTGAGCACAGTCCTGTGAGCAGTGACAAATATGTAGATGTGTTTAAATATACGTGCAGGAATTTGAGAAAAAATGTCAAGTTTAAAAAAAAAAAAACTCTCTTTTTGCAGTTCCCCTTTCAGTCAATATGTATACATGTGTGGCAGATTTTGAAATTGAATGTGTAGAGTTGTATAGAGTTGTGCTGCCAGCCTGCGCGCACAGAGCTGCAGCGAGCCTGCCATCGGCCCACACGGTCGGTGCTCACAGCGCTTCTGAGCGGGAGCTCCGTTCTTCCCAAGGCTTTGCTTAGAGTCGGTGCTCTAGATATAAGTGGTTCTGCTGCGGAGCCTCCGCTAGGAATCCTGCTAGCATGGCAGAGCATCGTTCTGCTGAATTCTCTGCTCCATGCGCTGTGATAGCATGGCAGCAGGGAATGGGGGCTGCAGTGCTAGGCTGCGGGTTGGGCATGCTGGGACTGAGTGTTCCCAGGGGTCTCCTCCAGCCTTAATGATTATATGGTAATGCTCTCAAATCTGCTGGAGTCTTATTCTCCTTATTAGCACCTGTATGGAGCTGAAAACAGAAAAGCAGAGTAAATGGCTGTGTAATACCTGTGTCAAACCAGTGAATGCTGCTTCCATTGGCTGAAAGGCTAAGGAAAATATCAGGCTTTGCTAAGGCTCTAATTGGCTATATTGGCATGCTGTATAGTTTGTACAGTTTGGGAAAAGTAGGGGAGGAGGAATAAGGAGATTTGACTACTGGTATCATTAACAGTAAAGCACATTGCGTGCTGATGAGCATTCGTATCTACCAAAAAAGTGCAAGTGACACGGAACAAGTCATCAGAAGGCAGTGGAAAAGGAAACAGTGGATGCTACTTCCCAGTAATGTATTGTTGAAGTGTCTCTGTTTATGGATGTAAACTAGCCCCAAATGGATGTATGTTTATGGATGTAAAATGGCCCCCAAGTGAGGCTAACAGTCTCTACAACCAGTGAAGCCACTGTGCTAATAGGTAGGAAATCTGAACGGCGGAGGAGTGCAATCTCATAGTAGCAGAATGGAAATCGCCCACTTCTGTCTTGGAAAGGATGGAGATGAATTAAATTGTCATTTCATTTACCTTCTTTTCCTTTGATCTGCTCTTTAGTCATCTTAGTGCAACTTGTAAGGCTTCTTCAATTTCCAGTTGATTTCATAACAATTAATTGAGCAATTAACTGCATGCTAACTTAGTGATTATCAACTGTGTTAATTTTGCAAATATCTGCAGATCTAAGATGTTACATCTGCATTCTCAATAAGGCATTGTTTGGATATTACAGAATTGTTCTGCACTTGAACTAAATATTTGATAGGCAAATTGTAGGATTAGACTTCGTTACACTGAACTCAGGCATTATGCTTCTTCGTTCAAGCCAAGTCCCTAAAGGTGTCTTTTGTCAGTCAAGTCAGAGACATCCATGTGCCACTTTAAGCTTAACCAAATAGCACACTGCCAGGTATTGAGAGCTTTGGAGCACAGCCCTGGGTTGGAGCCCAGGGCCCATATATAGAGTCTTTCATATTCAAATAGCTGAAGCAAAGCTGTACGCTGACCATGAACATCACAAGTTTTCAGTGGTTCCTCTAGTTTGAGGAGAACAGACAGGCTAAGAAATGTTTCCTGTGATTATGTGCACAAGCCTTTAACTTCTACTTCCACTATCTGAACAACGCTCCTTGGACAACATCCTCATACTTCCAGCAGATGGGTGATAAAGCCGGCTCCCCATCTCCCATTCTGTGGCCACCACACTTGGCCCTGAGTGGGAAAAGGGCAGAAGATGCATAAGACCCCAGATGGGTTTGGAAACCTGCTCTTGCCTGTGTCAGCAGAGACTCTGTGCCAAGGCACTAATACAATAGCATCCTGCCCCACTGAGCGTGGGCACAGCTGAACATGAGCATTGGTCAGGGAGTGTCCAGGCACTGCCCCTGTGCTGGTGCAGCTCCTCCTCACCGAGCATTTTGGGGCACAGCCCCCAGGAGGGGGAGGCAGCCCAGCAGCAAAGGGATGGCCACGGCAGCAGCAGGCTGAGAAATCTCTCTCCCTGGGCCATGCCTCCCTGCCGTGACCTTCCCCACTTGCTGGGTGTCCACAGAGTCTGCGACATCACAGAGCCATCACTGACTGTACCGTGGGGCACCTGGTGTGTTACCAGACCTTCAGACTAGGGAATGTGCAGTGCAGTGCTCAACATAGGGATCTCCCTCGTGTTTATGCTCTGTGAGGTTTTTCTGTTCCCTGGCAGCCTCGGCCATCCTAGCCACCCTCATGTGGGACACGACTCCTGAGGACATTGGCCAAATCTCCAACCTGTCCTACCCACCTTCTGCCCTCCTCTACCCAGCTGGATGTAAGCATGGCAATCATGGAGGTAGTCTGTGGGAACTACCCAGCCCTGTGCCTGCTTGGCGGGATGTTGCTTACGGCCATTTTTCTATGTAGCACAGCCAGCAGGAGATGGAAAGATGTGAGCGACACAGGTCAGGCTGGCCCAATGGTGCAAGACTGCTGTGACCAGAGGCATGGTCTTGTGTCAGTAATGCGTGGGACAAGAAATAACAGCCCCTTGTGCCCCTGTCCCTTTCATCGTGCCCCGTGCGCTGTCATTTTCAGGAGATGAGCCTCCTACCTCCACCTTTTGCCGGGACTCACAGCTACAGCAGGAACTCCTACAATCTCTGTGAGGAGTTATATGGATTAGAAGCAAACGTCATCCTACTGCAGAAGATTGTGAGGAGGCTGCTCCTAAGCTACCCAGAAGCTGGTAGAACCAAAGCAAAGAAGAGAAAGAGGAGAGACGTGGAACTGGAGGAGTCTCTTCTCTGCCTGCGTGCCCATCCAGAGCTCTTAAGTGGTTCTGGAATGGAATCGAGATTGATCTATATGAACGGAGTGAGGGCACTTGAGCAATACGAATTACTGCCTTATATTCATGCTGACCTGGTGTGCCTGGCACATGGGAGAGGCAGAGAAAAGGAAAAAGAACAAGGTATGCAATCAGGAGAGGGGATCCCTCACTCACCACCTCCCAGAGGCTCTTTGTGAGCAATGGCCCCAGTGGCAAGTGAGACCCACAGGTTTGTCTACACCGAGGGAGCTCACAGTGGATGTCTGATGTGGCATGCAGAATGTCATTTTTTAGACGTAGGCTCAAGTCTTTATCATGATGTTTGGTGAACCAAAGGAGCCTCCAGTTGCCTTTCTGTGCATAGCAGTTGTCTCTAGAATGCCTTGCAGTTCAGGCAAGTTCCTCTAAATTCATCTTGCTTGCACAACACTGCTCTGATTGCATTTATTTTGCGCTCAGGGACCTCCAAGTGCCTTTCTCTTCGGCCTCAGGATTATCAGTGTTTTCCTATGCTTGCCAAGGACCTGTGATCTCTTTTTTTTATTTGTCCAGGGGCTTGCACATGCCATTCAGCACATCCCTAGCATTTCCAAAGTCCTTGTCTGCTCAGTTCAGAGCTCCCCAGTTCATTTTGGTGCTCCAGAGGCTTCCAGAGCCCTTTCTATTCAACCCAGGCTTCACAGCATCTTTCCACACAGCCTCTGGTCCTCCAGGTGTCCATGTGTTTGATTATCTGGACGAGGGAGTTAAACATGCCCTCGCTACATCTGTAGATGATACCAAGTTGGAGGAAGTGTTGGATCTACTGCTCTTTTCAAATGTTAAGATTTGGCAATAGATGAAAGTACTGACATTACGGGTATGGCACAGTGTATGGATGTTTGTCATTGATAACAAGTACAGTGTCACTAAATCCCTTCTCTTTCGCTCAAGATTTCCGCAAGTGCTGCCGCTAAGCAAGGCGTTATACCGACCGCGGTTCTCGGCGGCCGACGTGAGCCCCGGTGGGCACGGAGGGGCCGGCGCCACGTGGGCGGTGCGGAGGAACGGCCGCCTCCCGGGGCGGGGTTTTCCGCGCCGTGGCTTAAGTCGGCGCGGGGCGGCGAGCCGGCGTGCCGCCATGCCGTTCCCGGTGTTGTGGGTTCTAGCGCTGCTGGCGCCCGCCGTGGCGGCGGTGACGGAGCTGGGAGGCTGCGGACCGTGCGACGCCGCGCGGTGCCCGGCGCTGCCGCCGCGGGGCTGCCCGCTGGGCCGGGTGCGGGACGCCTGCGGGTGCTGCTGGCAGTGCGGGCGCGGCGAGGGCGAGGCGTGCGGCGGCTCCGGCTTTGGCGGCGGGCGTTGCGCCGCCGGGCTGGAGTGCGTGAAGAGCCGCAAGCGCCGTAAGGCGAAGGGCGGCCCGGGCCCCGCCGCCGCCTCCGGCCCCGCCGCCCCGGTCGGCGTGTGCGTGTGCAAGAGCCGCTACCCGGTGTGCGGCAGCGACGGGCTCACCTACGGCAGCGGCTGCCAGCTCCGCGCCGCTAGCCTGCGCGCACAGAGCCGCGGCGAGCCCGCCATCAGCCAGCGCAGCAAGGGAGCCTGCGAGCAAGGTGCGGGGCATGGGGTGGGCGGCGGCGTGGAGCGGGCGTGACGGGAAGCTGCTTGCTTTAGGGCTCCGCGGAGTCCCAGTGTCCCCGGCCCGGAGCCGCAGGCAGCGGCTGCCTTGCTGTTAGGCTTGAGTCTCATTCCAGTAGTAGAAAGCGGTGCGGCTGTTCTCTCTTGTTTTCCAGCGGCGATGTAAGCGGCACAGCCCCGCTGTTAGTGCTTGTCGGTGTTTTGCCCGCGGCTCATGTTGTAGGATGCTGTTGCACGGAACAGAGGGGATGGATTCAGCAGAGGAAGATTGCGAGCAGTAAGAAAGATAAACATTCAGCTTAAATGGATGTGAAAGTCTCAGAAGTTAAGAGCCAGCATTGGTGTCATTGTCTTACTGTGGTTTGCCATTAAGACAGGTGGTGGATTTCTTCTGAGTTGCACGTAGCTGTCAGTGCTCACAAGACTTGTGAGCGGGAGCTTGGTTCTTCCCAAGACTTTGCTTAGAGTCAGTGCTCTCGATAGAAGTGGTTCTGCTGCGGAGCCTCCACTAGCAATCCTGTTAGCATGGGAGAGCATCGTTCTGCTGAATTCTCTGTTCTGGGTATCTGTGTTAACAGATATCTAATGTCCTCTCACAGTCACTACAAGCATGATCTATTAGGCAGGAGGCTTATTCTGACTTGCCTGCCTTCAGCAGCTCTCACAAGCTTTCATTCTCTGTTCGTGACACTGACAGCTTCTCTGAAGGGGGCCTCAGTTGGGGACAGCACAAGCTGCATCCCTTCTTTGGAAGAGGCCCCTCTGGGTGTGCAGATGTGCAGCAGGGCATATGTATGGCTTAAGAACTGCTGGGATGTACTCCAACAGTATTGTGCAGTGCTATCAGTAAAATGTCAATCTGGGCAGTGACTCTCCTTTTGAATCCCACTATTGGGAGAGCTCTCTCAGGGGAGAGAGCAGAGCAGGAAAAGCGTAGGCTGCTCAGCAGTGGTCCAGCAGAGCCTGTTCTGTTCAGCCTTCTTTTGGCTGCGCAGTCCTTTCTTGCGCTGCTGTCCTTCTTCTGGGGGTATGTGTTGTTCTGTGGCTTGCAACTGAGGCCAGGATTCAGCCCACTCACCTGATGCTTTAGACATCTGGAAGTACTTGGTAGTTCAGAGGGGCTCACAGCAATTAAAACTGGGAAGGGAAGGAGAGGTGACTTTTGAAACAGTGGCAGGTGATGACATCCATCCCATCAGGCCCTGATGGTACAGCCCTCTGGATAAAAGATAGCACTTTTCTGAATTCCTGGAAAAACGTAAATGCTGTGGAAGGTGGAGCTCTAGCATGCAATCCCTGGGCTATCAGCTTTGTGTCATTTGGGAACAAGAGGGAGCAGCCTTTCAAGTCTGAGTAGAAATCCAGAAAAAACATATTTGTAGCAGACTGTTATTTCTAGGAGTTATTTTTGGTGGGGGTTTTTTTGAGGGGGGAGGGAGGGGAGGGTGTGGTTTCATTTTTTTATGTGTATCAAGTCAGGGGATGGGGAGGGGCTTGCTTTTTGTTTAGCTTTGCTTGTTTGTTCATCCTATTTGAAAGTTTGTCCTGGGGAGAAGGAAATGGAGAGCTCTGACTGCTCTTGGCCTTCATTGTTGTCAGCAGGAAGGGAGGCAGCTGGGGATGGGGCATCCACCGGAAGAGAGGAATGCGTCTGTTGTTAGGTGCTCACCTTCACCCACCCTTGCACCCCATGCTTAGGGTGAGGTAGACAGTTAGGAGACAGGACACAAAGGTACAAGTGGGGGAAAATGCTGCTATTCTGTCCTTTTCTCCATTCCTGCAACTGTTTGCCCAAACCTCACCTTGCAAGTAAAGTGTGAGTGACCTCTTCTAAGAGTCTTGAAACGCATCCTTTGTGATGATCACAGGGATCAGCTGCAGGCACGTAGAAGACTCAGGATCCTACTTCTTGTTTAACTGGGATAGCATCTCGTTCTTGCCTTGTCTCCCTCTCTGTCCCACGTGTACCAGGTATTCAGAGTCTGAAGGAAGTACGCCTCCTGGGAGGGTCAGTCGTACTGATTTACTATAGGCAGCACCATGTGGACATAGTAAGCCCACTTATTTAACTTTTCTTAAATGCTGGTTGACTCTCTTGAACAGTCTAATTTTAAAGCTTCATTAAGTATCTTCCTTCCAGAAGGAAGTATTACAGAGCAAGCTTTCATCTCTGCTGCGTGACCACTTCTATGTGTGCTAAAGTTCAATTTGAATAGTAGTGTCCGACAAAATTTCCCAGACACTGAAATGTGCAGGAAGTACCACTTGAATACATACATTGGGTTTCACAGAGATTTATTTGTAGAGTAAAACAGCCTATTAGCAAAGAACTCAGAAGGAATTATGAAAGGCTTAACATAGAAAACTCTACTTAAGATGCCCAGATTTCTCAACAACGGATTTACTTCCAAGGAGCTAGAAGTTCATTAAAATGCTATTTGACAAAGCTGACAAAATACAACTCCAGCTTGCCTACCACGGGGTTTTCTGTGCAACACTCTGCAGTTTTTGCTTGCTATTCAACAGCTGGGAACAACTTGGGGAATGAGCCAGTTCTTGGCTCTACATAGTGTGCCTTGACCTTGTCCTCGTGATTCTTTTTCTGCTGCTTGTTTTCCAGACATCCCTAGTCTGACGCCTGTGTCCTTTGTACAAAAATAATGAACCCATGCAGAAAAAAGGATTTCCGTAGCAGCCAGAAGTTCCAGCTGGTGGGTAAAGGAAGTCAGCTGAGAAGAGTTTGAGAGGATGCAGGCAAGCGTCCCTATACTGGCACTTGGCAGGTACAGGGATCTGACCAGTCCTCCCTGGAGTGGGTTGCATAGGGGCAGGACCATTGAAAAGGGTTTAAGAAATGGATGTGTGGGAGCCTGCAGAGCTGCTCTGGGTGAGCAGCCAGCAATGGTGAGGCGCTCCTTGTAGCTCCACTCATGCTTTGCCCGTGAAAGGGCTCTGAGTTGGCTCAGAGGCAAACTGACATCACACAGGTGTGCAAGGATGCTCAGGACAGACTCATGACTTCTTTAAATTTTGGCTGCAGTTAATTTTTCAGTGCGTGTGCAGAAGCAATTTACAGGTAGCTAGGACTCAGGACAGCTGTGGTACTTACTGCCATGCAGAGCCACTTGCTGCAAGGAATTAGGATTGTATGGCTCATCTCATGCCAGGCAGAGCAAACTCTCAAAGCACAAACTCCTATCAAAATGGGAAAAGGCTTCTTGGCATGCTGATCTCTCTGAGCTGAAAAATACCAGGCATGCACTTGTTGACCAAACAGTGCAAGAAAGAACAAATCTCTCTGTGTCATTCTTATCATTAGCTACCAGCAGATGTCTGCTTGAAGGGGCATGTTGTGACTGCTGGAAGTACTGCTTCATTTCACCCCAAGAATGAAGTCTCTGATACTGGTTTCAGCAGGGTCAAGATCTCTGGGTTGCTTCATTGCGACTGTCACAGATTTTTCCTTCCACAGTGGAAGCCAGTCGCCTTGCACAGACACAACACAAAGCTGGGCTTCAGAGGATGGTGTTTGTCAGGGAATTGGTGCTGGTTTGGACCTTGCTGCAAATGCTCCATGAAGGTAGAAATGCAAGGGCAGATAACACAGAATCACAGAATGGCCAGGGTTGGAAGGGTCCTCAAGGACCATGAATCTCCAACCCCCCTGCCATATGCAGGGCCACCAGCCTCCCCATTTTAAACTGTGGGTCTGCCCAGGGCCCCATCCAATCTGGCCTTGAACACCTCTACAGGGCATCCACAACCTCTCTGGGCAGCCTGTTCCAGCACCTCACCACTCTTATTGTAAAGAACTTCCCCCTGATATCCAACCAAAGTCTCCCCTCCCTCAACTTCAAACCATTTCCCCTTGTCCTGCAGTTATCAACCCTTTCAAAGAGTTGACTCCCCTCCTGTTTGTAGGCTCCCTTTATGTATTGGAAGGCTGCAATGAGGACATCCCACAACCTTCTTTTCTCCAAACTGAACAAGCCCAGCTCCCTCAGCCTGTCTTCATAGGGGAGGTGCTCCAGTCCCCTGATCATCTTCGTGGCCTTCTTCTGGACCCTCTCCAACAGCTCCCTGTCTTTCTTGTACTGGGGGCTCCAGACCTGGACACAGTACTCCAGATGGGGCCTCACGAGAGCAGAGCAGATGGGGACAATCACCTTCCTGTCCCTGCTGGCCACCCCTCTTCTGGTGGAGCCCAGGATAACATTTGCTTTCTGAGCTGCAAGGGCACACTGCTGGCTCGTGTTAAGTTTTTCATCCATCAAGACCCCCAGGTCCTTCTCTGCAGGGCTGCTCTCAAGGACCACTCCTTCCAGTCTATATGGATGCCTGGGGTTCCTCCGACCCAGGTGGAAAAACCTTGCACTTTGCTGTGTTGAATCTCATTAGGTTCACCCGGGCCCACCTTTCAAGCCTGTTGAGGTCCCTCTGAATGGTATCTCTTCCCCTACACCCCCACAAACTCATGCCACTTGACCTCATCAGTGCCCTCGTGCCCCATAAAGCTGTATCTGCTCTGCGGGTGGATTGTAGCTGAGTTCTCACAAGTTGCTTTTAAATCAAGAAACATAAATCTCTTCTGCTGGTGTGTTTCATCCAAATTCAGCTGTTGAGATTTTGACATCAGTTTTCTAATTTTGAGGCTTTTATTTGTTGTTTGAAGGTGGTTTTTTTTTAACCCACTCACAGAATAGTGTAGAAACAGACATGTTTGGGAAAGAATGCTGGGAGGAGACACTTTTGTCACGGATATTGCCTTGTGTTCTTTTGATACAACTGCATTAAATTCAAAAAGCTTCCAAATTTCTTAGGTACCAGAGATCATAGTTTGTATTATATCACATTCTGCAAGCAACTCCTCAGGATTTGTGCTTTTTAATTAACAAGTGGCTTAGATTTAGTCCTTTCCTACCGTTCTTTCTTCCCTAGGATGTAAAGGACTTAAAATAATAGCTGCATTTTGTGAGTTTGTTCTTCTTGCTGGTGAAAGAGGATTAGGTAAGGTTTTGCTAAGAGGTTGAAAAATGAACTAAATCCCCTCATTCTCATGTGAAGTTGGTTTGGGTTTCTTTGGTGGGGGCCTTGTGGCAGTGGCCTGCTGCCCACTTTCTCCCACCTCAAAGACAAGCATTGAATTTGTGGGTGGATCTTGCAAGCATCATCATGCTGCATCCACAGATTGTGTGGCACAGCAGGTGCACAGTGTGGTTGCATAGGGGGTTTTAGTATGCTTTGGGGCACAGAGTGAGGATGTGATGGGGTTTGGTGTGGTGCTTGCTTTTCCAGCACTCTGTGCTTTGGGATTTTGAGACAGCAGGGCTGAAGTGTTGTGCTTGTATTTTGAAAAATAATCAGTGACTCTGTGGGTTTCTTTCCCACTGTTGTAGATCAGTGACCTTAATTCCTCCTTAACAAGCGTTTAGTTGTTTGAAAAGTTTTGGGTTCACTGGAGTTTAATACACATTAAGTTTTTATGGTTGCAGTGCTAAAATCTTATTAGGAAGTCTGTTTAGTGTATTACTCAGCAGCTCAGCATATAAGCTGGTGTGCTTCTAGGAGAGCACCAGTATGGCTGGGACTGTGCAGTGTTTCCGCTGTCCAAGAGGGATCCCATGTTTTACCTGTGTCTTCATTCCTAATCATCATAGAAAACTAAAAATCGGCAGGAAGGAATGATTTCAGATCAGCAAATTCCTTCCCACATTTGTTTTTCTGCTGGAAAGGCATGCTGTGTTTAAAAAATGCATTTAATCCATTGTTGGACTGAAGTTCTTTGAGGTTCATACTAAACAGGAGATTATCAAGTAACGAGTCTAATCAGGTTGGACTTTTCAAAGCCCTGAGTGCTTTACTGTGAATAAATGCTGCCATGCCTGATTTCCACATCTCCCAGCCCTCATAGTGCCTAACAAAAAGGCTTCTGGGAGGAGGTGAAGGTGATTTCCTCTTGTGCTAAGGTGGGCATCTCCTTTGGGCTGGGCATTCTGTTCTCAGAGCTCTTGCTTTAATTCCTTGGACTCTTCAGGGCCTGGTACAAGGAGAGGGAGAAGTAGTATCTGAAGGAGGTCAAGAAGGATGCTTGTGGTCACTCAGGCACTCGGGGAATGGGGAAGGACAGACTTCCCATCTGCTATTGCCTCTCAGTGCTTTGCCCTGAGAAGGAGCTGCTAAGGGCGTGTGAGCTAGAATTAGCAAATGCTGCTTACAGAAGGTTCCCCTTCTCCATATAAAGGAATTTTGAAGGGAAAATACTTTCCCAGCGACTCAAGAGGTTGTATCAGTCTGTTTCAGGCTTGCAAGAGGTTGCAAGCTGTATAGCTTTTGCTTTGTTGTTGCAGAATGAGTGTTCCCAGTCTGTATCTTATCCAGGGCTCCAGCAAAGCAGTGCAGCACTCGGGAGGGCTGGCTGGGAACCAGGCTGACACCCACGCTCTGGTGTGTGGTACACTGCTTCATGTTTTAGTGTTCAGGGCTTCCCACACAAATCTAAATACCAGGGTCCTCAGTGTTAGCCCCAGGCCCGTTTTTTGTCTTCAGTGCCATACCTGCAGTTCCTTTGATATGTATCAGTGGAGTTGTTGCTTTGGTTGCTGGTGCATGGTTTGTGCATTAACAAAGTCTGGGTCCTTTTATCTTAAAGAATGTGAATGTTTTGCTCAGAGAGGCAAAAGCATGCAGGAAGAGGGAGTGTCTAGCTGGATTCCCAGCTGAGACTTGGGAAGGACAGCCAAGCCCACCAGCATGCCTGATCTTTGCTCTTTGACAATTTAGTGCGAGGTTTTTGGTGCTGACTGTGGAAGATCAAGAATTTAAAAGGCTGAACTGCTGTGTATTGACTTCTAGACTTTATGAAGTATCTTCGAGACTTCTCTGAAGGCCTTACTGCCTCACAGATTGTTCCTTGTGAGTTTGGAGTGGCCCTGTGGGCTGTGAGGCTTTGCTTCCCCTGTGACCAGGCACTTGCCCCTCGGTGGCTGTGGGATTGTCCCTGTTTTTGAAGGTGGGGGCAGAGCAAGTGGCAGCCTGGTGTGCTTAGTTCAGTTGTGGGCCCCACACTGCAAGAAAGACATGGGGGCTTGCATTGTGTCCAGAGAAAGGCAAAAGAGCTGTGTCTGAAGCACAAGTCTTATGGGGAAGACCAGCTGAGGGAGCTGGGGATGCTCAGCCTGGAGAAGATGGTCAGGGAGACCTTGTGGCTCTCTGCAGCTGCCTGAAAGGAGGCTGTGGTGAGGTGGGATCCGACTCTTCTCCCTGGTAAAAGCAGTAGGCCAAGAGGGAATGGCCTTATGTTTTGCCAGGGATTATTCAGGTCGAATATTAGGAAACATCTCTGAAGGAGTGGCACAGGCTGCCCAGGGAGGTGGTGCAGTCACCATCCTTGGAGATGTTCAGGAACCATGGACTTGTGGCTCTGAGGAAAGTGGTTAGTGGATATGGTGAGGATGGGCTTGGACTGGATGGTCTTAGAGATCTTTTCCAGCCTCAGTGATTCTGTGATTCTAGAGGTGGTGGAACTGTACTCCACACAGAGGGAGCTTCGGTGACCCTGAGTAGGAATGCGCCATCCTTGTGGTGTGAGTAAGGGATGGATGGGCGGGCTGGGATGGGAGCTTCATCGAGGGAGTCACAGGCTCTGCCATATGCTGCTTTAGAAGAAAAGCAACTGAATAATAACCATGGGGACTCCTCTCTGACTGCTGACATAATGCAGATCATCAGCTCTCTGTTACTGGCAGAACAAACAAGCCCCGCATGCACAGGCTCCTCGCCCAGAGTGAATGAGCACAGTGCATGGGCTCTGTATGTAAGCCCTTTCCCGGGCCAGAGAGAGCTATTTATCTTACAAACAATGATGAGAGCCACCGGGAAATGCCTGGAGTGCCTGTGGAGAGCAGCTGATGTCTATCAGCAGTTTATGGTGTCCTGTCAGCCAAGGGAGCGCCTGTGCATTCAGGGTAAGAAGCAGCAGGCTGCACTGCATGCGGCACAGAGCCTCTGGTGGAAAGCAGAGACCACTCAGCTGGGCTGATGTCTCCATCATCTGGGCTTGGTTCTGCTCTCAGTGACTGTTTTCATCAGCTTGTGCAACCTGCGAGTTCCCAGCCCAAGGGAAGCATACAGAGGAAGGTTCCTTTTCATGGGCAGTCCTGTAACTGGAAAAACTGGAGCTCAAAGAGGCAGGATGTAAGGTAGAGAGCATTCTTGCTGGCACGAATCAACTCGTGCTCTGTACGAGATGGGATCGTTTCCGGTTCCGCTGAGCACACGGTGGCATTGCTCTGTATGTGAGATCCTCTAAGCGAGAGGGGTCACTTAAAAGAGTGAATGTGTTCACGTTGTCTGGAGACCATGGAAGGCTCAGGCATTCCCTGCCTGATGTCTCGTTGCAGGGTCCCACTTCTCCTGCCCATTCCTGGGGTAGGGGCTACTTAGGGAGGCTGTGGGAGAGAATGTGATGCAGTGTCAGCTCACTGAGGGGGTGTAACTACTGCTGCATTACTGCAGTCTGTTGTGACTGTTTTAAATCTGTTGACTTCTTGGCCTTTCTTGTTTATTTTTAATGGAGGATGAAGCCCAACTCCAGACCTTTGGAAATCTGGATTAAAGTAAAATATCCCAGGAGACCAAACTGACTCTTCCCACGGCACTGTTGCATCTTTTTAGGATCTTTATTCCATCTTGGTCTGAGAGCTGTCTCAGATGGAGACAGAAGCCTGTGAATGCTTCCTGTTCATTTGCAACCAAAGACAGAGTCTCACATTCCTCACCATTAGAACCAGATATGCATCCTAAGCTTGGGGCTGCTCCATGATGGCCAAGCTCTTACCATGCTTTGGCTGCTGTGCTAAACCAGCCAGAGCTTAGCCGTGAAGTGAACCAGTTTAACAGCATCTTGAAGTCACTGTCGGGCTTTTAATGTAAGACTCAGGGTCTCTTCATTTCTGCAGTGGCAGATTTGTAGCAGCTGATTTGTGTTTTTTTTTCTGTCTGATGGAGAACTCCAGCAACTGGTGATAAAGAGGAAGGTGTTATACTGGGATGAATGCAGCCCTTCCCGCTGGGCAGCCATGAAATCGTCCCTGGGAAGTGTGCCTTGCAGTCAGGGGACTTTGCATGGTTGGAGCATCACGTGTACTGTGGGAGGTCCTTGCAGGGTGTGAGGTGAATTAAGCAGCCTGGAGACTTGCTGAGCACCCCATTGTTTAAGGGACACCAGAAAAACAATAGCTGATGTCCTGAGGAAGTGCCTGTGCTGAGGAAGAGGAGCAGAGTGTGTGACTTGTGGTGGCCCTGCTGTGGGAACAGCTGTGACTTTGAAACACCCCTTTCCTGGCCCATGCCCAACTCTGCAGCAGCACGGCGAGCAATAGGTTAAGCTAGGTAATGAAGCACTGAATAAATCATTTGCTCAGCTCACAGAATCTGTTCTGTACGAGTGGATTGCAGTATTTGTGAGGAAACCTGGTACCTGGCTTACCTTATTGATTGTATGATGTGGTTTTAATGGTCTGCAAAGGGTGCACAGATAGCTTCTGTGCTGCTGCCTCTTGTTAAATGCAGGAGGACTGGGATAGGTCTGTGAGGGTGGATGTGGGCTGCTGTGAGATAGACCTAAATGCTGCTCTGGGGGGAAGGGTGCATGTGCAGACTGGGGGCAAGGCCTCTTTTTCCAGAGGAAATGCTTTCTAGTGAAGAGAAGCCTACCTCTTCAGTGCAGAAGGGGAAAATCAGCTGTGTTCTTCAAGCTGTCAATAAGTGGAAATAAACACTATGGGCTCCATTGGTCTGCACTTCCTCTTATGGGACATTAATAGCCACATTTTGCAAAGTAGCAGTGGTTCCCCCATTAAAGAGGGATAAAACAGAAACACAATTCTTTCCTTTGTGGGATATGGGTTATGTCTCGAATGTTTTCCAGCCTGAGGGGTAAACATCTCTTAGGCAGAGCTGCAAAACAGCTTTGCTCACGTCAGGCTTTGAAAACAACTCCTCATTTAATTTTAACCAGAGGTTGGCACTCCCTGAGGAAAGCAGAGCTCTGTACTCACCCGGTTCTTTCTCAGACCCCCTCCAGGGAGAGCTGTACCACCCTCCCCAGCCAGCCCCCTTTGGCTGAGTGTTGCACACAGGTAGCCTTGGATTCTGCTAGCCAAATGCCACCATCTGTGTTGCTTATTAAAATCATGCTGGGAGAAGATAGCAGCAGAGCAATCTCTGGCATGGGAGAATAATTGAGACCCTTCTGTTTCCCAGGAAGTTTGGAATGAAGGTCCTTTTTCTCTGTGCCATCTGTGTTGAAGTTGCACTTGGTAACCACGTGGTACACAAAGATGGCACACCAAGCAGGCACCCTCCTCACCTTGTCCTCAAAACCCATCAGAAGTGACAGGCCCCAAGGCAGAGGCCTTGCAATCACCCAGTGCTTAGAATTGTTTCTTCCTCTTTGCAGGACCCTCCATTGTGACCCCTCCTAAGGACATCTGGAATGTGACAGGAGCACAGATCTACCTGAGCTGTGAAGTCATTGGCATTCCAACACCTGTCCTCATCTGGAACAAGGTGAGGGCCTTGCCTCTTAATGTCTAGCAAAGTTATGGTAGCTGAAACTGCTTAGTAAGCAACAGGACATAAAGTCATAGGAAATTGCTCATAGAAATTCACATCTTTGATGAGGTCTCCCATCTGTGCAGTTCTTTCCACCCCTAAACATCTGGCTTTGCTTAATCTATCTTTAATCATCTCTTTTTCCAAATTTGTGTTGGTCTCAGCACAGAACGGGACTTGTGTTTTTCCTGGTATTCAGAGCGTGTAGGCAGTGTCCCTTGACCTGCTGTCACCCTGCTGACGGCAGTGACTGCAGCAGCTGGATGCAGCTGAGCTAGCATGAGGCACTGGAGCATGGGACAGTTATCTCTGATATAGCAGGCAGCGTGCTGATTGAGGCAGGGTGCTGGTAACACCTGGCTCTGAGCAGGGACCAGTCTTGAGCGGGGAAGATCCTGGTCACAGGACTCAAGAAACTGTGAGACCCTGGGCTCAGACAGCAAGCAGCAGAGAATAACTCACTCTGGGCACACTACTGGTCTTTCACTGATGCTGTGCCTGCCTGGAAGAATGCTAGGCTTGCTGCAGCGGAAATATGTGGGTGCTGTCCCTGATCTGCATCTAGGGTAGGTCATACAGGCACAGAGCATTCCTGGAACAATGCTCACACATTTGATTTTCTGCTGCTGCCACACTAAAATGATGGGATCATCAGGAAAGGTGTGTGTGGACCACAGTCAACTCCTGCTGCCCCCCCGCCCCAAGCCAGAAGGCAGCTGCTGCAGGCTGCCAAGCTGGATTCATGCATGGGTACCAGCAGCTGCAGGTGGCTGAATCCTTACTGAGTGGGAGCATCACTTAATGGTTTAAACGTGCCTATGGGAGCGTGCACAAATATTCTGTGATCAGTGCGGGGCGTGTTTGCAGTACTCAGCAGCAGGCACACCAGAAAGTTGTGCTGCTCTTTCTGTTCCCACAGAGGCAAGGGGAAGACAGCCCTAGTGCACACATTGGAGCTGCACAACATACAGGATGAGATTAAATATCAGCACTAGAAAAACACTGTTTCCACACAAAATGTAGTCATATAGATCTAATGTTGATCTTGTTGCTAAAAGTTCTAGCGTAAATAAGACCCTAAACACTCAAACCTTTCTGACCTTCTGTTTAGATCATTCAAGGACAGTATGGTATCCAGAGAATGGAGCTTCTGCCTGGCGACCGAGAAAATCTGGCTATTCAGACCCGAGGAGGCCCTGAGAAACATGAAGTGACCGGCTGGGTACTGGTAAGTACTTGTGCAAACTGTTTGCAAACAGTGCAGTTTGCAAACAACCCATCTACAGAAGATGTATTGCAATGGATAGGAAACTTAGAGGAAAAGAATCTCTCTGTGTAGAAAGCCTGCAGAAGGCCTAAGACCTCCCCCAATCTGAGAACTTCTAGCTTTAGCAGTTGTCTTTGCTCCAGTGACACACATCACCTGCTGCAGAATAACACAGTGCAGAAGCCATCAGCTGTCACAGAGCAGGCTTCTTGAGGTAGCAGAGTACCTGCAGCCCAATGACCAATTGCCACATTATAAAGGGAAGCAGTAGGGAGGGAGCTGCTCTGCATCCCAGTAAGGGAATTGCATCAGTAAGTACGATGGCTCCCAGCTGCAGAGAATCTGGCTTAGGCAAGGCAAAGTGGTTCCTGCAACACATGCCAAAGCAGAGGGGGAAACAGGGAAGATTTTGAGCCAGTCATTTTGCAGAACTAACTGCCTAGATGCAGAATGTTCTTGGAAGGATTATTTTTTTTTTATTCCTGTTTCCGGACTCTTGCCAAGCGTGAAGGGTTCCAACGTAGCTCCAAACTAAGTAAATACTAAAAGAAAGGGAGTGTTACAGCATGCTCAGTCTGGCCTAGCAAACTGCAGCAATGGTAGGCTGAAGATCAGGAGCAGCTTGTCCCATGCTGCTGGAGAATACCATAATATGAACTAAACAGCTGTTCAGAGCAGGCAGAAGCAACTGTGCAATCAGTATGGTCTCTAAAGGTTAATAGATACTTTATCCTTTCTGCTAATCCCATTATATAATTAGGAAATTAACAACTTACTTCTATCATGAGGTATCTCTGCTTCTTCACAGGATACTTACTGGGGAGGGGATGTTTCTTTCCCTAGATATCTCCTCTGAGCAAAGAAGATGCTGGAGAATATGAGTGTCATGCATCAAATGCCAAAGGAGAGGCAACAGCTTCTGCAAAAATTCATGTTGTGGAAACTCTGCATGAAATAGCCCTGACAAAGGGTAAGTAGTGTGGCTGAACATTCAGTAGCTCTCTCCCCTCTCAGCTTAATTACTTGATCCAGAATGACCATTCCTATTTAATACTGTCAAATTCAGATGCAGCTTCCAGTAGGTTTGAGAGGACACTGCCAGCCCATCTCAGTTGCCAGAGTTCCCAGGGGGTTGTCAAGTAACCCAAAATGCTGTAAAGTACTGGAGATTAAGATGCCAAATGAAACACAGCTTTTGGGTAGATTGTGGGGTTTTTTTCTATAGCACCTTTCATTGTTTTTCTAGCCCTTAATTAGTACCCTTTTCCCCCCCATTCTCAAAACACTTGCAAGCCTGCCCATTTCACCTGGCAGCAGGATTGACATAACCATCCCAAGAAAGAACAGGGAGTTCAAGCACTCCAAATTCTTTATAGTCTTTCTTTAGTTTAAATGGAGTGGCTTTAACAGGAGGTTAAATCTGGGTCTTTGTATCCCTGAATAGCTGAAAGGCTTTCGGACAGTATTAACAACATCTGGTGTTGAATTAACAACAAAATGAGTCCCAGCATCACTTTAAGCACAGCAGCCTTTACCATGGGTTTTTAGCTGTCTCTCTTTCCAGACATCATTCTTATGGCTAGTACTGAGTTGTGCCACAAATAGCAGGAACTTGTGAGCTAGAATTTAAGATACTTACTGAGAGGGAGAGCAAGGGTGGAGTGCTGCATGTGTTGCTTTGTGGTTTACATCTTCTGTGCACACAGCTACTGCTGTTTCTTGTCAGCTATAGGAAAGCTCCCAAGTAAGCAGTCCGTAGCTAAGCAATAAGCTGGCAGGCCCCCATTTTTTGAGAAGGAGCTGATAATATTAATGGATTATTTTCAGATGGAACAGGCTGCTCCATAGCTATATGCTACGCCCTTAGGGAGTCAGTGCCTGATTTCTCAGTGATCTCAACCCAGAAAAATGCCACCTACCACCCTCCTGCTGCAATTGGAGTCCTCCTGTGGGAAGGGAAAGAAAGCATTCTCAGATAAGACATCAGAAAAGTCACTTCCCCAGCTGCTGTCCGAGCTCTGACATTACCCCTTGAAACAGTGTGCAGCCTAACATGTTTCTGTTTTTCCACAGATGATGGTGCAGAGCTGTGATCTGAGGACTTTCACTTATGCACCGTTTTAAGTTAGTATTTTGGAAAGCTGCAGCCTCAGGCTTTTTCTAGCTCACTAATCATTCTCTTACCTCCTTTATTCTTCGATTACCCATTTGCTTGCACACTTCCTTTGCAGATATACAAATAAAGAGATTCACGAGTTCAATTACAAATTTTAATTCTATTTACAGGAAATAAACATACTTTTAAAGAGCATACAGCTGATGAGTAAGACTATTTTAAACACAACCTACACGAAATTAAACAAAATCTGCATACTTCAGTCTCACATTTTAAAAAACCTCTTTAAGAAGCTAAACACTCATCATCCGAGGTGCAATACTCATAGACATCAGCTCTTGGAAGAGGAGTTTGCAGGCGTAGGGCATTCGAACCAAAGATATCTGGGAAGAGATTTCAAGAGTTGTGATTGATTGATAAGCACTCCTAAAGCATCAACTAACTACCCAGCTTGAGTCAAGTTTTTTGACTGATTTTTGAATGTTTGGAAGTTTTTTTGAATCTATCAAACTCAAAGAGGGTGCGTTTAAGTTGGATATAAAGAAAAAAGTGTTTTTACAGTGAGGGGGGTGAGATGAGGCAATTGCACAAATCTCCCAGAGTTGGTGGAAGCCCCATTCCTGGAGACATTAAAAGCCAGGCCTGATGGGGCTCTGAGCAACCTGATGTAGTTGTTCCTGTTCAATGCAGAGGAGTTGGACTAGATGGCCTTTAAAGGTCCCTTCCAACTCTGGATTCTATGATTCTGAATCAGGCATGAGAGCATTTAACACGGATTGGTTAAGGATAGCAATAAAGCAAGAGGAAAGCAGAGACAGGCTATAGAGTCTACAAAACAGCTATCCAAAATTAACTTTTTCAACAGGAAAAAAAAAGGCAGCCAGGGGATTTGATCTTCAATAAAAATAATTTAAACAGGGGCACATTTGCACAGCAAAGCATGCCTCCTATGCAGTAACTACAGTTAAGATTTCCAGCATACGTCCCTTACAAGCAGCAGTCAGTTCCCAGCACACCAACAAACCTATTTAAAGTGATTCTTTTTATCTCTGCTGCCAATCTGCCTTGACACAGCTCTTTAGCTATGCACACACTATAGAACAAACACTATAAATAATACTGTACGAGAAAAAGCACATGCTATAAATAATCATGAAAAGAAGTGCTACACAAAAGACCTTCCCATGGGAACCCCAATCTCAGGCATAAAGTATCTGCATGGGGACAACCACAGTTCTAAATTCCAGCAATTTGGAGTCTTACTGTTTAATATTCTAAAAATAAGCTCTCCAACTGCTCACTTTTGAAATCTCTCCACTGCAAAATAGTTGAGCAGCATTTCCTGCCAAGTGACGGTCCAACAGTCTAACAGGAAACATCCGAATCAACTAGGACACTGTAAACAAGTAAGTAGCTATGAAGCTAAAGAAGCACTTGTTCTCATGTTTCTTTAAACATTTTCATTTAAACATAACTAACTTCTCCCTTCTGCTGTTCACGGGAGTCATATTTCCTCTGAGTCACTGGATGGTGAAGCCCACACTTACCTGTGTTTTATTTCGGCATCCTCGGCATTCGTACGTGTGAGTCCTTGTGTTTGCAATTGCCATGATCCCACAGAGGTTACACACGTGGACTTGGTACGGGTCTGATGCCTCAAACAACCTCTCTCTCAAGAACTGGGCTGCTCCATGGGCAATCTGACAATCTCGTTCCATTTCTCCAAAACGAAGGCCACCATCACTAGGTACAAAAAAAAAAACAAAACAACTTCTTGAGTTCTCTGGCACCATACATCAGTGCTTGTTGCTACAACAAGTAACCTGACAGAGACAGAACAGCAATATTCCAAGGCAGGAGTAAATCTGGGCATTAATTTTCCCCCACAAATAGAAATGTTGTAAGTAAATGCTAACACAACATTGTTAACTGCTGGGGGCACATGGCTAAGTATTGGTAAAGCAGCTATCAGATACCAAACAGATAGAGCACAACACTATATAGCAAAGTGATGAAAACCATTAAATCATCCTCTGCTCCTCTATGCTGGTTTTGACACACAGACAATCACATACCCATTACTATGATAGGTAAGACAAACCCAACTTGGCAATTTTTTTTTTTTCTTTTTTTTCCAAAACAGCAAGACAACAAGAAACTATGACAACACTGAAAACAATTTCTTCCCTCCTATCCCTTCTTCTCTGGCACAACATCACTCCTTTGCTTCTGGATTTTCTTTATACTTCCTCCTCCTCTACAAGTAGAACACTTGGTTTCTGCTTCTCCTTCCTTCTCAGACTGTTCCAACATGCATCTTCCCAGCAGACCTCTGTTCTCCACTAGCTGCTGTAGCATAGCTGCCTTCTGTGGGGCACAGTCCTTCTGGAACAGACTGCTCCAGCAGCCACAGTTCCCGACAGACTACACACTCCAGTGTGGGCTACTCTCCACAGAAGCAGCAACTAAAGACTCCAAAGGGAAGAGTGTATAGAAAATAATAAACATCCTTACCGAGATCTTCCTTCCATGGGCTGTCTGTTAAGTATCTGGATGGGCCCTCTTGCACGAGAATGGATTTTGTCATCTACCATGTGCTTCAGCCGCTGATAATATGTAGGACCAATGAAGATCTGTGATGTGATTTTTCGCCCAGTGAAGCCATTGTAGAGGACCTAAAGCAGTCAATGCAATCACTGAACCATAAGCCTTACTGTCTGCCAAACGTATTAAAAATACAATGAATTGATGTTTTGGTTGTACCTCATTTCCTCTTAAATGATAACCATAATCTGATAGAAGATTGGAAATCTTCTGCACATTGACAGCATCATTAAATGGTGTAGCATCACCAATTTCTCCCTTATTTGCCGACACCTACAGAGAAAAGATTTGCAAAAGCTTGTCAGATTTCTCAGCATCAAGCAATACATTTCAAATAATTTTAGCTATAATTTTAATGCCAGAACTTGAGATTCCCTACCCATGATAGTGCCGTATCTTCTTTCGTTATCAGCTACAAAATTTAGCTGAGGTTTTCAAAACTGGACAGTATCAACAATTTTCTACTCCTTTTTCTAGGTTACAGGATACATTTGGAATAAAAGCAACAGATGATTTGCTGGACAAAATTTAGAAGACTGTAGGTCCTCCAAGAAACTTTTCTATTTGCCATTACGTAAATGGAGAACAACTGTTGTTGTTTTTTAACTGCATTAGCACTTACCACTTACATGTATTTAATGCTTGCTTGTGTATATTTACAAAAAAAAATATATATATATGTATATATATGTATACACGTATATTAACTCATATCCCTTAAAACATGCAGCATAAAACATTCTTCTTACCTTCCCCTGAAGACATTCAATCAAGTGACCAATGGTCATGCGGGAAGGGATGGCATGGGGGTTGATGATGATATCTGGTGTGATGCCTTCACAGGTGAAGGGCATGTCCTAGAGCACCAAAACAGGCAGTCAGTACTTCCCAGCACACCAGCTTTACAAAAAGCAGTCCATAGATTCTAACTGTATTTTTAAAGTATTTCAAGGGCCCTGAGATACCACTGTAAGGAACAGTAGCATCCCTTTCTGAACACATTCTACCCAAATTTAAATCCACATTTTGCACGCCAGTACATGTTCCATAGATTACTTACTCGCGTTGGTTTCAATGCTAAAAACACAGAGAAGATGAAATGCTAATAAAGTATTATTATTAAAAAAAAAAGGAATCACTACCTCTTGCCTGTACTGGATACCACAGGTTCCTTTCTGACCATGTCTGCTGGCAAATTTATCTCCTATTTGAGGGATTCTTACAGACCGTACCTGTGAACCATAGGAAAACATTAAATGGGAAAATTAGATACAGAAAAAAGTTGTTAAGTAGAAAACACGTACAGGTTGGTGCTCACCCTGATCTTGCAGAATTTGTATCCTTCCTGGTTAAGAGTTACCATGACCTGATCTACAATACCAGTCTCACTAGTTCGCAGAAAAGTGCTACAGTCTCTCTTGGTGAAGCGCCTGTTAGTGCTCTCCAGTTCATCTTCGTTTTCTGGCAGAGTTACTGTTTTGCCAATGATGACATCATCCCCAGACACACGTACTCCAGGTGCAATCAAACCATCGTCATCAAGTTTGTCATAGATTGCATGTCTCATACCTCAGGGGACAGAAAAAGTTAAAAATAGATTCCCAAGCTTTTCAACATCAAGACTTCGATGTTTTGTAGAAATTCAACCAGTCTGCTTACAGTTTTAGCCTGCCAATAATAAAATGTCTAAATATGAAGTGAACATCTCAGCTGATGCATTTTCCTATGAACACACACATTTCTGCTATTCAATGTGTCTCAAAGATTGAATCAGCTCAACAGCAATCACCTCTACACAAATGTGAAATCAGTGAACTCAGTCTCCATACCCTGCTTTATCTTACCTTGGCAAGTCTCACGGGTAGGCTTCTCGAAAACTTCCTCTTGGTCATATCCTTTTTTGGACTCCTGCTCTTTGTAGGAGCGATAGAACACAGATCTGAAACAAAGACAGATACGTTCTCTGTGAAACCAGCATCATTTTCCCTCATCCGTACATGCCAGTTTCATTTAAAGCACCATTTTGCCAAGTGTTAAAGCTACTGTCACTGATGACAACCAAAACAATTCACATGCCACACAACCTTTCCTTTAAAGTATTGTTAATCTGACTGGAAAAAAAATCCACAACAAACAAACACATAAATTTCAGATGGCATTTTAATGGTCACTTCTTAGACACTGCCAAAATACCTATAAAATAACATGCTTTATTTTCAACTGGGGAGATGTTCCCATCTACAAAGCAGTTATTGCTCTTAAGGCCGATTCCCATCTTAGAATCAGAGAACCGTTTGAGTTGGAAGGGACCTTTAAAGGTCATCTGGTCCAACTCCCCTGCAATGAACAGGGACACCTACAGCTACATCAGGGTGTTCAGAGCCCTTGATCTTCATCAAATCAATCTCCTATTACTTTTCTTAACTCCACCCTTTTGCAAGCACTTTTACTTCTGCTATCTTGCAATGCTGAGTTTCAATGGAAATCTTTCCATTTTTATAGACTTCTTTCTGGGCCCTTGCATATTTCTGCTATGCTGCTAGCACACTAAAACCACAACCTTTAAGAACAGTATCATTCACATCTAATTGCTCCCATGAATGCAGGAGATTCCTCCATACAAGTTTCACATGAACCACAAAAATCTAACAGTCCCATACTCACTCTACATAAGAAGGTGCAAGACACTTAGTACACAAGTTTCAGGTTCAAAAAAAATGAATAAGAGCAGAAATCTGTTGACCAGTTAAGGTTATACAGCTAAGCAGTCACCTAAAATCTAGCAATAATGCACAGTCACATCAGCCACCAGTTGTCTCAACAGCAGTTCCTAATAAGGAGAGGAACATGCCAATCCTCACTCATAGCAACTGCTGTGCTACTGAATACACCATTTTATTACAAAGCTACAATATTGTCATTAAGGAGTTCATATAACTGGCAAGTCACAGAACAAAAACTCAGAACATGTTTTCATTTAACCAGCATAAACAGAACAAATAATATAAAAGACAAGACCAAAAGGGAAAAGCCAGGGATGCACAGTGGGGAGTCAAGCTACACAAAAGATGAACGATTACTGGCTGAGTTCTGCTAAGACACACATTCACCATTCCTCTGAATGTGAATTCTTCAGTCTGAAACTCCCTCCACCCCCATTTTTAAGGATACCTTGCAGTGCAAGACAAACCTTCCTTGAACCTCTGGACAACTCACTATAGTACTTCATTCAATTTTCAAACAGATCAAAAATTTGAGAAATCACACCTGAAAAAGCCTCTGTCGACAGCAGAACGGTTCATGATGACAGAATCTTCCTGGTTATAGCCTGTATATGATGCAATGGCTACGATTGAATTGATACCTGTAATACATCGAGTGAATATTTTTAAAACATGAACACATATCAGACAGGCATTACTTACAACTAAAATAAGCCCGTCTCTTCACAGTGAACCTGCTCGACCCTTTCCTAAGATAGAATCTCCACATCCCATGTGAAAAGCCATGCTGTATCAGTAAATGCAACTCCGAGCACAAAGAGAGATTAAATTTGTCAACTCAGGAGTGACCTCATGTGGAGAACCCACACAGGAAACACATCCTTTCCAGTTTCCATTTAAGCCTATTTACGTGGAAAAGGAGTTCTAGCTGCAACGCTAGAAACACTGTAGACTAGGCACCAAGCCAACATTTAACCCAAAATTCCTTTTTAAATTGCATAAATTTGCTAAATATTTAGGTATGATGCAAACATTTATGACAGTTTAAACTAAACATTAAACAAAAAGAATACTAACTATGAACTGACAACGTACCTGCTGGTAACTCTCTAAATCGCAAGTACTCCATGGAGCGTGTTGTTACAAGGGGCTTCTGAGGATAGTACAGAACATGGGCCAGTGTGTCCATACGAACATGGAAGTTTGTAATGTAGACTCCCATTGCCTGTTTACCCATAGCAGACTGGTAGGTGTTCCTAGGAGACTAGACAGGCAAGGAAAGACAGCAACATAGACATTTATATATGCACATAATGGCTCTTAATGCATATACCTGTGGGTTTCCTATCTATCTTATAAGCAAGATGGCAGAAGTGATGCACTGACCTGGTTGTGATCGGGGAAAGGAATAATAGAGGCACACACTCCCAGGATCATGGAGGGGTGAATCTCACAGTGGGTATATGTTGAACAATACGCAACACCTTTCTCCTGCAAGTCATCTGGAGTCATGGCCAGCATCACAGTCTCCTCTTCCAGTGTATCGATGTACTCTACTACACCACTGGCCACAAGGTCCTGCCAACTAATAATCAATGTTTGAAGTACATAACATGCACATAAAATCGGTCTCTTCAAGTAACAAGAACAAGGATTTCTCTGCCTTATTATAACTACAGCTGCATTAGTTGTATCAAAAGTGAATTAAGTTGCCACACAGCAAAAGCATCTTTGCATTGCTCAAAGCTTTAAACATTTTCTCCTTCAATTTAAAGGAACTTGCAGCTTTCCAGCTGGAAAATTAGATACTGACTTACATTTCAGAATTGTCTCTCACCTGTAATTATTATACTCTCGTTCCTTCAGTTGGTCAATATGCCTTTTCTTCAACAGCAACTTCTGCTTCTCCACAATTAGAAGAGGTCGGCAAATTCTGCCTGCATCAGTATAGATGCGGATTTCCCGCTCACGAATATCCCTAATCATTGAGACCTGCACAACAAAGCAAAGTCTCAGCCTGGAATCAGAACTACAGAGTACAAAATAGGATAACAAAGTTCCCAAATTCAAAGGCTCTCCACGTGTTGCCAGCAGAACAGAACAAACATTAACACTCATACAAAAAAAAGCATTTCAAGAGATAATTTTTTAAGTCTTTTCAATAAGCATTTTTTCAACTGGTTCTTCTTAACAAATGAACCAAAAAAAAAAAAAAAAAAGGTGTGCAAACAATGCTGTTTAGAGTCTTCAAAGCAGTCCCAATATACTGCCCTCCCTCATCTCCAAAGATCCCCGAAGTCTTGAAGCTGTACCTCCGACACAATTATATCCATCTGACGACGGAGCTTCCTTAGGGTATTCATAAGCTGCTCTGGATCTTTGTGTATTCCTACCCAGCAGCCATTAACAAATATCTTGGTAGCACTAGAAAGAGGAAAAAAAAACAAAACAAAACCACAAAACCCTGAAGCACTGTGCAGGTAATAAAAGCCTAATATCTGTTTAAGTAATTTTGTTTGCACATACTCTGCAATAGCTGCTGGAGATATTTCTTCCAGATTTTCCATACTCCACTCTTCCAAGAATTCCAAAATTGGGGATGGCTGAGACCCCACAGAAATGTAAGCCATCAGAGCTAAGTTCTTGACAAGTCCTACTGCGTGACCCTAGGAGAAACGTAAGATTTTGCATTTCCAAACCAAAAGACTCCCCATCTTCCAAATCAAGTCCAGAGAATTGTTTCAAGCCCTCGAGGAACTGTACACAAAATATGCTAATAATCTGTGGTTTGTTTCTACCACTCAAATACAAAGTTAGCTATAAAGCTAAGTGTTCATGTCAGTATTTCAGGTGAAGTGCGGGTGATCACTTAAATTGCCACGATCATAATCCCAGAACCATTAATGGTTGGAATGATGACTAAAATCATCTAGCCCAGCCACAAAATGACCACCAGATAAAAGCAGTTGGGCACACAGCAAGTAGTGATGAAAATACGATGTTCGTTACCTCGGGAGTCTCAGCTGGGCAAACCATTCCCCACAGCGTATTGTGCAGCTGCCTGGGCTTTGCTAGCTTTCCATCTCTACCAATTGGAGAATTCAGGCGTCTCAGATGGGAAAGTGTTGATGCAAAAGTCAGGCGGTTTAACACCTGAATGTAACAAGGAACTTGGTTAGGCAAAGCTTCTTCTCTGTGGTGTTCTGGCAGGTATCACCATACATTAGACAAAGCATCAACAGCTACCAGAAACAATGTATTTGAAAAGAACTAAAATTGTACCTGAGATACACCTGCTCTGGCCTGATGAGCTTTCTTCTGATCACCCCAGTTTCCAGTGGCCAATGAATATTTCAAACCATCAGAAATAATTCTCGTTTTAATTGCCAGCTCCAAGTTGAAATCCTTCCCTCTGTCAATAAACTTTTGTGCGTATATTCTCACTTCCTTCAGCAAATTCTTAAACATTCTGGAGAAGATGTCAAGAAATAAGATTAAACAGTACTGTATCAATTTAGCCTACTCAACGTAGAATGGGAAAAAAAAAGTCACCAGTCTTCTTAGCAGAAGTGATATGTAACAGAGGGAAAAGGAGAAAAACAAAACAGCAAGCACCAAACTAATCTGCTTGAGAACATGCACAATACATGCTTCAAAATAAAGCCATGATCAGATATAAGCTGAGATGCCCAAGACTGCCTATCAGCCTCAATAAATAGCCCAATCTATTTAGAAGCTCAGAACTGGCAGTGACTCTTCTATTAATTATCTCCAAAGAATATATATTTACCCTCTGAACAGAAAAGCCAGCAGTGGCCCAGCAAGATCCAGCCTTTTGTTGCCATAATGATCTCTGTCATCAAGTTCTCTTCTGCCCAGTGCAGCCAACAACAATCTATGAACCATATACCTAAAGAAGTAAGTTCATATTTTAAACCATCAGCAGACATTCACAACAAAAAATACATGCCTTTATTAAATACATTAGTGAACTGTTTCCTAAAGGTTGTCCATTTTAGATTAAGTTAAAATACTGCTGCTCTAAGGCAGGTCACTTCAGTGCTTGTGCCCTTAGAATTGAGTAACACACTAAAATTTTAGATGACTGAAACAAAGTTAGTATTTACATCATGATGGCAATGCATCTTCTGCTACATGTCTGCCCTGGACAGTAATACAGTCTGTGTTTAAGCTTGTGAGACTGTGAGCTCAACGTGGCATTTGAAGTAAAATGACAGGTCACCCAACATTGTGATTTATCTGCATAACAATAAGCAGTGATTAAGAAGATGCTCCAAAGGTTTTAAAGAGTGGGCTTATATTACATACAACTTGTCAATAGTTATCGCTCCCTACAATTTAACTAGCAACCTCTGTATATTTTTCACCCAAAGAGATTTGAAAAGGAATACTTGATCATTATCACCACATCTTTGAATCCAGCGGTGTTGGGGGCCTTCATTCTCTAATTTTTTTCTAACTGTTTCTAATTCTCTGCTTTATCATCATTTGCATTTTCTCAGATAGGAAAACAAACATCCTAAAATTCATCACCAAGTATCCAGAAGACTGAGGTTAAAACAAACTCCTATTCAGAGTGCTTTTCCAAACACGCACATCAGATCTGTCTTCAATGACCAACTGCAGGTGTGACAGCACACTTGAGAATATACCAACGTACCCTAGAAAATAGGCCTTCTTGGTTTCACAGAAGTCACTGACACCAACGTGTGGAAGCATTTCTTTCTGCAGGACTTCCTTAGCATACTTGATTCTCTTTTCCTTGGTGACGCCTGGCTTTGCACCTCTTGATCCAATGAAGTTCAGAGCAACGTTTTGCTCCTGTATGACGAAGGCTTCATCCAGAGAAGGCTTAACCTAATGAACAAATTACAGCAAAACTGTGAAGCTTATGGCGCTCGCTGGGGTAGAAACTATGCAGGAGCCTGCTAACAATTATTTTCAGGAACTGCTAATTACTGTTTTCTGGCTTTACTACAGTAGCTCTTTCAAAACATAACAGAGCATGTGGGAAGCACACAAAAATTTTTAGTTAAGGCTTCAGACAACAGTTCTCATTCAAATATTTTCTAGGCCTGCTGCTGATTCAGACATAAATACAGATTTAACAATTAAAGTCAAGGACAGCAGGATAAGAACCTGCCTCTCCAAGTATTCACTCACTCTTCACAATTTCCACTGTGATTTGCTCACTCAGAACACTCATTGGAATGAGTAAAGCAGAAAGTTTTCCAGGCTTCTAATAGACAATAAATTAAACTGGAAAATGAACAAAATACTGACTGATATAAGAGTAGCCACAGCTGAACATCGCATAATGTTAAGCTAGAAAATAAGTTATTTAACATCTTACCATTTCCATCATTTCTGGATCTTCAAAATCATAAATGATGTGCTCTAAAATGTCCCTGTCAGACACAAACCCTAGTGCACGAAAGACAATTATGATTGGCACTTCTTGTTTGATATATGGCAACGTTGCTACAATGCGCTGACCAATAGCACTCTTCTTTGCGCCCTAAAAAGACAGAGGATAATATACATTAGTCTAAAACGATTTAGCCTTCAAATAAAACACTCTCTCTGAACTCGGATGATGTATTACAAATGCATTTATTCAAGCACTACAGGAAAACAGGACTTCTCAGTAGACTATGAAGCTATTCCAACACTTTATGCAAGTGACTATTTTTTTTTAAAAACTGTTTCCAACCTCAGAAGCCTGAAGAACTTGAATATTCTTCCTCATACAGAAGAATACCATTTGTTCATCCGTATGTATCATTTTCTTCCAATTCATACTCCATTTTCCTTACATCAGCTTATATCCAGCTTAGAAAAGCTGTGCAACTCTCCATTTTTATGATTACTCAAGTAAGTGCTCCCTCCTCCTCAGAAAGGTTCAGGTATTTCAGGACACAGAGGGACAACCACTGAGGAGTGCCCCTCCCCCCCAATGAAGTGGTGTAAGGATTCTATTAAAGCTGCTCTTTGAATGCTTGGAAATTTCTCTGCAGTCAGTGCAGTGGAAAACGAGTACCAACACTTCCTGCTTTTGAACTTAGGAACAGCACCTATTTCCCCACACAGATCTGATCTGGAACTGGGAAATCACTGCATGATGCCTGGACACAATTATTCTAAGTATGAATTAATACATGAGCTGCAAAACACATCTGAAACTTCTGTCTTTGGCAAAGACAGGGTCTGTGTCCTTATTGTCTTTTGTCAAAAAGCAGAAATGTGTTTGGATATCCTAAAGGCTCATCTATAGTAATTGGTTCTAAGACTTTTAACCGCACCTTACTGTGGCACAAAGAGAGCCATCCCCAAGTTATTCATCCCAGAGACAGACATTAATCTATGACATAACAGAACACGTTTTCATGTAATTTCACCTTCTCACAATTTGCTATCAGAAGAAAATCCTTTTCAAAACTGCAAAGTAAATGACATGAAGACACAGGATAGGATCAAAACCTGCAAAAACAACCTTCAATGCAAGGCCCAGCAAGGGGATTATTACTGCTGAGACATACCTGCCCACCTCTGGCTAGCATGCTAACCCATATAGTACTTGTTGGTCGAGAGGAATTTTCCAGACAAGACCTACACTCTCCCGTGTAGGCATATTTGGAATCTTTTTTTGCAAACACATATACTGTGTTTGTAGCCATTTTCTCTTGAGCAATCAGAACCTGTGTAGAGACAAGAACACAAAAGGACACATGATAATAACAAGCACAAGGTTTCTTTATAGAATCATAGAAACATGTAATAGCTTGGGTTGGAAAGGGCCTTAAAGATCACCTATTTCCATGTGCAGGGTTGCCACCCACTAAAACAGGCACCAGCTCAGGCTGCCCAGGGCCACATCCAGCCTGGTCTTGAGTGCCTCTAGGGATGAGGCACCCACAGCCTCTCTGGGCAGCTGTGCCAGCATCCTACTGCCCTCTCAGTAAATAATTTCCTTCTAACATATAACCTACATCTCCTCTTTTAGTTTAAACCCATTCCCCCTTGCCCTATTGCTAGGAAACCATGTAAAAAGTCTGTCTCTCTCCTGATTATAAGCTCTTCACAGCATGAAGTCAATTTGCCAAACTCAGTTGGACTAGACTCCACGTTTTCAAAGCTCAGCATTAAGCAAAACTTATGCTTTGTTAATATAGAATAACCAAAATAAAAAGACTCAGAGAACATTCTTCTGAGACGCACTCACCACATCTGCTAAGCATGCTGAGAACTCGGCATTAATTTTAGCCACAATATTGATAAAGGAAGCATGTCATTATCTGCTTCCAAGGTCAATGAACTAAACCGTGCAAATAAATTCTAATGACAGCTCTGATAGTAAAAGCTAGATTTTTTTTGCCTCCAAGAACAAACACTATTTTTTCTTTTCTTTTGCCATATTTGTCCAGGTGTCAAGTAACAACTGTCAAGTCAGTTTCATCGCTGAGGCACAAGCATATGGAAAGGACATGCTCTGCTAAAGCTGAATGAGGAGCAACAGAGGGAAGAAAGAAACAGGATAAGCCTAACCTTGTTATAAAATGCATCTACACAGCTGTGAACAACCCAAAGGAGACTGCAAAGGAAGAAATACCCTCCTCCTACACGTGATTATGTTTTCGAGTGTGTGATGCTCTGCAATGTAGGAAAAAATAATGGACCTAGAAGAAGAAAAGGTGGTTCACAAAGTCCTAGCACAATATTAAGTTAACCTTTCTCCAAGATTAGGACTACCTGCAGTAATTAAAATGTTTATATTCCCAGCAAAAGAATTGGAAATAAGTAACAGAATTTCCAGTGCCAGTAAAGACAACTACGCGAAGTATCATCCCTTACCTTTTCTGATCCATTAATGATAAAATAGCCACCCGGATCCAGAGGGCATTCGTTCAGTTCACAGAGATCACGGTCAGTTAAGCCATTTAACAAACAGTACGTTGATCGTAACATAATAGGAATTTTTCCTATAAAAGTTTTCTGATGTTGTGTCTGTAACTGATCCTCTCCTTCTTTAATAACTGTTTTAGTTATGTCCACGTATAGGGGGGCTGAATACCTACAGAAAAAAAAATACCATTGTGTTGTTTATCAGTTACTACTCCAGCCTTTGCAGAAAGCTGACGAATGTAATTATTCTACTCACTGATAATATGGAGCATTATTATCAGATCATCTGGATTTAACGATTAGACATTGTAATAAGAGCAGTAATGATTACATTGTCGAGATGACTAAATAAAAAAAGACTATCAGTTAGTAACACAGAGCCAGTCCTTCCTTGTATTTTAACCATCACAGAGATGTTTCTTACGTAAGGTTTCTCAGCCTGGCTTCATTGGGCATCATAGGTGACGGTGCTCCATCTCTTTCCCAATGCGTAGGTTTGGAGAGATAGATTTGTTCAAACTTCAGGAGATACCGGGGCTGGAAAACAAGACATTTATCTGCAATAGCCAAACCATCCATCTTAGTTATTCAGGAGCAGCCCTTGAGCTTAATACCCAGTGCATGCCCTCAGCTCAGGGCATGGAAACAATCCCCCTTCAGATGGCTAGCTGAGCAAATCATACAATCAATCCTTGGAGTTGGAAGGGACCTTTAAAGGCCACATAGTCCAGCTCTCCTGCAATGGACAGGGACACCACAGCTAAATCAGGTTGTCCAGGACCTGATACAGTCTTGCCTTGAGAATCTCCAGGGACAGAGCATCAACCACATCTCTGGGCAGCCTGTTCCAGTGCCTGTTCCAGTGCCAATCACTCAAGAACTTTTGATAATTTCTAGGCACCTCATTAATAAAAAACACATAGAGGTAACTGAAGGGTCAAAACCATTGGTTAGAGTTAAGGTACCCATACAACGTTGGGTATAAGGTACCCAAACAACATTGTCTTCCTGTAAAACAACTAACTCAAAATCTACTAAGTCAGAGGGAGTACATTAATAAACAGCATATGCCCAGTATATATTTATTGTTGACTTAGCTTTAGACAAAACTGCTAAGTATACAATATAAAAGGCAAATTTACTTCAACGCAAACAATAGGCTGACACATCAAAAAGGTGTGAGTCTTTGTGCAGCTTTACTCCTATGCATATTGTATTACATGTAATCATTTTCAGTTCCACAGAAATACTTTCACAGTAAAGCATTAAAAAAAAAAAGTCAAGAAAAGACAGGTACCTATCAGCAATAGAGAAATTCTCAGGATGTTTGTTTTGCTCTGAGAGCCAATCATCCCTCAAATTCCCACTGCAATGAGATTTTAGAGCTGCACTGTTCTCAAAGCATTCCTTCACCAACTAAAATTTAAGGGTGTAGAAACATTAACAAATCATTCTACCAGAACATAAACAAGTTGAAAGACCCTCTACCTTGAATCGCCTTTCTTTGAGCTCCTGTTTCACACTGTGACCACTTGCAGAACAGAAACTAAACCAAATAAATAACAGTGCTGCCACCTCACCACCTAGAAGCCCGCTGAGAATATCTATTACTAAAGCAAAACTTGAGTTCCATGCAGTCATCTAACTGTATCTGAGCCATAAAGACTCTGCAGTAGCACACCACCAAAGCTACATTTGCTCTAGCACAACTAGATCTCAATTCTCACCCAAACAAACACTTTTTTCCTGGATTTGAAGCAGTAGCTGTGCAAAATAACTTCCACAAGTTCTCATATAAGCACACAGGACACACATTTACTGTAATTCCCATCTCTCAGCATGGTTGTAAAACACTTTAATGTGCTATAAAACATACTGCCCGAGCTGCACTGAAAATGCAAGGCTGAACATGGAGGGAAGGAGAATCAAGAAGTCACCTCAGATTAGTCCAATCATACTCAGTTTCTTTAAATTAATCCAGCGTTCTCCAATTAGGCAAGAGATCGACAACAAGTAAAACCGAAGGAAAAATCAAGCTTTCTTTTTCTCACATTTAGGCCATACACTTAAAACTTTAATTGGATTAATAAAAGCAAGAAACAGACCATCGAGTCAAATACTACATTTTGGGCAAAGTTAGGCACATAATACACTGGAGATCCATATATAATTGCATACAGATCATACAGCATCTGCAGAACTGCACAGCTAGGGAATGTAGACATAACATACACAGAGTAACAGAGGAAATATTAAGAGAAATTACAGCAAGATTGTCATGGTTCTATGTTTTTTTCTTTGTTTTCGGGTTTCAGTATTCCACATCAAAACATCATGTAGTGTACAGGGCATTAAAGTGTCACTGCCCCAATCCCAGCTACCTATCCCTGTACATTACAGCAGTCACGGGATCTGGCCCTTCCAGGTGGGGGGGCACTCTCTTGCTGCCTGGCAGTGGGTGCTGGAGGTGCTTTCCTGGCCGTTCCAAGCTTTTCAGGTTTGACTCGGTCCCGGGAACTCTCTCTCTCTCTCATCTTGTCTGATTTATTCATCTCAATTTCAATTAAATTGTATTATATTGTGTTATCTTGTATTCCGATATTATAGTAAAATAAGTTTTCCTCCATAGATTGCTGCCTCTGCTCTTTTCCTCCCTTCCTTCCTTCCCATTTTTTGTGGGACTGGGATGGGGGAGGGAGGGCAGAGGCCTGTCGCCCCTGTCACGGACATAGATTGATCTGGTCAACTCCGTGACAGATTTTTGGTGCCCAACGTGGGGCACACTACTTTTTAGCTTTTAGAACGAATCTCTTTTTCTCTCTGCTCTTAGAGAGCTTCGTTAGGGAGCATTATCAGCAGTTCAGGTTTCTGTGCTGGAAAACCTGATCTTGAAAGATTAGGCGTACTGCCAGTGTTCTGGAATATTTGTAAACTTTGAGCACTACTTAGTCTGGGTAGTGCCTTTTTTTCTTTTTTTTTCCCCTCCTCTTGTTAGCTTCAATTCATTAATCCCTTTTTAGCAGGCACCACTGATGAACCCACTCGTTATTGTGGGGGTGCTGGGTAAAGGATTAAAAGCAACGGTGTTATGCACAACCTACTGGCCAATAATCCAGCTCACACGCATGCGTTGTGGAATTGCAACCATATATAGCTACCTAATGACACTGATGGAGACACCTATATTTTACCTATACGCAATGTGGTACGATTTGAATTTTGACATTTACATCCCAGAAGGAATGGCTAATTTCACAAACAACTACATCCCAAATGGAATAGCTAATTTTACAAACAACACGATGTTCAGACCAGTCTCTGGGTTTTCTTTTCGGTTTGTCAAACAGTTTACGAATCTTGAATTAATACTCATGTTGGTGTGTGTGTCATTAAGTTCTCTGATTGTATTCATAATTGTATTCATAATTGTGAATAATAAGAGGAAGGAGTCTCTTCCAAAACCAGAGAATGATGACTGGCAGGGAATATGGAGAGGTTTAGGAAAGGTCTTAGAAGCATGGGGACCCGCAGTGTCATGAGATTTTACTCTTGAACACCTGTGGGATCCTGAGAAACTAAGCCAGCATTTGAGTCAGGGACTATGCGGCTTACATAAATCTAAGGAGGTACAACTTATTTGGGGTTTGGCTTGTGCTTACCGTGCCCTATATAACACCATTCTGGAGAGAGAGAGTTTCCAAGCTGAGGTTCAAGCCAAAGGGGAAAATCCCCAAGTCAAATCTAATCAATCACAGGAGACACCAGTAACAATACCAGTTGCTCTTGTGGAGGGCAAGAAATGCAAACGAGTGTCTTCACGTCTTGAACGAAAAAGGGAAGAAGAGGAGGAGGAGGTGGAGGAAGATCCAGGCGAGGGGCCCTCCTCAGCACCACCACCATCGTGAAAGGCAAAAGGGAAAACTAAGAGACGTACAGAAGAGAGTGATGAAGAGGAAGTCTCTATTACTACTCACCGGCCTCTAAAGATGACTGAAATCCAAGGTTCAAGAAAGGAGTTTACACGGCGCCCAAATGAAACTCTTGTTTCCTGGTTGGTTCGCTGTTGGGACAGTGGGGCCCATAGCTTGTCTCTGGATGGTAATGAAGCTCGCCAACTAGGCACCATTGCCAGAGATCCAGCTATTGATAGAGGAATTAGTCGGTGTTCGGATGAGGCTGCCTCCCTCTGGGAACGAGTGTTAACAGCCATGAAGGAAAAATATCCCTTCAAAAATGGCTTGAAGATTGCGATGAAAAAATGGGATACAGTTGAAAAGGGCATCCAGTATTTGAGGGAAATAGGCGTGGTGGAAATGCTGTATGACCCTGACTTTGTTCCTAACCACCCACACCAAAACCGCGACCCTGAAAAAGTGAGGACAACGCCTGAGATATGGCAGAAAATCGTGACAACAGCACCAGACAAATATGCCTCTACACTGATGTCAGCGTGTGACAGATACCAGGAACAACAGAGAACACCCTTAGTTTATGAATTAATTGTTACGCTCCAAAACTACGAACAATTGCTGTCCCCAATTCATGCTGCCATTGCTGCTATATCAAAAATGACGGAGCAAGTGTCTCAACTGATTAACCGTGACAAACCTGTAGCAGTATCAGAGACGCTTGATTAAGATCAGGATAATCAAAAGAGTCTAATGAAGGAGATGAAGGAGATGATGAAATTTATGCGAGCCCACCTAACTAAAGACGAAGAACCTTCCTTCTCACGTGCACTATCAAAAATCTCAGCTGTTAGAAGCAAACGCTCTCCGGCTCAAGTAAGGGATAATACACCGTGAATTGCCTTATGGTACTACCTACGTGACCATGGAGAAGACATGAGGAAGTGGCACCGTGAACCTACTGCTGTACTGCGAGCACGGGTGAAAGAATTAAAAGGCAGATCAACCACCAGTGCAGTTGCTCCAGTTACCACAGGTAATGAATAGAGGGGCCCTGCCCTCAGTCAGGGGGGGAACGGGATAATAGAGTATATTGGACTGTGTGGATTCAACGGCCTGGCACATCAGAACCACTGAAATACAAGGCCCTGGTGGACACTGGTGCACAGTGCACTCTGATGCCCTCGAGTCATGAAGGGACAGAATCAATCCATATTTCTGGAGTGACCGGGGGCTCTCAAGAATTGACTGTGTTGGAGGCTGAGATAAACCTCACTGGTAAGGACTGGCAGAAACATCCTATTGTGACGGGCCCAGGGGCTCCATGTGTACTAGGTATTGATTATCTCAGAAGGGGGCATTTCAAGGATCCTAAGGGGTATCGATGGGCCTTTGGAATAGCTGCTGTGGACACAGACAACATTAAGCAGCTGTCTGTTTTGCCTAGCCTGTCAGAAGACCCATCTGTTGTGGGGCTGCTGCGAGTAAAAGAGCAACAGGTACGAGCAACGGGCACCAATTGCTACAAAAACGGTGCACAGGCAGCAGTACCACACCAACAGGGATTCCTTGCTCCCCATTCATAAGTTAATTCGTCAACTAGAGAGCCAGGGAGTGATCAGCAAAACTCACTCGCTTTTTAACAGCCCCATATGGCCAGTGCAGAATGGAGGCTGACAGTGGATTACCGTGGCCTGAATGAAGTCACACCCCCTCTGAGTGCTGCTGTGCCGGACATGTTAGAACTCCAGTATGAACTGGAGTCAAAAGCGGCCAAATGGTATGCCACCATTGACATTGCTAATGCCTTTTTTTCCATTCCTTTGGCCAAAGAATGTAAGCCACAGTTTGTTTTCACATGGAGGGGCATTCAGTATACCTGGAACCGTTTGCCCCAGGGGTGGAAACACAGCCCGACCATTTGCCATGGATTGATCCAAACTGTATTGGAACAGGGCAGCGCTCCTGAGCACCTGCAGTACATTGATGACATCATTGTGTGGGGCGATACAGCAGAAGAAGTCTTTACAAAAGGAGAGCGAATGATCCAAATTCTTCTGAGTGCTGGTTTTGCTATTAAGCGAAGCAAAGTGAAAGGACCTGCCCAGGAGATTCAGTTCCTAGGTATAAAGTGGCAAGATGGCCGTCGTCACATCCCGACAGATGTGATTGACAAAATCACTGCCATGTCTCCACCCACTAGCAAAAGAGAGACACAATCTTTTCTGGGTGCAGTGGGCTTTTGGAGAATGCATGTTCCAAACTACAGCCTCATTGTAAGCCCCCTTTATTATGTGACGCGAATGAGAAATGAGTTTACATGGGGCCCTGAGCAGCAGCAGGCGTTTGAACAGATTAAACAGGAGACAGCCCGTGCCGTGGCCCTAGGGCCAGTACGGACGGGACAGGGTATAAAGAACATCCTCTATACTGCTGCTGGAGAGAACGGTCCCACTTGGAGTTTGTGGCAAAGAGCCTCAGGAGAGACCCGAGGCCAACCCCTGGGATTCTGGAGTCGGGCGTACAGAGGGTCTGAAGAGCACTACACTCAAACTGAGAAGGAGATCTTAGCCGCTTATGAAGGGGTTCGGGCTGCTTCCAAAGTAGTCGGTACTGAAACACAGCTCCTTCTGGCACCTCGACTGCCAGTATTGAACTGGATGTTCAAGGGAAAGGTTCCCTCCACCCATCATGCTACTGAAGAACAGCAAAATAACCATCAGGTAGATCGAGCTGCCAGAATTGAGGTGGCTCAAATAGACCTGGACTGGCAGAACAAGGGTGAGTTATTTCTAGCTCGGTGGGCCCATGAGACCTCAGGTCATCAAGGGAGAGATGCAACATACAAACGGGCCAGAGACCGAGGGGTGGACTTAACTATGGATGCCATTGCACAGGTTATTCATAACTGTGAAACATGTGCCATCATCAAACAAGCCAAGAGGATGAAACCTCTCTGGGAGGAAGGGCGATGGCAAAAGTACAAATATGGGGAGGCATGGCAGGTTGATTATATCACCTTGCCACGATCTCGCAATGGTAAGCATTACATGCCTACTATGGTGGAGGCAACCACTGGGTGGCTTGAAACATATGCAGTACCCCATGCTACCACCCGAAACGCCATACTGGGTCTCGAGAAACAAGTCCTGTGGCGACATGGCACCCCAGAAAGGATTGAGTCAGATAATGGGACTCATTTCAAAAATTCTCTTGTAAATACTTGGGCCAAAGATCATGGCATTGAGTGGATTTACCATATTCCCTATCATGCACCAGCCTCTGGTAAAATTGAACGATACAATGGATTGTTAAAAACGATGCTAAAAGCACTGGGTGGCGGAACATTTAAGCACTGGGAGAAGCATTTGGCAGAAGCCACCTGGTTAGTCAGTACCAGAGGATCTATCAATTGTGATGGTCCTAACCAATCCAGTTCCCTACATACCGTAGAGGGAGATAAAGTCCCCGTTGTACATGTAAAGAACATGTTAGGAAAGGCAGTTTGGGTTCTTCCAGCTTCTGGAAAGGGCAAACCTCTCCGTGGTACAGTTTTTGCCCAGGGGCCAGGATCCACTTGGTGGGTAATGCAGAAGAATGGGAATGTCCAATGTGTACCACAAGGAAACCTGATGCCGGGGGAATGCAGTCAGTAAATCTATGTATATGTATATAGCCATGTGTGTGTGATGCATTTTAATCATTTTTTGTTTATTTGTATATATGTACATATATATTAAGCATGATGTAACGATGTAGAATAAGGGGTGGAATGTCATGGTTCTATGTTTTTTTTTTTTGTTTTTGGGTTTCAGTATTCCACATCAAAACATCATGTAGTGTACGGGGCATTGAAGTGTCACTGCCCCAATCCCAGGTACCTATCCCTGTACATTACAGAATGGGATTACATGGGATCTGGCCCTTCCGGGTGGGGGGGGCGCTCTCTTGCTGCCTGGCAGTGGGTGCTGGAGGTGCTTTCCTGGCCGTTCCAAGCTTTTCAGGTTTGACTCGGTCCCGGGAACTCTCTCCCTCTCTCATCTTGTCTGATTTATTCATCTCAATTTCAATTAAATTGTATATATTGTGTTATCTTGTATTCCGATATTATAGTAAAATAAGTTTTCCTCCACAGATTGCTGCCTCTGCTCTTTTCCTCCCTTCCTTCCTTCCCATTTTATGTGGGACTGGGGTGGAGGGGGGGGAGGGCAGAGGCCTGTCGCCCCTGTCACGGACATAGATTGATCTGGTCAACTCCGTGACAGAGATAAACATTTATAAATGTTTATCTACCCAAGAATGAACACGATATCAAACAGAGGAACTAAAAGAAATCTCAGTTACTCTCTCTAAGTAATGCTTGCAAACAAAAATAAATGGAAAGGAATAGTCAAAACACGTAACAGATCTGACTCTCTGAACTCCTAAAGTTCCCTTAAATCTCAACAAGGAAGCAGTAAAGTTGAGTAACCGGATGATCACTTTTGGCAAGTGCAGAACAGGCACCGCACCATATGGGGGGCATCACAGTCAACAGAAGTACCACAATCAATGCAGAACATGCACTGTAACCTCACACACTTCATGAAGAGTCCTCACAAAGAAGAGACATTAGATAATTTGGAGCATGGTACCAATGGAAGATGATAAGGGCTCCATTAGAAAACCCAGACATAACTTCTTTAGCCTTAAGCCTTTTCCGCCATGGTAAAGCTACCAAAACCAAAATCCCACCAAAACTCGGTTTTATTTTGGCTAGCTGGCTTGCTCCACTAAACCCTTGTTGGTGAGGCCTGCTCCCATCCTGAGTGGTGTTACTCAGTTACCTTACAGAATCCAAACAGTTTACACTTCTATCTGAGTAAGGACACAGCCAGGAGGACAGATGTACTTCAGTCTCCCAAGACAGAGGTCAAACAACACCCACCTACGCAAGGGGAAATCATTTTGCTTATGAAAACCAATCACCTCTACTCACCGGTTCTTCCACTTCTCCTGTGGCATGCTGGGCTTCTGCTTGTAAATCAATTGGTGGAGCATCTTCAACAATTCTCTGCACAGACATCTGAATAAACTCATCAAAAGAATCCAACTGTTGCCTGACTAAACCTTTTTCATCAAAATAGGAGCTACAGGAAAAAAAAACCACATTAACAAGATACCTTAATTTAATTAATGTATTTTACCTGCAAACTTAAGATACACTTATTACAAAATCTTCAAAAGCTCTGAAATACTGTAAGAAAACACTTTTCGCCTGAGGCACAGGTTTCATATGTAGATGCTCAAAAAAGTAAACTCAATTCTCATTGGTGTTTGAAGATGCACTGCAAAGTGACAGACTTGCTGCCACCTCCTGGCTGAGCCGTGTATTCACCCTACCTTAAATTCAAAAGGAAACATTATCACAAACCTCATGAAAGAGTCTCAACAAGAGATGTAAATGACTTTACTTCAATGTATTTTCTAAGCTGCAGTAAACTGAGTGCCTGCAATTGCAGCCTCCTAATTCTCAGAACTTTCCCCATCCCAGGAGGTGCCCAGGGCCAGGTTGGATGGGGCCCTGGGGCAGCCTGATCCAGTGGGGGGCAACCAGCCTGCAGCAGGGAGTTAGGGCTGGGTGGGCTTTAGGGGTCCTTCCAACCTAAGCCGAGTTCCTTAGCTTGGATACCCTCTATTCCAGCCACACAGATTCCCAGCTTCACTTCTTCTCTATATTTTCCCTAGCTTTTGTGTGATCTAGACACAACCCAACACATCCCAGTTATGAAATCTAAGCCAACATTCCAAGCTCTGCATTCTCATTTTTAACAGGATGACCTGAACACATAGGCTCTGTGCCACAGAGTCCTGAATCCACTTGGAGATCTCATGCTACCTTGGCTTTGCTGCTCTCTATCGCCGCTGCACACAGGGAAAGACTTCTGTTCAGAAGAGAAACACTTTTGCTTATGGTGCCCACTTCTTAACAGCATGAGAAGCCACAGCGCCTGGCTGGTGTTCTGCTGGGAAAGCATTGGCCTGGTAGCACAGCTGCTTCCAGTCTCCTCACATGTGACAGCAATGGGCAACATCACATGTATGGCATGGAATCAGAATCACTTCTTACTTAGAATCATTGAATCATTCAAGTTGGAAAAAAACCACTAGCATTAGTTAATCCAATCTCCTACCCATCCCACCAACTGTGTCCCTCAGCACCATATCTCCAAGGATGGTGACTATACCACCTCCCTGAGCAGCCTGTGCCACTGCATCAGAATCACAGAAATAAAGTTTGAGTTGGAAGGGACCCTCAAAGGTCATACAGTCCAACTCTCCTAAAAGAAATAAGGACACCTACAGCCACATCAGGGTGCTCAGACCCCCCTGTATGTCTCCAGGGACAGGATTTCCACCACCTCTCTAGGCAACTCGTTCTGGTGCCTCATCACTCTTACTCTAAAAAACTTCCTCCTTACATGCAATTTCCCCTCTTATAGTTTAAAACCATTTTCCCTTGTCTTATCACAACAGAACTTGCTAAAGTGTCTATGTCCTTTCTTACAACCCCCCGGAAAGGCTGCTCTCAGGTCTCACTGGAGCTTTCTCTTCTCCAGGCTGAACAGCCCCAGCACTCTCAGCCTGTCCTTAGAGAAAACGGGTTCCATCCCTTGGATCGCTTTTATGGCCCTCCTCTGAACATGCTGCAACAGGTCTTCATCTCTCCTATACTGAGAACTCCACATCCAGGTGAGGTCTCATGAGCACTGATTAGCAGGCAAGATCACCTCCCCCATCTTGCTGGCCACACTTCTTCTGATGCAGTCCAGGACACAGCTGGCTTTCTCAGCTGCAAGGGCACGTTACTGATTGAAGGCCAGCTTGCCATCCACCAGTTTGTACAGATAGTGGGCGTTGCTACAACCCAGGTGCAAGACCTTGCACTAGGTTTTGTTCATCGGGGCCACTCTTTCTGAGAAGAAAGAGTTTCTTAATACCCAATCTGAAAATCCCCTGGCAAAATGTAAGGCTGTTCCCAAGAAGAAGAGTACAACCCCCACCTCACCACAGCCTCCTTTCAGGCAGCTGCAGGAGCCATAACTTCTTCCCTGAGCCTCTACTTCTGCAGACTGAACAACCCCAGCTCCCTCAGCTGCTCCCATAAGACTTGTGCTCCAGGCTCAGCTCTGTTGCCCTTCTCTGGACACACTACAGGCCCGATGTAGTGAGAGGCCCGCAACTGAACTCAGTAATGGATATGCGGCCTCACCAGGGCTGCGTCCAGAGGGCCGACCACCTCCTGCCGGCTGCACTGCAGTTAATACCAGGCCGTAAGCCTCGCCAACCAGGGTGCTGCTAACCCAAACAACGACCCTGCAGCCCAGCTGGTCGCGCCTCCACTCCCCAAAGGCCGAAACACGCGGCCCGGCCTAGCAAAGCCTGCGGCCTCCGTGCGCCGCGCCGTACCCGTCCCACCGGCACAGCGAGCGGGGCATTACCTAATGACAATCCAGCACGCCTCCTGCCACAGGTCGGGGGTGATCTCGTCATCGTCTTCATCGTATTGCATATCTGCGGGGGAAGCGGGAACGGGTCAGGCCGCGGCCGCCACGCCGGGGCCGCCCGCAGAAATCCACGTGCCGCAAGGGAGCGGCCCGGCAGGAGATGGCCGCTGCGCCCTCACCTTCGTCCGCGTCGTACATGGTGGCGGCGAGGAGGGAGCCGCGAGCGACCGAGACAGGAGAGAAAGAAGCCGAGGATCCGCCACCGAGCACCCGCGGAGCGGTGGCGGCAGGAAGGCGAGTGGCAGGAAGGGGGAGGAGCGCACATGCGCGGGGCCGAGCCTCGCCACTCCCCTTCCTGCGGGCTGCACCGTGCTGCCGGCTATGCTCCGCTTGGGCCGGGTGCTGCTAGGCCGCCTGTGCCCGGCCCGGCCCTGGGCGGCGCGGCGCGGAGCGGCGGCGTGGGGCGAGGAGGAGCGCTTCGTCTTCCTCGAGTACGAGCCGGAACCGCCGCCGCCTGCCGCTGCGGCAAGGAGCAGAGCGGCCGCGCGGAGCCGGGCGGCGGGCGCGGACGGCGCACCGGGGGGGCGACGGGTGCGGAGGGCGGCCGACCCGTCGGTGCCGCCGAGCGGCGTGGGCTGTTCGGGCTGCGGGGCCGAGCTGCAATGCTGCGACGCCGCAGCGCCGGGCTTCATTCCGGCCGACAAGTACCGCGGCCTCTGCGCGGGGCCGGGCGGCGCGACCGGGCTGCGGGACGCCGTGTGCCAGCGGTGCTGGGTGCTGGCGCACGGCGGCGAGACGGTGCGTCTGGAGCTGCCGCCCGAGCGGCACCGCGCCGTGCTGAGCGCCGCGCTCCGCAGCCCCCCTCGGCACGGCCGCGGCCCGCTGCTCCTCTACCTGCTGGACGTGCTGGAGCTGCCCGACCCCGTGTTACCGCAGCTGCCCGCGCTGCTCAGCCCCGAGGTGCCCGCCGCGGGGCTGCTGGTGGTGGGCAACAAGGTGGACCTGCTGCCGGCTGACTCCCCCGGGCACCTGGGGCGGCTGCGGCAGAGAGTGACGGCTGCCTGCCTGCAGGCCGGCATCTCCCGAGCGCAGCTGGTGGATGTCCGACTGGTGAGCGCCAAGACGGGCTTCGGGATGGAGGGGCTGGTCAGCCGGCTGCAGCGCTCCTGGAAGTGCGCCGGCGACGTCTACCTGCTGGGGGCCACCAACTCGGGCAAGTCGACGCTCTTCAACACCCTGCTGCTCTCTGACTACTGCAAGTCGCGTGCCCCCGACGTGGTTGGCAGGGCCACTGTCTCAGCCTGGCCAGGTGAGGGGCACCGCCGCCGTCCCTACCTATGTCACACTCGGGCCATCAGCTCTGCTGTGCCACAAGGCCTGTCACTGAATGGGCCCGAGGCGTCAACACTGAGTTCCAGTGCTGTACCACGTTTAGAATCCTCCCGTTCCCTGTGTTGTCCTTGGAGGCCTTGCGGCACCAAGGCCTCAGAGCACGGAGGGATATAGACAGCAAACTATACGGGTTGGCATCTCCCTGTAAATCTTGTATCCAGAGAAGGGCAACGAAGCTGTGACAGTTCTGGAGCACAAGTCTTATGGGGAGCAGCTGAGGGAGCTGGAGTTGTGCAGTCTGCAGAAGAGGAGGCTCAGGGGAAGCCATTTGGCTCTATGCAACTGCCTGAAAGGAGGTTGTGGCAAGGTGGGAATCAGCCTCGTCTAGGAAACAGTGATAGCACAAGAGGAAACAGCTTTAAGTTGCACCAGAAGAGGCGCAGGTTGGATGTTAGGAAACATCACTTCCCTGAGGAGGTAGTAGTGCACTAGAACAGGCTGCCCAGGGAGGTGGTGGAGTCCCAGGAGGTGTTGAAAAAGTGTAGAGATGTGATACAGAAGGAAGTGGTTAGTGGATATGGTGAGGATGGGCTGAGGTTGGATTGGATGGAAGAGGTCTTTTTTAACCATAACTATTCTTTGATTCTATAACAGGAGGTGGACTCATGAGCTCCTTGTAGAGCAATCACAGCAAAACCAGGGACTTTGTTGAGGTGTCTTAGGTTGGTCTTAAGTGCCATAGATTGTGAAGCCCGCTGCTCTTATAGTAGCAGTTTCGATGTTCAGTCCTGATCAAATAGAGTTGTCAGCATCGTGCTGGTCAGTAAATCCTCTTATTTGCTCATTGTAATACAATGTTCCAATATATACAGTAAAATAAGATTTTTAATAATCTTTTTCACCCAAATGCTGCTGGTTTTATTCCAGTCCTTTATATTCATAGAAATGTGCCCTAGGGTCGCAAGACTTTGCTGCTCAGGTGTTAGACAGACCTTCCAAAAATGTACTGGGCAGTTGTGCAGAATCAGCTCAGATGACCCATGTGCCAGCATTAGCATGATTTTAATTAGTGAGAGTGTGCATGAGGCTAACTGTGGGTTCCTTTGAGAAGCCTTTCAGCAAGAAAGCAGATACCAAGTGGGTGGTAGCACACGTCAGCCACTCCGGCTGGGAGGGAGACTTTAAGTGGAGCAGATGTTGACACTTAGTTCCAACTTTTTGTTACATGGTTCCACCTATTTTTTTTATTTGTGTTCCTCAGAGTTTAAATATGACAGGTACCCAGAGGTCTGGATGTGTCATCTTTTTCTTTTTTTTTTTTTTTTTTCTTCCAGGAACAACGCTGAACTTGTTGAAATTTCCAATTATTAACCCAACGTGTGACAGGATATTCAGAAGGCAGGAGAGGCTGAAAGAAGAGGCACTAAAAACAGAAGACCAGCTAAGCGATGAAGAAAAAAAGCACCTCAATCGCCTTAAAAAGCAAGGTTACTTAGTGGGTGAGTATTGTCTGAGTAAAAGGTGATGGAATGTCCTGGTTGAAATGCTGCATTACGCAAGGACTGTTAACCCCGTAGTTTTCTGAAGAATGCATCTCATTTTGGCAAGCAATTTCTACCCACTCTGTAAGAACTCACTTTCATTTAATTGTGAGAGGAACATGCTGTCTATATATGGTCCTTGCTAAAGTTTTGGGGCTTAAGGAGTGCTATAGATGCCTTATAGGAGGGATCTGTTAGCATCTTGGCTTTTGAACATGCGCGCAATGTTTTTATCACCTTTCTATCACAGCCATGCATCCCTAATAATCAAGGGAAGGGACAGGTGTCCAACTGGAGGAAATGCAAGTTAATAAATGAATGAACAGGAAACCTTTCACTTTGATCCAGGAAGAGTTGGAAGAACATTTAAACGCCGGGAGAGCTCTGTGGTTGATTTTGACCCTGACGTGCTGTCATACAGCATAGATGAAGATCCATGCCCTATCTCTAAGAAGCGTGAGGAAAGAGAAGAGTTCACATACAACGAAGTGAAGGATGCTCGCTGGTGTTTTGATACTCCAGGGATTGTAAAGGAAAACTGTGTAGGTATTCTGTGGCACTGTGCTTCAGGAGGTCAGGGTCCACTGTGTTTTTGCTGTTTTATTTCTGAATGGTGCATACTGTGATCTCTGTTAAGGAACTGTATGTCAGCACACTTTATAATGCAGAGAAGTACAGGACTGTTAAAACAAGTTTATACCAGTATCACCCAGAGAAATCTGTACTTCTTTAGCTGTGCCACCCTACTGAAAAAGGTGGAGCTTAGGAAGGTAACTGGTGTCAGAACTTACCTAGAAGATGTCTGCAAGATCATCTCTAACTCACTTTGTGCCACTTTGCTCTCTAATAGCTAGTGTCTGGTGTGAAGGTACCTTAGAGCTCTAACTGGAAACTGAGCACACTCTTCCTTCTTCTGAAGTTGAATAATCATGGAAAACAGTGTGATCTGACTGTACAATTTATTTTTCAGGTTTTGAATCTCCTAACAGAGAAAGAAGTAAAGCTGGTTTTGCCAACACAAGCCATCATTCCACGGACCTTCATTCTCAAGCCAGGAATGGTCTTGTTTTTAGCAGCTTTAGGGCGCATAGACTACTTACAGGTAGGCAAAACAAGGAGTTTTGATAGCAGCAGCTTCATCTTGGTATAGGACCAAACAATAAAAGACAGTCCAGGTAACTTCCACCTCCTTTTTTTACTGTTTTCAAGATGATCATTCTGTTAATAAAGCACTGCGTAAAGTAAAAATGCCTTGGGATGGAGAGTGGTGATACTTGTTACCAGTGTGCAGTATTTTATATTGTAAAACCGTAAGTGCTTTTAAATGCTGATAAACACTTTCACCTTGAAGGGCTTTCCATGCAGAAGCTGCTCTGTACTGACAGAGGCAAGATGTCAGTAAAAGACAGGTTTTCAACATACAGCAAGGAAATGGTGCAAGAGAGAGCAGTTTGAGGTTGCTTTTCTGTTAGCATGAATGACGTACACTTTGTTTTATTTCAGGGAGAAAAACCTGCCTGGTTTTCTGTTGTGGCTTCTAAGCTGTTGCCAGTCCACATTACTACCTTGAGCAGTGCGGATGTCATGTATGAGAAGCACGCTGGCCAAGAGTTCTTTAAGGTAAGAGAAGCAGGTGCTGTCATGAGCTTTTGGTAGACTGTCCCACCTCATGATACATCCCTACCTGTTTTATTGTTTTGACTTTCTTATTATTGCCACAGACTGGCATAGTACATCTAGACTAGGGACAGGGTGAGTTGTCCTTGTCCTGGCAGCAACTTTCCTGCACACATTAAGTGTACATAGAAGTGACATAACCCACAAGAAGGCAGCTGGCTTGAGCCAACAGCTGGTTCATGTAGCACACGCTCCATCTTTGCTCACTCCTGAGCTGTGGGCTGCACTGGGCTGGGTTGCTCTGGATGTGATCCCAATTCTGCTCTTTGCAAATTGGAAGTAGCTCCTCTAAGGATATACAAACCAGCTCTTTGTTATTTGGATAACAAAAGTTTAATATCTCTGTGCATTGCTCTTCAGTGTAACGTAGGAGTACTGAAGCATCTCTAACTGCTAAATCTTTTATTGTTTTGACGTTAGGTTCCAATGGGTGGGAAAGAGCGAATGAAAGAGTTCCCCCCACTTGTCCCTCAGGACATTACACTGAAAGGAACTGGTACCAGTGAGGCAGTTGCAGATATCAAACTTTCTTCTACAGGTAATTTAACATTTCTTTGTGTGAGAACCCTTGTTCTGATATGAGCAACTCTTCCTACTGACTGTGTTTTTGTTTTTGTTTTTTACTTTGCTCTGCAGGCTGGGTGGCAGTGACAGCTTATGCAGAAGAGGAACTGTTACTCCGAGCCTATACGCCCAGGGGCACCACAGTGGTGGTACGGGAGCCTCCCCTTTTACCATATATCAGTAACATCAGAGGGGCCCGGATCCCAGGTACTGCGGCCTACAGAACCAAAAAGCCTCCGTCTCTTGTAGAAAACCTGAGAACTGTGGGGAACAGATAGCACTCACCATCGTCTGAGCAAGACAGGATTCAGAACCTTGATGCTTGTTGACACTCAGGAGAGCTTAGACTCATCTAAAAGGCAGACAGGCACAGTTTCAAGGGAGGTCTGGGCGAGATAAATCTGATTTAAGGCATCACAAGTCTAATGTAATTATTGAGCTGCAGCTAGTTCAAGCAAGCTGAATGGCTGGTACCTTGCTCTGTGAGGTGAAATGTTCTTTTCCCTGAGATCAGGCGCTGCCAGTGAGCAACCATGTTTCCCAGTTTACTCTTGAGATACAGCACGGAAGCTGAGCTGCCTGCCCTTGGCTGACTTTGCTGCTCAGAGAGTAGGTCTTTTCCTGCACAGACATGCTCTCACAGGTCAGAAACCATCACCTGGTTCTTGGAGCCTTTATGTTGTTTCCAAAGCAGAAGGAGGTAGAAGTGGGGAGAGGAGCAGGGAGTTCTCTGGTGTGGGTATTACATTCCCAGGAGCTTGCAGTTATTTAACATTATTGACCAAAAATTAGGTCCCCTCAGTATCTGAAGCATTGCCCTACTTCTGGACACAGGAAAAAGGAATTAAAGAAAAGCAGGCCTGCTCAAGTGCCTGACAAAGAAACTTGCAGCTCACTGCTTTGGTTTGGTTTCTGTAGCTTGTGTAAAAGTTTCTGAAACTGAGGATGTACAATAAAAAAAAAAACCTTTTCAAGACTCCTTTGTCTTCTGAAATCACCAGAAAAGCACTCATGTGGGCCTGCATCCTGCAAACTATACAACAGTACTAGCAACATGGCCTGTATTAGAGGAAAACATACCATGCCACATCTGGCAGCCAAAGAGGAGTAAGACTACTGCAGTTCCAAGCTGCCAGGTCCAACCACAGGAGCAGCTCAAGTTTCCAGTTGGCATGTGCACACAGCAGGCAGGTACACAGCTAGTCACACAGACTGCAAACACAACAGTCAGGTAAACACAGACAACACAAGCAGTCTCATCCTGCTTTCCTCTTTGGTTGATCAGAATAGAGGTCTGGGGAAGAGAAAACACCCACCTTGCTACAGCCTGCCTTAAGGTACTTACAGAGAGCCGTGAGGTCTCTCCTCAGGCTTCTCTCTAGACCAAACAGCACCAGTTCCCCCAGCCACTCTTTGGTTTTCTGGTTCCTTCACTGTTTTTTCCCCTCTCTCCTCCACCCACACTCAAGCAATTCAAGACTCTTCTCATAGTGTGGGTCCTAGAACTGAGCACAATACACAAGGTGCAGTCTCACCAGAGCTAAGTACAGAAGGGAAAATCACCACCCCAGTTCTGCTGGCCACACCATTTCCATTAAGTGTTCTGAGAGCAGACAGCAGAAAACACTGCTTCAGCTAGCATCTCATTTTTTGTGAAGGATATACTCAGCAGTCCTGAAGAAGTGGACATAGAAATAGTCACAGCTCTACCAGCAAAACGGGGAGTCAGGAAAAGAGTCTAGACATGGCCTGTTCAAACTAGCTTGATAAATAAAAACAGACGTCTCCTACAGCATTCCTGTAATGCTGTAACTGTGGAAAAGACAATATAAAATGCAAACAATACCAAATGCAGGAATAGTAACTGGAATGCCTTCCTTTGTGACAGCATTAGTCCCCAGCCCAGGAGTCAGCCATGAAAAATTGCAGGCAAGACAATCTGCGCGGGGACCTGTGTAGCAGGTCCCCTGATTTTTGGAAACACAGCCTTTTTCACAAAGATCAGTAGCCAATGCTGAAATTGTATTCAGGAGAAAGGGCTTCCTGCCTGAAACATGAGGATGTGCAGGGAAGAATGTGCCTCTCATGCTGTGTCCTTTTGTGTTCAGCAAGATATGCAAGTGGGGCAGCTGGGCCAGCAGGGCCAGCACAAGGACTGGAGTTACGCAGGTGTTTTAAGTGCTTTTGCAAAGCCTACTCTGTATCTACTGACTCCTCAGGTCATAAGAGCAGACAACTAGCAACAGCCACAGCTAGGAACAACAACAATAAAAAATGTGTGCTCCAGACAGATGTAAAACCTCAGCATGTAGGAGGTTTTAATGAGGAAGCAATTAGTGCTTAGATTAAAGCACAGAAATACCTTTTATGAGTTCTGAGCTTCTCAAAGTTGGTGTCTATTTTACACTTGCGCTGGACAGCCTGAGAGGCAAGACATTTTTTAACATCTATGGACAAGAGCTAATTTAATCTCAAACCACATTTGCTTTTGGCTCCTCTGTTGAGTCTGTGTGTAAAAATGAGGTGTAAAGACAGGACTGGGAGAGTTAAGCCTCCTGGGAAGGCCCAACCTTCATGGCTCAGTGTGCCCAGGCTGGGTGCGATTATGTATAGCTCTGTTAGAAAAGTGAGGGAAGCTGAAAAGTGCATATTCAGCAGAATAGCTCATTTGCTGGAGTACTGCAGGGAGCTCCCTGTCTTCCCCCAGCTGGAATGGGGGACTAGGGGATACCAAACCAGGCCAAGCAAAGGAATATTGCATATCCCCACTGCTCTGCAAGTAGGAACATGATGCTGTAGCTGGGAGCCTGAGTTGATTTGCTTTGGCACGTGTCCCCCCCAAAAAGGAGGCTTTTTCTCTGCCCAGTAGCTATTCACTTTTCAGCACTGCTTATGCCAAGGACTCCTACCCTAGGAAAAGAGCTACTGCTTTCTGTGGCAAAAGCAAAACAAATTCCATGCAGAGGTAGCTTTTTACCCAGGTTACTTTTACCCACTGTTAGTGCTCCCAAAATGGCCTGTAATACAAGAGTGGTGCACTGGGCCACAAGTTTCAAGCTCCTGCTTCCTATCCACTCAAGCATATGCTATGCTGAAAACTTGTGCTCCTGAAATCTATGTACCTCTAGGCTGTTCACCTTCTGATTTCCCATTTAAGGCTGCAGGTATCTGTGCGTGCACCTCTGGAGGTGGTCCTGGCTGCCTGGTCACCCACCCAGGGCATTGCCCACATCCCTGCCCATCGTCACCCTGAGATTGCTCACCACCTTTCCTCTTTTTGCCCCAGCTCTCCTTCAGCTCTTTGTGATGGAAACCCAATCACATACACAACTCATCTATCCCTTCACCTCCAACACAGCCCCTGCTGCAGGCAGCAGCCATTGGAGTGTACTGCCCTGAACTGTGCTAAAGGACACTAAGAAGGGTTCATGCGGCCCCTTCCACCAACCTGTGGGCAAGGGAGTGGTTCAGCTGCCTGCCTTGAATCCAAAAGAGTCATAGCATTGTCTTGCTGCTGGCCTGCAAGATACTATATAGCCATGTGCTTCTTCTTCTCTACTCAGTTCTGTAGAAAAACAAACAAAAGTAATTAGGCACAAAGTAGAACTCAGCATAAAGTAGCACATTTTCAACCTGATAGGTTTTACCCCATTTTCTGCCACAATACAAGAAGCTAGTTGAAGATGAGGATGCAGATTTAAGGGAAAATAGTTTCTCCCATTGGCAACCCAGTCACATAATTTCTATTACAGTTCACTTAATTTTGTCCCTTTCCGGAGAGTGAAAATACAAACTGGTGGTACAAAGGGCAGGGCCTCCTCCATTGAACCAGTCTGAAATAATTAACTCACGCAGCAAAGGCAAAGAAGCAGAGAAGTACTCAAACCTACCACCTCTATGCCATGGCCTCAGGGCATCTCATGGCAGCCCATAATTAGGACTGGGTACAATTCCTGCTTTACCATAAACTTCACTCACATTTACCTATAAGACTAAGCCAGAACATACCCCTTCAATTAAAAACATTTTTTGTAGCCATTAATAAGTAGCAGTGTGTAACCAGTGAATATACGGATGTTGTAATCAAGAAATACACAGAAAAATTAGGCTAAACAGGTTATCATGCTAAAGAAAAATGGAAAAGACCCATATCCTGGGCTCACTGAGAAGACTCCAAGAGGAGCAATCTCCAAGAGACCCTTCCCCACTGGTAGTCAGCTCTTAAATGGGGTCTAGGAGAGGTGGAACAAGGCTCCTCTCCTTCTAGTAGCACAGTCTTCACCTGTGTTCCTAGGACTGACTCATTGCTCACCTCAGGTGGTCAATCAGAGGTTCAGGCCGTGATCAACAGTTCCCATACAGGCAGACAGAAGCGACGAGTTCCATAATAAAGTTTATTTAATCAGAACTATGCTTAGGAAAATACACTTGAAAGGGTTAATATAATGCAATTTAGTTTAATTTTACACTACTTTTTGAACAAAAGACTTAAAACATACTTTAAGTGAAAATAGGATGTATGATCTGGCTTGTTTTACATTAAAAACGTAGAAAAGGCCATCATGCACTACAGTAGAGAACATGAAAAAAAAAAAAAATTACCTTTGGTTTTATTCAGAGAATACAAGTATTGCACTGTAAAAGCATCAAACATGGTGCAACCAAATGTCATAAACACAACTCCATGCCAGCTTACAAAAGTTAACTAGGATAGTTTTAGAGGGAGGAAACGTATGTACACATGAAACAATTCCATCAGCTATCTGGATTCTGTTAATATGCATGCCACGTATCTACACAACTGCCATTCAAGAAACCTCTTGAATTTGGTTAATACTTCTCAGCTATATTAAATCTGTTGAAATCAGTGACGCTACCCCATCTTAACTGGCCTGGCAGATGTTAAACGTTCTTCTTTTGTCAATGAATGAAGGTCCAGCCTAGATCATCGAAACCCAGAAACAATGACTACAGAATCACAGAATCATCACAACTGGAAAAGACAACTAAAACCATCTAGTCCAGCCGTGATTACAATACAATGGATTACAACTGCCTAGCTATCCACTTGTGGATCTTTTCTCAAGGCAGTTACAGAGTGGATAGATCCATAGAGATGAAAACCTCAAACGCCATGTTGCTCAACCAAGGACTGGCAGTGTGGAGCTGTCGCTGTGCTAAAAACTCCTCAACCCACATATCTGAGGTTGAACACTCCTACCATTCTTAGGCTACTGTTGGCAAAACCGACACAAAATAATTTAAGAATATTGAGAAGGACAAAGAAGTCATTGTTTAGAGGGAGCTACATCGTAGTAAAACCATCATTGCTGGTGGCTTACCTAATCAGCATTCTCCAGTACAAATATTCAATATTAGCAATTTCTAACATCTTAGGTACATACGATGCAGTACATCTTCGCTGCTTTAACATAACATACTCCCAAATCTTGGACATAAGCCAGCAGAGAATTCCAACACTGTAACACACCAACAGTATTTCAGGACATTGCTGGTAAGGGTCTCAAAGAGACCTGTCTTCTTAATATTTCTCTCGTCTTATTTTCAGCTCCTAATCTTGAGATAAGAAACACTGCTTAACAGGAACACTGCTGTTTTCAAAGAGTTCTTGTTAGATCAAGCATTAAAACCTTGACCACTTCCCAGAAATCTGCAGTGCAGTACCTCAGAAAACCACACCCTTGTTTTTATCTCATCAAGAGACATTTTAAGTCAGTGTACACCACATTTTCCATTTAAAAACAGAATAATTATCAGGCCAGTCCACAAGTTTATCTGAACATAGCTGAAGTCCTTGAAGTCTCTCATAAGATGGCAAGGGCTCTTTGCAAGGATATAAGGGGAGCTACAATATCTCTGCACAGTACTGGAATTTCCAGCATCTGCTCATGTTACTCACAAACGTTGGCAACATTTACATATAAAAGAAACACCGTTAAAAAAAAAAAAAAAGAAACACATCTAAGACTATTACAACAAGTTGTTTAGGAAAACAACTAAGTTTCTTAACATTTAGCATAAATATAGTTGCAACTTGATCTTCAGTTGCCAATGATTGTCACAGCCAAGGTAAGGATTGAATGCTATCTAAGCAAACAAAAACTCACTATACAATTTATTTCTGCCATGAGGGATGCCCTCCCTCTCAAGTCTTTGGCCTCCTATTTACCAATCTCTCCCAAAAGGAGAAGCAACGTAGTTTTGTTCTCTATTCATTCAAGGTTAGCTTGGGGGCTGAGGGAAGGGGAGAACATGACATGTGGACAGGGAGGAAAAAAACAAGGTTTGCTCTAGAAATTTACATTCACAGAACGCACACCGTGAGTACCTAAAACACACTGACAAATACTGAACTAGCTCCACTCCGCAAACAACACCTGCCTCCAAAGTTACTTCTGCAGAGTTGATGAGAAGCCACCCCCAATTGCTGCACCTGACCTGAAGAGACCTGAAGACAGTCTTTTGCAGCACAGATGGCACTTTTGCTTTTTCCCTGCTCATGTGGATTGTGTTCACATTTTGCCACTGGCAGGCACGCAATCTCTCTCACGTTTGTGTGTGCAAGAAGAAAATCTGTTTAGAATCAAAAACTCCCGGTACGATATTTCTTGCATATAGACCTGAGATCATAACCTGATCACTTATGTGACCGATGATCTCTCCGTGAGGAAACAGGATGATTCTATTAAATGAAACCTGAATGAATAAGGAACAGGAATTCCTACAGCCTTTAACGCCAGGTTTGCTGCTTACCAGTTAGTCTGTCTTTGTTTTTCAGTATGTGAGATGTAATTACAATTCATCAAAATCTAACATCTATGGTAATTTTTTTTGTTGTTTTTTAAGCTTATGAAGCTTGACTGCTGTCCATCATAGAAATTAAAATAGAGAAAAAAAAATAAAAAAAAAAAAAATCAAGCAACACCTGGACTTGTACAATTTTCAGACCATTTTCACTGACAGTGATTACTTTCCTGTCTGGTGATCCCAAACTATAAATTACAATTTATTACTCTGTATATGTACTAAAAATATCAGAAGTGGCATTTCTATGGAAAAAAAAAAAAACAACTATAAGATAGTGTTTTGGAACTGTGTTGATATCCTTTTGCTTAAGAACTATATAAAATTTTAAAGCTACTCAAAAATACACAGCCAAACAGCTCATAACTCTACGCACAACTAGCAAAACCCTCTGAAAAGAAGAAAAATCTGCAGTAAAGAACATCACAGAAAACTGGCCCATGGTAAGCAACGAATCCAAATGGTTCAAAGAAAGAAAAGCTTACACAAATGAAACCCAACATGCATATATAAAGTGTACATGTACTGCACAAGCGCTATTCCTAAAGGATTTATCTGCATAGGTATAAACAAAAACAATGTGCAACATTTTAAGCCTTTAAAGCAACAACAGCAAAAAAAGCGAAAACTTAAAAATAACAAACTTGCTCCCCCCACAACAGAGTCAATGACACATAACAGTTAATAAGATATTAATCAAGACAGAGGTTCTCCAAACAAAAGTTCGAAGAACTAACCCCAAATTTTGGCTCACTGTTCATACTAAGGGGATCTGAAATGTATGTTCACAATTATAATTACCTTAAACAGTTACGTTCATCGCTAGCCAACTTCGATTTGTCTTACAAAGTGCTCTTTTATGTGACAGAAGCTATCTTCCTGGTAGAAAAAGCATTGAGTAGTTTTTACCACTTTGAACATCAAGGTACGTTAAGAAGAACTAAAACAAAAGCAGAGGAGAGGGGAAAGAGGAGTTGGCTGCTAAAAGAAAAAGCAACTGCCAGTGGCTCTATGAACATCCAACTTGTGTATGGTAGCTACAAGCCTTGTTCCTAAAGCTCAACTTATAAAACAAATGCATCAGCTAACAAACTATAAACAGACAGAACTTACAGGACACAGCCTCATACACCCTACCTACTTCTTTAATGAAGAGATCCAATATTTAAAGAGGTCATTACACGAAAACTTGTTCAAAATATTTTCAGCTTAAAAAAAAAAAAACAACAAAAAAAAAAAAACCAAACAAAAAAAAAAAAAACCCAATGCAGACACTTAAGAAAACCATGCTTAAAAAAAAAGAATCTACAATATCTGTACATAAGCTGTATAAGATCTTACAAAAGATACACGTGCTCCCAGACCGCAGCTGTTTCTACTCCTGCCCTTTTGTCGCCTTCTCCAGATAATACACATTGACCAAGTGGCGATTGAGGTGCTTGCTGTATTCACCTTCCTTTTTAAACGAGCGGTCACAAAAAATGCATACATAGTTCTCCCTGACTGCTGTGCTACTGGCAGCTCCTTGTGAGGTCTTCGGACTGGTCTCCTCTTGTACAGAGCGAGCACCGTTTAACCCCGAATCATCGCTGCCTTCTGATATGTTGTCGCTTATGTCGCTGCCCTCATGGCTGTGGATGCCCTCATCCTCATCCATTTCCTGAGATTCATTCACTGCCGCGTTATCCAGAGGTGATAAGGCCAGAGCTACTTCAGGGCTCTGCATATGCCCTTCTGGGGGCACAGGCGCTCCCACAGCATCTGCTGGTGGCTCTGTCTCTAGGATGCGTGTCTTAGTCAGGTCTATCGGGTCTGGGTTACTCACAGTTTCTGCCAAGCAGGTTTCCTCTGGCTCCTTCCTGGGCTCCAGATCTGGTAATACATCCGCGGGTCCGTCCAGACTTTGTTCAGAAGACACTGCATGAGAAGATTCTTCAGAGTCTTCCCCCGTGTCCATCTTTCTCTCCTCTTTTTCACAGGTAGTGTCTTTGCTCTCCACTGCTGCAGCAGGCATTTCTTGATCCTTCTCCTCAGCCTCTGTGTCCGCAACCTGAGCTGACAGACAAAGCTGTCTCTGCTCTTGTACGCAGCTTTCTTTGGCAATGATGTTCTCTCCCTTGCAAGTATGACCAACATTACTGTCTAATGGTGCTGGATCAGCAGGATCTTCCTCCTTCTCCTGGTCGCTGCTCGGACTGTCGAGTTTCACACATCTGTCTTCTTCTGTAAGTTGAGACTTGTCCGCCACCTCCTCTTCTTCCATCTTCTCCTCATCAAGTCTATTGCTTTTCTTACTGTGCTTACTTTTCAGAGCTTTCTTTTTTCTGCTTTTCTTAAGGCAAGAATTTTGCTTTTTAGGTTCCGCCTCTGGTACATCATCACTTTTCTGAGCTTCCTGGCAGTCTCTGGGCTTAGCTTCCACTTTCTTTTTCTTTTTTGTCATTACGATAGTATCATTCGCAGGCTCTTGCTTTGAGAAAGTTATTTCTGCCTCTGCCTTTCTTTTCACCTTCTTTGTTTTACATGGTTTCTCAGTATTTTTCTCAGTTTTAATATCTACCTCCTTATTTTCTGAAGTCGATTTCCGACTCCTGGTCGTCACTTGGCGTGCAGGAGCATTGTTCGTTGGCTTCTTTTCCTTTGCTAAGTTCTCTTTTTTCTCCACTTTCACAGTTTTCTCAGTTTTCTTTGTGGGCGAATCCCCTTTTGTTTGCTCCTTCTCCACTTTGTCACCGATGCTCTCAGAAAAGTCAGCTTCGCTCTTTTTAGTCCGTAGCTTCACCTTTGAAACATCCATGGTGATGTCTGAACAATCGGGATGCCTGGATTTGATGTGATACTGCAGGTTACACTTCTTAGATGCCGCGTAGTCACAAACAGGACAAAGAAACTGGCGCGGATTGACGTGAAGCTCAACGTGCTTTTTGAAATTGCTGCGATCCGCTGTTTTGTAGTCACAGTGCGGGCAAGTCAGAGGCTTCGGCCCATTGTGAACTTGCCTTGCATGACGAGTTACTTCATGCTGGTTTGAGGCCACGTAACTGCACTGATCACATTTGAATGGCTTCTCACCTAAAGAAGGAAGGGTGGGACGGAATTGTGGTGATTATTAAGCACAGGGTTGGGAAGGAAATCACTTTGCACTAAGACAAGCACAGAAATATGAAATCAAAAAGAAAATTATATATATTTATATATCCATGCGCCTTTTAAATTAAATACAATCAACATAAGAAATCCACAAATCACAAACACATTCACAAGACACCAAAAACAATATGCAAAAAAAAAAAGAGAAAAGGGGCAAGGACTGGGAGGAAGGCGATCCACAACCAAACAAGCAGTAACAAAGTCACAAGTTCTGGCTATGCATACATACCCGCAGAGATCTCTCTACAGTACTATTAGCAAATGGAATCCATACCCAACTGGTCCATTGAATGCATTGTAGAAAAACGGAAATGTAACATTTGATGAATAGAAGTTTCACACAAACGTTTCAAATAAGTCCAACTTTACACAAATTTAGCATACTTCACGTTTGCATTGAAAAGGAAGTAAGGGAAAATGAGCTAGCAAAAGACTAAGCATGTGAAAGATATGCCACTTCAATGATTTCTGCCTCTGTTAAGTTCAGTTCAGTGGAGTTCATCACTGTCTCATTTAGGTCACATTTATGGGTTGGCTGCAGGCCACTGTTGGCAAGAAATATGTAGGCAGTCTAAAGCCATCATGTTGTTACTACTGAAAGCTGCATTTTTGAAATGACTCCTGCATGCACAAGTGTTTCTGAAATGTGAGGTTTAGCGCACACTGGTGCAGCAGAATCCATTTACACTCCAAAGCAAAGAGGAAACACATTTTCGGCACAATAACCCAGGTTGAAAAATACTTTGAGAACTTTTTTGCCTATACAAATTCAGCTGAGGGGTGCTACTTAGATCTAAACTAGCATTTAAAAATTTACCTCCAAAACTAATGCATGCCACTTCCTAGGCATATTGAAAAGTCATTCCAGATCCTTTTCTCCATAGTTGTGCTGCCTCTCTGGCAAGAGGGTGGGTGATCCTTGCTTAGGAGTCTAGAAAATTTCATTTCTGCCTGCAGCATCTCTTTATTATTTAATGAAGGATTATTTTAACTTCAGCTGTTAATAAAACACCAGTGCATAGCAGATCACTAAAGAGGTTAAGATCGGAGGCAGCCTGAGCTGTAGGTCTGGTCATGTTCACTATCTTGAGGAATATGGGCTTGCCAAAGAGAGGAGTCAGGACCCTGAACTTCAGGAGAGCAAACTTCAGGCTGTTTAAGGAATTGTTAGATTAGATCCCCTGATCTCCTAGGAAACTGTCCTTAGGGACAGACAAATTGAACAGAGCTGGCAGCATTTTAAGAACATCCTTCAAAGAGGATCAGAGCTCTCCATCCACCAGCTTAAGAGATCAAGCAGAGGAGGCAGGAAACCAGCACGGCTGAGCAAGAACCTACTGGTCAGGCTGAGGGACGAGAAGGAAAAGGGCAGTAGAAGCTGGGATGGATGCCCTAGGAAGAATACCGAAATGCCATTTAGGCAAATAGAAGTGGGATCACAAAAGCAGGAAAGCCAAGGCACAGATGGAACAGAACTTGTTGAAGGATGTGAAAAGTAACAAGAATGGTTTCTTTTGATACATTGGGCAGAAGAGACAGGCAAAGGAGAGTGTACTCCCTCTGATAAATGACAAGGGAGAACTGGCTTCAGCAGACATAAGAAGACTGAGGTACTCAACAAGATTTTTGCCTCAGTCTTCACTGGCAGTCAGGCTTCCTACACCTCTCACTCCCCTGAACCTCTACATGGAGGTAAGAGGAAGCAAAATCTCTGCAAATGTAAAAGCAGACCAAGTCTGAGACCACTTCGTGAGGCTGAATCTGTACAAGTACATGGGGCCAGATGACGTACATCCCAGGGTTCTTAAGGAACTGCCTGATATGGTTGCCAAACCACTTTCCATCATATATAAACAGACACAGCTGTCAGGCAAAGTCCCCAGTGATTGGAAAAAAGAAAAACAACACTCCCATTTCTAAGGGAGAAAGGAAGACTAGAGTAACTACAAACCAGTGAGCCCCACCTTTGTGCACGGGAAGGATCATTCAGATCCTCCTGAAAGAGACATTAAGCCACGTGAGACATAAGCAGGTGATCCAAGACAGCCAACACAAGGGCAGATTGTGCCTAACCAATCTGGCAAATTTTTGGGATGGTCTGAAAGAGTCTGTGGACAAAAGAAGGCCAACTGATAGAGTCTACCTGGACTTGCGCAAGTCCTTTGACATGGTCCTGTCATGGTCATGGGCTGCATCGCTCTCTCTAAATTTGAGAGATATGGATTTAAAGACTGGACTATTAGGTGGATAATAATTGGTTGGATGGTCACTGTCAGAGGGTTGTGGTAAATGGCTCTATGTCCAGATGGAGGTTGGACATGACTAGTGTCCCCTAGGGATAGGTCCATCCAGAGAGACAGGTACAGACTTGAAAAGTGGGCCTACAAGAACTAATGAGGCCAAGTACTTGGGTCAGGGAAATCCCACATACGTGTACAGACTGGGAGAAGAATTTATCTGAGAAGAGTCCTGCCCAAAAATATTTGGGGTACTGATGAATGAACATAAGCTAGCACTTGCAGCCCAGAAAACCAACTGTATCCTGAGCTGCATCAAGAGGGGTGGCCAGCAGGATGAGGGAGGGGATTGTCCTCCTCTGTTCTCATGAGGCCTCACCTGCACTCCTGCATCCAGGCCCAGGGCCCCCAGCACAAGAAATCTGTGGGGCTACTGGAGCAGGCTCAGAGGAGGGCCACAGAGATGCTCAGAGGGCTGGAGCACCTCTCCTAAGAAAGGCTGAGGGAGCTGAGCTTGTTCAGTCTGGAGAGAAGAATGCTGCAGAAACTTAATTGCAGCCTTCCAGTACTCAAAGGGAGCTCATAAGCAAGAGAACTGACTTTTTACAGTCTGACAGTGACATTTCAACTAAAAGAGGGGAAATTTAGGTCTGATGTTAGGAAAAAATTCTTTACTCTGAGAGCAGCAAGGCCCTGGCACATGCTGCCCAGGGAAGCTGTGGACACCCCAATCCTGGAGGCATTCGATGTCAAGTTGCATGGGGCCCTGGGCAGCCTGATCTAGTGGAGGGCAGCCCTGTACATGGCAGGGGGTTGGAACTACATGATGCTTAATGTCCCTTCCAACCTAAGCCATTCTATGATTATATGACAGCAAGAGTCCCGTGTGCAATCGCACTTCTGTCAGCATAGTTCACGCCCTCCTTCCCAGACCTTGAAGTCAATGACCACGGGCAAATCCTACTGTTCACCTCCTTCCAATTTGCACAGATTTGGTCTTTGCACAGACAAGAGAAGAAAAAGATAATGAAAAAACAGTTTCCAGGCACAGTGTTGACCACACCATTTACAGATTCATATTTAGCACAGATGTGCAGTCAAAAATGTTTTTGGTTTCTGAAAGCAGAATGCTTCAATTGAAAAAGTCTCAAACTAAAATACTGGCAGGTTCTTTTAAAGCTGCCTATTTTTAATGGGTCCAAACCATCATCACAAAACAATTAAAACTGCCTTCTTGTCTCAGCTATTGAAATTGAAATGACTGTTCAGGATGCTTTCTGTTACTGTTTCATAGGATTAGAACTTCACCTAGGTCTGATCAATTCATATATTAGCAAACCAAGAGCATGAGCTGAGATGCATGTAAGCTCTCCTTAGGGAGCTTAAGGGGTCACAAAGCACAGCTGTGCTTGTGTCTAGCATGATTATGGGAGTAAAAGCTCCTAAGAATGCCATTATTTAATTTAAAAATAAGGCTAACAGGAGATAACATGCACAGAGCAATGGAAAGAAGGGAGTTCTTGACATCACCGCTTTATGACCAATTATGGAGTATAGAGGCTAGTGAAAATTGCTAATTTGGCTTTTAGTACCACAAGATCAAATCACTCTAAGTTTGCTTATTCCTTCTCAGCATGTCCTTGCCACAATCAGGCACTACTTTGTATCCTTCTGTAACACTAAGCAAAATATGAGGATTTCTTCTGATGGTCATTTATCATCCTGCTGGATGAAATGAAACCACAGACATCACAAGGGGAGATTCTCGGAGGTTCATACCTTTTTCAGCTTACTTGATTTGAACTGATCTATGACAGCAGACAGAAAACAAGAACCTGCTCATACATTATCACAGTGTTAGATTTACTGCAAAACTACTACAGCAGTCCTACAAATCTCAGGATACACCCTGGATAGCGAAGAAAAAGACATATTCCCCTGTCACCGCTTTTATTAATGGCATATATCTTTAGCAGGGAGGAACAAGTTTAGCTGTTAAAAAAGAGAAAGGCAGCAAAAGCTCAGGTCACGCTGGAGGAGATGACAACTTCATGTCACACAGAACCACCCCCTTTTCTGAGTCATGCTGCTGCTGCTTACCAACCTGAGTGTGTGCGCATGTGCCTGGTTAAATGTGTCTTCTGAGAGCTGGAATAGGGACACATAGCACACTGATAGGGTCGCTCTCCTGCAAAAACAAAATAAAACACCAAATTAATTACTGAAACACACATGACTCCCATCTTTGGTTCCTGAGCCATACCCGCCAGGCCGTCACAGAACCCCAAGCTGTATCTGAAAACACATTCTCTCTCAAAACAGGGCCACGGTGAGAAGCATATGTCTCAGGTGAACCAGTATGTATCACGTTCAGGGTAGTGAAGGGACAGAATATGAAAGGCACAACCCCACATCCACCTGAAGTCAAACGGCTCTCTGGCAAAAAGAGATTGGAACTGCTACCCTTACAGAAATCCTAAGCTACTAGAGCTCATTTTTCTACATTCTTTCTGCCAGCACTCTGACAACCCAAGAAGCCAGGTTTTTGCTTCCCCTCACCTCCATGTTTAAGCCTGTGATGTGGAAAACTGCAACGCCTGGCTCAGTGAAACTGTGCTACCAGCAACAGCTTAAGAATAGCAGCAACATTTTGAAGACTTTCAAACCTGCAGTTCCTTCACCTGCAGTCACTGTTTCTGGAGAACTAATGGAAATTAACTTGCCACAAATTTTGTCTTCACAAGAGACAGTCCGTGTAAGTATCAGTAATTTCTTTTCAAGCAAAGGCAAGCCCAAAATAAAGGCGGTCAATTTTAGAATCTGGTAGGAAGATGCAAATAAAAGCACCAGGTTTTGGTTTGTTTGGTCTTTGGTCGGTTTTTGCCTCAAACTTCTAATGCATCTGAGAAATAGAGAATGCCCCGTCACTGCAAGCTGGAACAACACGTTTCAGTTTGGAGCAGGGATGGGAGTGAAGTTTGGGAGGGAAAAGCAAATCCTCACTTGCTATTTATTCCAGACACATCAGAGCCATATCACTGCGTTTTCCTACACCAGACTAAGCACACAACCAATGTGCTCTTCAACGAGACTCAGGTGTCAGCAAACATCCCATATAAAGACTGTGGACAGTTCTAACTGCAGCGGCAGAGACCTCCAGCCGCCTGGAGGAGAGACCTTTGTAATTCATGCAAATCGCCTGCATTTCTTCCTGCCATCACATCGTTCAGATTAGCACTCTTGATTAAATCAGTGCTTAAATGTCAAATCACCCTAACAACCAGAGCTTGCCCCCCCCTTTCCAGTTAAGATTAAGTCATGTCCCAGGGAGGGGTAGGGCTTTGTCATAAAGGAACGGCTGTTTTTTTCAGCGACTACAAATCGTGGCCAAAGGTCCTGGAATACACAGTCGAGTGCTATTCCCAGTACCTCACATTTCACATCTTTCAACTTATCTGTAAATTCAACAACGTGGCAAAGACGTTGTATTTTCTATAGAGCACATGAGCAAAACATACTAGACGAAGGTGATGAACGTAACTAACATAAGATGTATGCTATCACCGCTTGAAAATTAAACACGTGGCTACGTTGTGTAAGGGCTGTTTTATAGTGACATTTGCCAAAGGATTGACTGTCATTTTGCAAGCTCGTTGCAAACAAGCCACCAAAAAAGCCTCCCTAGAAGACACTCACAGAAAAAGCTTTGGTATTTGTGGGAGTTCTCAGTAAGACAATTCAGCTCACTGACCTCCAGAAAACAAACTTGGGAAACAAGAAAGGAGCATTTTATTGCTATTTTAGTGAGTAGCATCAACGAGTCCAAGACAGAGGGGAGAAAAACCACTTTCCTGCAGCACCAGAGCATAGTCGGTGTTTCAGACAACCGACCCAAATGCAATAGAAGACGTTTATCTGCAAAGAGGCTTCTTCTCACACAGAGTAAGTCAGTTGCAACAATCAGGAACATCAAGCTAAAAACAACTCCAGCTTCCTTATCTCCACAACCTCAATTCACCGTCTGGCTCCTTTCCAATGGATATTTTTATTACGTTTTCTCCTTTAAAACTATTACCCAAAGACACTCGTATTATTCAGACAGTTTTCATTACAGTCAGTGCTGTTATGTTAACAGTCTGCAAAGCAATCAATTACACAGTAGTGCCAGCAGAAGTGCTGAGCCTGGTGGATCAGCATACTTGCCGGTAGCTCATCCTTTCTTCTTTAGCTTTCTCTTTGGCTTTAAACACTTGGGGACAAAATCTACGTTACTGGAAACAAGACACGTTCCCAAATGAATCCACATATTTGAGAGCTTTTTAATCAAGCAAGAATCGGCTGGAAGATCCCTATTTGCCGGCTGCTAAGACGATCCAGCAGAGAAAGCAAGCACCAGAGTGAACCAAAAAGTGCTGAAATCATCATTCATCTCAGCTTAGTTGGAACAATGAGAAGACATGACAAACCAAAGAACCAAAAACCTAATTTAAAGGAGAAAAGAGGAACTGGATAACAGTTTAACTTGCTTTTTGTTGTTGTTTTGGTTTTTAAATATCATTAAGCAATACACCAGCCTTCAGTGTCCTCATCAGCTCAGAGCTTACAACTGCCAATGCAAAGAGCTCTGCCCTCTGTCAAGACTGTGATGCTGGGAAGTCCTACAGTGAATGATTGTCCCAGGTTGCCTCTCTCAGAGCTTGTGGAGAGTTTGAACAGTGTTTTCCCAAACTTGCTCCGAGTGAGTTTCTGCAAATCTCTCTGAGGTCAGAGTTGGGCACTCAACATCAGACTAACAGGAGAATAGGAGGCCAAGACAGATGTAAGGCACCACAGCATGGACTCATGCTTGGCCATGAATTCCTGGGGAGGGTTTAGCTTTCTCCTGCTCTTTGGTAATTTCTGCCTGCTTTCTTTCTCACCACCTCCCACAGTACATACAACGAAAACTGGAGAACCAGAGAACAACCATTTGCCCAACATCTCTTACAAGAAACTGCATATAAGTTGAGTCAAGAGCGATTTTAAACAATGCTATCCTCTGAACAACACCACATGGCTACTGTTAAGGAGTATTAACACACTGAAAACCAGAGCATACCCTCCAGATCCCATCAGAGCAGACACCAGAACATGGCACTTTCAACCTGTGTCAGCAGACTGGATGTCAGCAGTGGGAAGCAACCTCCAAAGAGAAGTCTTTCCTTCCAAGGAGGAATCTCAGCATGGTATTTCCCAACTAGCTGCAGCTCACAGAGATGCGGTGCAACCCAATGCTCTGTTGGCACATGGGCCCATCTGGTATAAATCAGAGCAGAAAGGAGCCCCACACTTCCCTTCAAGACTGCAAACTGGTGGATGGGAGAAGAGGGCAGGAAATCGGGACGGAATCTCTCCCAGGGGCTTCCTATAGACCAACAAACGCAGTATGGGCTCCTGCTGTGAAGTGGCTACTTCAGGATTCCACATTGCATACCCTGACAACCATCACATGCCCACTTTTGTCATGCTCTCTTAAAAAAAAAAAAAGTTTCAAGTCCCTAAACAAGATGTTCTTCATTTCCTCCCAGGCCCCTGAAATGACAGATTTTCTCTGTCCTCTACAGTTTGCAGACTGGAGCTCAAAGCACACTCATGATACAACCCGACAGCACTACATACAACAGCAATGGGCCTTATCAGGGTGGAACAAGCTCTGCAAACAGAATAATCGTCTTTCGCTTCATTCATTCGGTTTCCCTCTACTGTTACCATACTTAAATGAAAAGAAACTAAAGACTTACCCGTATGAGTTCTAATATGCTGAATATAGTTGTTTTTCCTGTCTGAAAAATAGGAGCACTGCGAGCAGGTGTATACTTTCCTGGGAAAATGGTTTCTCAGGTGTTTCTTCCAGTGATACTCACTGACGGTGGTGTAAGTGCATATGGTACACTTGTACACTCTCTCGTTTTCTCCCGCTTTGTTGTGGTGCTTCAGGTGAGCCAGGTAGTGATCGTATCTGTTAGTGTTGTAGCCGCAGCGATCGCAGCGGATCGGACCCTTGGAGAAGTCCACTTCTTCCGCGCTGTAGGAATCAGACTCCTTGATCTGCACTTGTTTCTCTGCATTTTCTTCCACGAAAAACTTCTTAGCACTGTGAACTCTGATGTGGTGCACAAATTCCTCTTCAGACTCGGCCTCGTAATGGCAAGGCTTGCAACGGAATGGTTTGTTCTTGAGGCTCTTACACTTGTCCTCAGAGCTTTCTGGAGTGCCTGGAGCTTCCAATGGGACATCTTTGTCCGTGCTGGGAGTCTCTGGTGGAGGACAAGCGTCCGGGCCTTGGGTTTCCACGTCGGGTGCTTCCAGAGAGCTCAATTCCACATTTTCCGAGGCGCCACGGTCGCTCTCTGCAGCACGGCTATCCTCCACGCCCTCCGCGTCGCTGTCTGAGAAGTTGCCGTCACCCACCGTGGTCAGCTCGGCCATCTGCCTCTCCTCTCCCACCAGATAATCGCAGCAGTTGCCATTCACCTCTCCCGTCAGGGCCACGTTGGCCAACATGATCAGCTGCGGGGCCGCCAGCTCGGCTTTGGAAAGGTCGTGCAAGTCATACATGTCGTTGGACAACGCCATGCCGATGTTAGCGCCGCCGGGGAAGAGCCCGTTCCCACCGGACTGTCCCAGCACTTGAGTCGCCATAGCAGCGGTTCTGTCGAGAGGGGAAAAAAAGCACACCTGTAAGCAGTCTCGCAGCGGGAAGGCCTCCTCTTGGCAACACCGCCCGCGGAGGAAGCGCGTCCCGAGCGTGGCTCCGGGCCGAGCCCCGCCATGGCGGCCGGGGGAGCCGCGGCCTCCGCCGAAACGCCGCCGGCCCCGCGCGGCCCGACCCGGCCCGCATCCGCCCCGGGAGGAGGCCGGGGGAGCCGGGCCGTGCCCCCGCAGCCCTCCCTCCTCCCCTCCCTCCCTCGCAGCCAGGCATGCGGCCATTTTCTGCCTGCCCACACAAAGCGGCCCTCCCCGCCGCCGCCGCGGGGCCCGTCCGGGCACGGCCGCCCCGAGGAGTCCGGGACGGAGGAGACGGCCCCGCTTCCCGCTCCCCGGCGCGGGGGCGGCTCAGCGTCTCCGGCAAGGTCACGGCGGCCGCTCCCGCCCGTCGCCCGGCGGACGAGCGCCGCCCGGGGCCCTCCGTTCGGGCCCGCGGCGGCCCGGCCGAAACGTCTTCCGGCGGCGGAGCGCGGGCAACGGCCCCGCCGCGAGCGCGGCGCGGGCGGCCGACGCGGCCCC
>NW_024884475.1:40452947-40690090 GCF_019232065.1 Centrocercus urophasianus | reverse complement strand
CCCGGCCGCGGGGGGGCGCGGGGGTGGGAGAGGGCGGAAGCGCGGCGGGGCCGCCCTGCGCGTGGCCGAGCCGGGCCTCCGTGCGGCTGGAGGGTGACCTGCGTGCCGTCCGCCGTCTGAGGGGAACCGCTGGGCGTCTCGGTCCGAGCGCTTCTCATAGAAACGCAGCGTCATTAAGGCTGGAGAAGACCTCTCAGATCATCCGGTCCAATTCCCAGCCCGTCCTCGCCGTGCCCACTGAACACGTCCCTCGAAGTCACATCTCCATGATTCTTGACCTTCCGGCTCTCTACAACTGTCCAAAAAAAACGTTGTGGTGTGGGGTCTGCCTCTTCTCCCAGGTAGCAGCAGTAGGATGAGAAGGGATGACCTCAAGTTGTACCAGAGGAGGATTGGGTTGGATATTAGGAAACATCTCTTCTCAGTGGTGATGCTGGGGCACAGGCTGCCCAGGGAGGTGGTGCAGTCACCGTCCCTGAGGGTGTTCGAGAACCATGGAGATATGGCACTGTGCAATGTCAGTGGGCATGGTGGGGATGGCTTGAGCCTGGACCGGATGATCTTAGATGTCTTTTCCAGCCTTCATGATTCTGTGATTCAAGCAGAGCTGCGTTTCATCTTCTCTCAGCAGAATGCAGAGATGCGAGTCGATGAGACATTCCTTCTCCTCTTTGCACACAATGCACATTTCTACTCTCCTAGCCAATATGCATACAGCATGTACGCACTGTTATGTCTCAGTTTAAAACACGTCTGCTTTAGCCACAACCCACCTCTGTGGGTTGTTTTCCAGTGTTTGGTGAAGAACTGTAGAACCTACAGTTCTACTTTGTACTTTCCTCCAGAAAAGTACTAAAATGGATATAGCTCATTAGCACTTACAGAAATGCCAGCTGTTCTTGCAAATCTTCTCGAATGGCCATACCTACACTTATATGTGCTTGGTTCCTAAAGCCAACGTCATCCTACCAACTTCTATTAGTGCCTGCCTGTTGTTCACTTTACCCAGAAGAAGCATGCGATGTAGTAAATGTTGTGGATTTATTTGAAGGAAATTACTCTGAAATCTTAAACTTGTGTCCTTCTGAGTGTCTTTCTCCAGCTTCCTGGCTTTCAAATGGTTTCTCTTGCTTTCATTTGGTATGTTTGGATGAAAGCTGCGCTCTGCTGTTAATACAGGCTGTGCCTGTCATCTCCTCTTTCAACAGAGATTTAGTCTCGCTTTCTAGTGCATTACTGCTATCTGTCTCTCTTCCTAGTTGCCTTATTCACCTAAAGATGTTTGGTCAATGCTCTCCTTACCAACACAAAAGATTTGTTCGCTGGTGAAAAGCTCCTTTGAGCTGTAAGTTGAGTATCACCAGTAAGTCAAGCCTGAGCCATTCACAAGCCCCCTTAACTCTAGTGGCTGCCCCATCAGATTTATAGGCTAAAACTCAAGTTACACAACCCGTTAGCGGCTCCAGCACTCAAGTGCTGTCAGTTCTCCCAGCGCTTTCCAAAAATCCCACATGTGTACCCCAAGAAATTGTAGCAGCGCACGGAAGTGGCCGCAGCAAGCATTTTGTGGTTGGAATCCTTTCAGGCGGCTTGAATGTAGATAATTCTGCAGTGAATATGTACTCTGAAAGAAATGAGCCACATCAAAGGTTGTAATGTCTGCAGAAAAAAAAAAAAGCAATAGTAAATAAAAACTTCTGCCAAAACAAGAAACGTTTAACTATAAGATGGATTGTTCTCATTCTGGATGAGCTGGGGAGCAGGGAGTTGGAACTGGGTTTGTAATAGAAAACATACTTCAATATTCGCATCCATCAGTTACAAAAATAAGGGCACTTATTTTTGTAACATTTGTAACATTTGTAACAGTTAAAGAATTTTAAATTATTTGAGATTCCCAATACAACTTCAGATTTTTTCCCTTGTGGATAATTTCACAACTGTTTTTTACATAGGTAACCTTTAAGTTCTTTCCATTTGCTATAGGTTGGTTTGTTTATATGGAAGGGCTTTTTTGCATGGTCTCGTTTACCTCTGTTTTGTTTCTAATGACCAAATCCCTGGAAACATTGCTGTTAATGTTATCTTAATAGTACCTTAATGCTCACTTACACAGAGATCTCTTAATCTTTTAGGAAACCTGTCTGACCAGATTTCTCAACTTCGCTACTCTGCAAGTGCACCAATTTGCCGCATCTCTTTATGTTAATGTTCTAAAAATGTGCTTATGTTTGTTGTGTTCTAAAATAACTTAAATGTTAGCTGCTTTGCCACCAGGAAAATGCACATTCCCAACACTTTCTTTAAAAATGCACAATCTTTTCAGGGCATCACATATACATACTCTATAATAATGTGCTCTGATGGGGCCGTTTCTTTTTTGTTTTGTCTCAGTGGCTCCTTATAACACACACTGTGTGCGAAGGTTGCTGTGGGCCAAAGTGTCCAGCCCTGTGCAGCACCACCTGCTTTGTGCTTTGTCACTATGTCACTAATGGAAGAAATCATTGCTTTTGAGTAGTAGAACAAAATTTGGAGACTGCCCATTGCAAAATGTCCTTTGACTTTCCAGATGTCCAAAATAAAATGCCTGTTAAAACAGTCAGGAAAGGTAGTTACATGGTAGCCCCGGGCACTTTCTAAACTAGCCTGAATCAGCCATGCAGCCAGCAGCAAAGCAAATGCTATCTGACTCATGGCCACCATGTGCAGAATCTTGTTCCAACAGGAAAGTTTCAGCATCTATGCAGCAATTGGGATAAAGAAAAGAATCCATCAAAAATACCCTCCCCAAAATCACCTCTTTTATCAGCAGATTCAGTTTATCTCAATTCAAAGTGCTGGTGGAAATGCCACTTTAGCTCTTATGACCTGCCCTTGCTGGCTAAAAGAGGGCGTAATTCAGGGAGTTTGTGTGAGAAGCAGCATACAGATAGCCAGACTTAGCTGCTCTTTATTAGCTCTTTCAGAAACACAAACAGAACAGTTTGTATTTGCTGTAGTTTTGATGCCTTCTTGGATGGCAGTAGATACTGAGAAAGAGGCAAATTTCTGTTTGCTTTAGCAAAGACATAATTTCATGGAATATGAAATATCATGCTCAGATAAGGCAAAACCTTCTGATAAGCTTTTACTGAAACTTCCTTTTCCATTCGCAGGGCAACCCATTTCTGTACAAGCAGAAGATTAAAGTATTACTATGTTTTACAGAGCATTTTTAGAACAACGTTGAGTCCTATGGTAAGCCTGTTACAAGTTGCTGTGGCAATGATTTGGCCAAGCAATGTTGGGTATCAGGAAAAAGTTCTTCACCAAAGGGCAGGGGGCATGGAACAGGCTCCCCAGGGCAGCAGGCTCAGCCCCAAGTTCTGGAGTTCAGGGATCATCTGGACAGCAGACATAGAGTCTGATTTTTGGGTGGTACTGTGTGCAGCCAGGAGTTGGACTCAATGATCCCTGTGGATTCCTTCCAACTTGAGATGGACATTCTGTGATTCCATGATTCTAGTGTTTGGGTGCCTCTGCCAGACCTAAAACACCACAGCCACTTGACTCAAAGCACAAATACATTCTGTCAAGACCCGTCTGTTCTGAGGTGTTATAAAGGGTTAATTTCATGCCTTCACACCTCTTGCTAGAGGTGGCATCTCCTGTTCACATCCCTGCTCCTTTGCCCTGGATCAGGCCTGTGTCCTTCTGTAGGCTGCACCAAGCCACATCAAACCAGCACAAACCCCAAAAACATACAATCTGGCTAACATGGTAGAAACATGATCACACAGCAGTCACATCTGATCCAGATAAAGCACGTATTGCCTGCAGTATGCAGCCAAGTGTGAGCAATTGCAGGCCGTAGCCTGGACATGGGACAGATAGCATGGGAACGGGTGAACAACTGGCTGACCAGCGTCTGTGATTCTGAATTGGGCAGTCATCTGCCTGAGTAAACAGTACAGAGCTAATTCAGACTCTGTGAATTTTGACGGAGCGTAGGGATTTGTTTTGCTTTTTCATATGTATGGTGGCTTTGGCTGAAGCTCTCAAACAGAAGAGCAGAAACTTGAGAGACATAGAAGCGTGAGCAGAAGCTGAAATTAAACGCTTTCAAAAGAGTCCCTGTATCCAGCAGTTCCCATTTATGTTACAGCTTCCAAAAGACTTCAAGACACAGCAGGGAGGGCCTCAACGTGATGAGTGCTGTAGACCATGCACACTTGAGTTCGCAGCTGAAAACTGTGTTAGAGGGCGTCATCACACCCAGGAATCCTAGCATCCAGTCCTGCACAGCCCTTCCTGCCTCCTAACGCGGGGAAACAAAGTTGCCAGGCACTATGTCAAGGCTAGATTAATTTCGTACTTGAAGTAAGTGCCACAACCTGAGCAGAGGAGCAGCTGCCACGCGTAAACCCAGTTTTAATCGCCTTTCTGTTATGGAAGCAGAAGTTGCGCTGGTGTAACTGGAGCCTCTCTACAGCAGCTGTATTTGAAGCAGGGCATCTTTTCTCTCAGGGGATCCCAGAGTAAAGAACAGTGCTTCTGGTATTTGACAACAGTTTCCTGGATGAGCAGTTGTTTCTTAAGCAATAGCCCTCTTTGTTGTTTGCCTTGCCACTGGCTAATTGACAGCGACAGGGATTATGTAGAGAGGAGAGAGCATGTAATGGGGACATCAAAGCCAATTATTGGGTAAGAGGAACAATAACGGAGGAAGGCTCTATTCAGAAAGAATACATGTTTATGTAGCGAGGCTCAGCCATTCTCACCGCGATCCGTTTTTTGTTTTTTTTCCCTTCCTTCCCAGCTCATGCTGCCTGTCTGTTCTTAATAACTCCTGCTGAGAAGAGTCTGGCTCATTCACGTCAGGTTCAGCAGTTCCACCTAATTTTCCAAACCACATCTGTTTTTAACCCACCAGCCACTTCTCACAGGGTTTCCTACGCCTGCTGGCTTGGAACATACACATTTGGCACGTTCACCTCATCCTTCATTACGTGCTCTCTTCCTCCTTCCCTAAGTCATTCCTTTCCCAGCCCAAGCCCATCCCCTGCACCTGCTGCAGTGCAAGTTCCAGAAAATATGGAACCCTGATATTGATCCCTATCTGATAGCAGGGACAAAAGGAGTCCCAGGAATGGACAGAAGGGAAAGGTACTCTGAATTGTGTGGCAGAAGTGGAAAAAGAAAAAAAAAAAACCCAAAAATCAAACAACAGTATTTCGCTGAGAATGCAGTATCACTTCATTAGTTCAGGTAACTGTTTACTCCAGCCCAGCTTCCCACCCTTTGCTGTTTGCACTGGTGTGACTATACTGGTGGAAAGGAAAATGTAGTCTAGGTAAACAACGAAAAAAACAAAAATGGTTTGGACTTTCCACTTCACCTCCAGCAAATTGTTTCATCGACAGAAACTATGTCTTAACAATGATTAAGAATTAACCAATGACCCCCTCTTGTGCACTTCCCAAGATTTACACAGGCTTTTCTGAAAGATGAACTCTTTGTGATGCTGTGGCTTCCAGTGCTTGTTAAGCTCCACAGGACAGAATACTCATTTACCATCTGGAAAAGCCCCTGCCCCTGGTTTTTGCATTTCTGCACGCAGGATGAGCGGTGGGGCTTCAGCAGTTTTAAGTCACAGTCTGCATCAGTACAATACCAGCTAAACGTGCCGATTGACCTAGATGGGCAATTAAGTTTCAAAACCCAGTTATGAATGCATTCCTTTTCATTCTTTACTCTTGAGTACCTGTCCAGCTGATGTCAGCCTAACAAAACTCTGCCCACAAGGTAAGAAAAGAAACAGGAAAAACCACATCGCATCCCTGCCCCCACATTTTCATCCCAGTGCCCATCCGGCAGCAGCCATTTCGTCCCAGTGGACTCAAGCAGCAAGGCAAGTTGTTATGGAAAGTAAGCTTGTGTAGGAGGGAGAAAGCCTATTAGTGAGAAATTAGGGCAATTAACGAGATGAAGTTATTTGGGGATTTCTGAGCCAGTCACAGAATGCCTCCCTCCCTGATTTACTTAACTTCATTCTTATCTTTGCACCTTTATGGGGTGCTATAGTAAGCAGTTTCGTAAACCAAACAGGATCTGGAGGTGCACCCAGCACTGAGCCAGCGAGACTGTGAAAATGCATGGTTAGGTCTACAGCCAACATTTCATGACAATGATGGAAAGAAAGTGGCACTGACAGCCTGACCCAGCAGCTGAATGTATATGCTGCTCACTTAAGTCACGTACAGATTTGGAGCATGCTGCAGATACAGAGCACAACAACACTCAGATTTGGAGCATGCTGCAGATACAGAGCACAACAACACTCTTCGCTGCATTGATTGGCTTTACCAGTGCATCCAACATCATTTTCTAAAGATCTCTGGCTGTTTTCCAAAGAATGCTGTCTGTTCCTTGCAATATAAGAGTCAGCATCTGTCCAAATCCTAATTTCTCTTTAGCAGCTGCAACAGCTTAACTAAAGGGCAAGTGTTACTATCTTGGGCATAACTGCTTTCAAGATTCAAACACAGCCTTCCTCTCCCAATTTCTTTGCACTGTTTCACCTCTGCTCACTCAGTTAGAGCCTAATCCACAGCTCCTTGTTAAAAAAAGGAACACTCCACCTATTAAGAAGGACAGCATGTAGATTTAACCAAACAAGTGCACCGAGAGAGTATCAAACCCACACAGCTTGGCTGGCTCTGTAAGATCATTAAGAGAACATGGAATTTGTTTCCATAAGAAAAGTAGCATTTCACTGCTGACAGTAGGTGTCAGCAGCAGGTGCCTGTCCATTGGTGTTGAACAGGACATCTCTGCCTTGAAAGCAAAGGCAAAAACAGCTTTCTGAGCTGCTTCAGCTTACTTTGAGCAGATTCTGACCTCAATTTCCAAAATAAATCAGCTTGTCAGTCTATGTTTCCAACCACATGAATTTCTCTACCGATCTAACTTCACCTGTTATTGATACAAGTACTTTGCAAGCTGTTTATCAAATTACAAGGAGCTCTAACCAGATCCAACCTTATCACACAGAAAACTTGTCGCAGTTCTAAGTATCTTGTTCTCATTGAAGTAGTGAGGAAAGCACTGTCAGTATTATGCAAACCCACAGAAATAAAGTACTCCTCTTCTTCAGGTACAAAATAAAATGCTGATAAAATGTTCTGATTGTGAAGATCAGCTTTGTAGAGCCATTCTACTTCAACATATTTCAGCTACGCTAATCACAGCATTTACAGAAGCATATGGACTCTCTAAACACACACCTGCCTGCAGGTTTGTTTGTTGTTGTTTTGTTGTTTTAAATAGTGTGCCTATCAAGTGGCTGAGCTAGCACACCCTAGGCCAGCTGCCTGGCCATAGAATTCTTAGTCATTTCTAAGGTAGGACAGAAAGGCTGTTATCAGGTCTACTAGCTGATAGTACATCAGCCCTTAATCTGCCTTAGTAACTAGCTGCCAAAAAGCACTCATCTGTCTGAAGACTGAAACAAGTTCTTTTTACAGCCATAATCTCCACTGAGTTCAATTCACTGCCTATAAATTTGTTTGCTCTATTGATTTTTCTCTCAACCTTCTGCAGCCATTCACATCTCAATGCACTTTTTGCAAGTACTTGTCACTTAATTACTGAAGAAACATCGACACTCAGCAGGAAAAGAGGGAACTATTGAGACAGAAGACAGTGGGAGATAAGAAACACAGGCTGTTGATCATTTTCACTAGCATTGGCCAGAAGGCAGCTACAATACAAAAGTAGCTATTAGAAAGTTACTGGCTACTACTGTAGCCAGAAAGAATATTGGAAAATCGAGAGCATCAGCTGCAGAAAAAAAGTTTCCAATAGACATGACAAGACACAGCCTCTCCAAAACAGCACTTTACCCCAAACTGCCCTCGTATGTAAGGAAGGAGAACAAATGCCCGACTGTTTCATTACATATAACATGAAACAACGTTTTCTGTTGGTACAGACTTCATCTCTATTAGGGGTGTGTGTGTGTGAGTCTTGCTGTCTGTAGACAGCTAGCCTACCTCTGTGACAGAATCTCTGGTTGATAAGTATTCTGAAGACTGACAACTATGGTCAACTTGCTTTAATGAGGTGGCAGAAATACAGCAATTACAATTGCCCCTAAGTGCAGAATGCAAAAAGGTTGCATTGTCAGTTTTTATATGCCCGCGCAGGCAGGCATTGCTTGCTACTTTGTTCTAGCAATCCATCAGTGAAACAGCATCTACTGCTGGAAATTCTGCCACACAGCTTTACTTCTCTTCTGAAACATAGTGATATGAAGTTATGAACACAGAACATTAAAAAAAAAGCACAAAACACACCATCTCACTTTGTTGAGAAGTCTAACACAACCTTGCACTCAAAGGAAAGAGCAAGCTGCATAGCAGGAGCCTGCTGAACTAGCCAGATGTGACTTGGGAGTTGAGTCACAAGACAGTGATAGAGAATACTTATCTCTGTGTGCCTATTTTCTTTCATCACATGCTTTAGAGGAAGTCGGCTGTAAAACCAGGAGCTTCATTCCTGTAATAAGCTTTGGCTTTGTGTGAGGATATAAGAGTATTAGCAGAACTATTTCCAAGTGCAAAGTAGAATTGCAATTATTATACAAAATGGTTTAACACTTTAGAGATCCACAAATGCCTTCCAATTATGAAGTTAAGAATGTTACCAAACTCTGTGCAGGAGCAAAAGGCAGACATTCAGGAAGGAAGACCAAGTTCACATGTGAATATGTACTCTTAGCTGCATTCCACGAGTCCTTCTTATTCAGGAAACTCACCAATGTCCTGGACGTTTCGATCACAGAAGCTTTGAAGCTGAAATTCACAGGCCTCAGTTTAAATCTTATATTGCTAATGCAGCCCAGATTGGTAGGCCATGACTCTAGCAAGAGTTGACACATTTGCAATATAAGAAGCAGATCTGTCAGCTCTTGTCCCAGCCTAGATTCTTGCTATATCCACAACCAAGAACAAAAACAGCGATCATAACTTCAACCTGACCTTGTAAAACTAGGAACTTATTAACATGACAGAGCTTTTCTACAGACTTGAAAGTGAAACTGTGATTTACAAGAACTCCTTAACTTCTTTAAACGGTTGAATATTTTGTTACTGAAAACTCAATCAATAGAATAACTACTTGCAGTATTGCTTTGTTGAGATGAAATGCACAGCTTACGAGCTCCACAGCTGAGGGTAAAGGATGTTATTACACCGATCAAGAAGTTGCTGAGACATGATCAACTCTGAAAAAAAGCCAGTGCCATTCCTGCAGGCTTTGAGCTACTGCTTTAAACACAAAAATGCTCTTTATTCACTTATTTTTATTACTTTATCAAATAGAAGTGAAAAAATATCGTAGAACAAGTTCAGCAGACCAGCGCAACTCATCAGGTTTATGCATGAAAACAGACATCATATAGATACAAATACACATGAAAAAAACATCCAAAAGATTTAACAACATGTAATTATTGAGATCACTTCAACCTCCCCAATTAGAAAAAATCCAGTTTCATTGATAAGCAATTAGTTGGTGAATAGAGTACTGACTGTAGTAAGTTTCAGCTCAAATTACAAATAAGCAAGAACTCCACAAATGAAATACATTGCTATACTTGGCTATAAAGATTTATCATATGCTCCTTCTCACAAGGCAAAACCTCCCATTATGCCCTTTTTGCATTTGCAATGAGCATCTTCAGCTTATCATGCATTGGACAGGCCATCAAGCAGGAAAGACAGGAGCTAAGCCAGTTCACAGTAGACATTTTTACAGCACTACTAACACCCGCAGTAAAAAGAAAATAGCAACAGGAGCAAGGCATCTGCAGTCACCTTAATTTAAATTGCCTCAGTCTTCCAGAAGAAAAATCCAAATTAGACAAAGAATCATAGAATCGTTTGAGTTGAAAGGGACTCTTCATGGTCATCTGGTCCAACTCCTGGGCAATGAACAGGACACCTACAGCTACAACAGGTCGCTCAGAGCCCCATCCAGCCTGACCTTTAATGTCACCAAGGACAGGGCATCCAGCAAACCTCTGGGCCACGAACCATACTGTTTCACTTCGGGCTATATTCAGGCTAGAAGTGCCCCAGATTCACATGGGTGCTTAGATAAACTCTAAAACATGGTGAAGCTCAAGTCTGCATGTCTTGGCCCCAATAATCATACAGCTCAGAGAAACATTAACTTTGTTCTCTCTAGAAACATAATTTTACTCCTATCCACTAAGGAAAACCCTCATCCAACTAGGTGATTGCACTTAGAATAATGTTCATACAAATTTTAAAAGACATGCAGAAGTAGTTTCAAAGAACAGCAACCTGTAGGTTTTAGCACGATTCGACATTATGCCTTTCAGACTCTGGATCACAAAAACCAAGCCCACTAAATGAAATTAAGCCCAGAACAATAAACTGTTTACCATAATTCCTCATAAGCAACCGTAACATCATCTATCTCAATCAGGATGAGTTCATTTTTTATTTTTCAAGAATCTGTTGTGGTGAAAAGCAATAGTGGAGGATCACATTTCCACATGGGAAAGAGAGCAGTTTTTTGCCTTGTCCTTCATATCTCTTCTCACAGCTGCTACTGCTAATTAAAAAGTGGTTAGTACAGTCTAATCACTCAGATGTAGTAACATCAAGGATTTCATCTCCGTTTTGTGCCACCAAATCCTGCAAAGGATAAAAAAATGTCACAGCTCCATCACAGCCATTCCAATTGGCTCTCTGCAATTCCCCAAAGGGTAAAGCTCCTAAATAAGTCAAACTTGTGCAAAAATTACAAAAGGAAGCATTAGTTGTGGACTGACAGGCCAGAAAAATATTCATTGCAGACAAACTTCTTTTTGTTGTTTTGCTTCGTGTTTGTATGCTTGCTAGAGAAAGGCATGCATCTAAGGCATGTCCCAAAGGAGAAAGTCTTAAATTAACCATGCAGATAAAGACCATCCTAATATAGGTGTTACTATGCTTACTGTAGGTATCCACACAATGCTGCTCTGCTTCTATGATAAAAAGATGTAGGAAACAGTTATGTGCCCATCTGTACTCAAGTCTTGACCAGAATAAAACCAGGAATGCTTGCTGAACCTCACATAACATCTGTGCATTTTGGGCAGATCAAAGTTTCTCAAGCTTTAGGAGGTTAAAAATTCTTGTGGCTTACCAGATGCAGTTCTTGTACTGCTGCCTTGTGTGGAATTGCTGGACTGTCTGTACACTGGAGGTACAGCTGTGGGATCTCCCCATGTATTGAAATACGAGGAACGTGGCTGTGCTCTGATGAGAAAAACAGGGTGGAAAGAATTCATTAGTGACGTTTTGAATAATTAAGGTATAACTGCACCAAACTTAATCAGAGAACTTAATCAGAGGGAGAATTGTAAGCAAGCATATTTTCCAAACATAGAAACCTCCCTTTTTAAAGGAATTAAACCCTGACAGCAGGGATAACATCTGCAGAATTTCAAAAGAAAGTTGAACTTCATCCTTCAGGACACCTTCAGACAATTGCAAATAATAAATCCTCTCTTCTGAAAATCTGACCTCAGTTTCTATCAGACAGGAAAGTTTACTTGAGATTTTAAGTTAAAATAAGTTAAAATATATTTGGTATTACCTATATCCCTCCCACAGAAGGGAAAAGAATACATACCTCTGCACTGTTAACTACCTTCTAAAGATAGGATCAGTAAGACCAATGCATCACGATCTTCAATTCACTGATTTGTTTCTACAGATAATGATTTCATTAGCAGGGGTGGGAGGAGGGGAGGAGCATGTAGAAGAGGAGGAAAAAAACCTAAAAACAGTGGACCAAGGACTGTTTTCAAAGAAAAGAAGCCCGAGTTAGAAAGTTTGTTCAGGTGTTTGGACTCACACGTTTTCAGGCCACTAATCTTAAATAAGAGGCCACTAAAACTAGGGGGTCTCTCATCAAGAGACCTGTATGTACAAAATACATACAGTGCTTAAATAGAAGTATCACATATTAAAATACTTAACTATCAAGTCAAGAAACCTTCAAACGTATCCTAACTTTTTAAAAATCCTTAGTAATGTTAGCACAGTAGAACAAGATTGACTTTTTATCCATAACCCTTTAAAATTTTACTTAAAATGAAATTATAGACTATTTCTGCTGTTGATGAGTCACTGTCCAGGTGCACGCTGCTTGACTTTTGAGACCAAGACTGCACAACAAACACTTTATACCTCAAATGTTCACTTCTTAATAAAGGGACAATCTGATAAGTCTCCTGTTGTTTCTAGGAAAATACATCACACAGAGAAGGAAAGACGCTTCACCACTCCTGCCCAACTTCCCTTATTCCCAGTCCTAAGAACTAAAAGCAATTATATTGAATTTGTTATATTATTAGCTTCCTAGAAGATTAGGCTTGACATACGTGCAGTTCTTTGGCAATTACAGGAAAATGCTTGAGTTCTGCAAAGTTGCTGCAGAAGCCATGTATTTTTCTAGTGGAGGCTAAAACTGCAGCAGGGTTGGCCTCTTCTCTCGTGTAACTGGTGATAGGACCAGAGGGAATGGCTTCGAGCTGTGCCAGGGGAGATTTAGGCTGGACGTTAGGAAATAGTACTTCTCTGAGAGAGTGGTCAGGCAGTGGAATGGGCTGCCCAGAGGGGTGGTGGAATCACTGAACATGGAGGTGTTCAAGGAACGTTTGGATTTTGTGTTGAGGGATAAGGTTTAGTGAGAACTATTGGTGATAGGTGGATGGTTGGACTGGATGATCTTGTAGGTCTTTTCCAACCTTGGTGTTTCTGTGATTCTGTGATTCAAATCCCCCCCCTTAAACTGTTTCCTGAAGAGTGATGCATGTTTAATTCTTCAAAGCATATGGCAATGACCAGTAGCTATTTACTTCAGCACTGAAATGGCTTTTGAATGTCATCCATGTTATGTTTTTCCAAAAATGCAACTTACACATGACTTACAAGTCCTCTGGAAAACTACATTTTGGATTTCAATACACGGGTCATTAGGAGACTGGAGAGTAAAGGCCGTTCAGTTTGATTGCACTAAGTATCGCAGAAGAGCAAGTGTCAGCCATACTAACTTCAGGAGAGATGACACTGACACAAGAGAACTACTTACAAGTGGCTTTGTGCTTCATATTTTTATCTGTATTTTAAAGCAGTATGGATATGGACTGCTCAAGATTTGATTTTAAAGTTGCAAGTCAGGTCAGAGAATGCACTTAAAGTAGAATGAAGAACCTCAAGAACTTCAAATCTTTCTCCTCAAGAAAGGTGTTCAGAATGTTTGTGCTGCTAGAGCTACAGATCGTACCTCAAAGCTGTTCTAACAGTAGGATTATACAGCCTGAATGATATACACCTGAAAACTCACAAACAACATAAATGTAAACAATATGCCAGCTGAAATCCTGTATGTTTAATATCTGACAGCATTCTATTTTACCTCTGACTGCCAGCCAAGTAGCCCAGCAAGCCTCCTGCTCCTAAGCCAGTCCAAAATCCTGGTCCTGAATTGGTTTCATGACTGGAACGAGTCCCAAAGCCGTTGTCTTCTTAAGCCAAATGGAAAATAGAAAAAGTATCAGTTAATAGCACTTACTCCTCAGGCTGTCGCAATAAGATTCTCACCTCTTAAACATAATAGCAAATTAGACACTAAACTCTTTTGTTTTCAATTGATTCTTGATTAAGCTTGTATTGAAAGGTGCCCTTAAAGTTTGGAAAGCAGGGGGAAGAAAAATAACAAACAGAAGCAAGCTAACAGAGGTAAAGATTTTTACACCAGAAATTAGCTTTCACTGTATCACAGTCTCCATGTTTACAAAACACAGTGAAGTCAGATCGTGCAGATTTCATAAACAGACAAGTTAGATTAAAATTGGAAAGAAAGTGAAGAAAGACTAATTTGCTCAAGCAGGCAGACAGGGGAACAGAAATCAAGTATCATAAAGCATCACAGGAAAATAATCCTGACTTACATTATCAGTTGAAATCAGACTTCTATGTGTGACTTGATGTTGGATTTCATTTTGAATGCACTAAGACAAAGATAAGCTCACCTTGGATAACACACCCATTAAACTATGCTGTGTTAATCAGGGAGATAAACGAGCTAATTTACTCAAAAGCAGCATGGCTGAACGCTGATTCAGAAGTCAATCTTTTTTGTTGATAAAACCTAGAGTAGATTCAGGACCACATCAAACCACTAATACAAGAAAGTAATTAATACAGTCTAGCTAAATGATTTCACAGGAAATATTCTGTATGCCAAGGGAATTTGAAATGAAGCAAATTAAATATTCAGATCAATAAGCAAACTACTTCACTTTTCATTATCATCCCAATTTTCAAAAACAGATGTGTGCCTGATACAGTCCTATACACTCTAAGGCATGCTTTTGCTCCACTGTTAAAACTAAAGGCAGATAATTTATCCTCACATGGCTCCCAACCAAGTTTCTCAATTTTCAAAATCAATAAAGAAAAGGTATTTTCAAGGCTCTATTCTTGCTAGATTTCAGACTCCTGTCCACCTAAAGCACATTAGTTGAATTAATTCACAAGGAACAAGGCAGGAAAAAAAAGAAAGCAATCCTTCCCTTTAAAACTAAAGCCACACGCACACTGAATGTTTACTTTGGTTTGCCTATGTCCAGTACAGCAGAACTCAGTATTGACCACAATACCACCAGAGGCAAGTGGCACGCATACACAAGTCTACTCACTGGTGCACACACAGAATAGAAAGGCTGTCTGAAATAACCATTTTGAAATCAAATTGCAAAACTTACTAGTTAACACAGAATCATAACCCAACCCCAATTTTCTGCTCCAGGTATGTAAGAGAAAGCGCTGCAAACGCGCCACACAAGTTTATCAAGAAGAGCTATGCTGGCACCCCCTGTTGGCAAGTGGCATGAGTAACCTGCACAAAAGCGTTAACATTCGTTTGTTAATATTATTCAAACATGAGCTTTTGACTAAGTAATCTTAATTCTTTCTAGCTATTGCTTGGTAGGACCACTCCTCTAATTCACAATAAAAATAAAAATAAAAAAAACAGGAAAAAAATTGAGATCACATGTCTTGTTGCAAGGTAATTTGAGTTCTAGTGCCATCAGGATCACACATTTGTAAGGTTAAACAGTCGGACACCAGATGACTGAGTTTCACTTGCTGTTGGTACTATAACTATCGATCACAGTGACCAGTTTTCTGGGAAAAGAAAAAAGCTGCATGTTTTCCTAGCAGTCTTGCCACTACTTCTACAATTTCCAATTCCAAGTGAAAGACACCACGCAAGATGCAGGTCCAGCATAGACTGTTACCTGCTCTGGGAACTAAATCGTTTGACCACTGAGACTATAGCAAACCACGTGTTAAACTGAGGATTGCTACATAATATTCATTTCTAGCAAATTATTTATGAAGAAGCCAACAGTCAGGTGAGATAACACAACAGCTGAAAGAACATCCCGAAGTTAAGATCATGTTTGTTTCAGAGCACTAAATAATGGCTTACAGTCCTACCTGTGGAGCTGAACTTAAAACCAGGAGGAGGAGGCGCCTGATGACTCTGCCAGAAAGGACGAGCGAATCCGCCACCGTCACCAAAACTCTGCTGGGGCTGTTGGTTACTAAGGAAAAACTTGTATACGCCAAAGGCAAGGATCAGTAGAACAATTACAAAAATTGTTCCAGCACCAGAATGAGAAGAATCCTTTGTTGATGTGTAATAGCCAGAACCAAAGCCTCCAGAGTTCTTTGCTTTCCATTCACCTTCCTTCGTCAGCTCTAACCTGAACAGCAAACTGCAGGACCCTCTTAAGATGTAAGGATCATCTGGGTAATTATAGCCTTCACAGCTCACTTCAATTTGTCCAAAACGAAGAGTGTCTTCCAAGTCCGCTTTGCACTGCCACTATAAAGTAAACACAAAATCAAGTAGCAGCTATTTCTCCAGGGATGAAAATATCTGCCTGCATTCCCAAATGTATGCAGACAAAGCTGTAATCTACAAGGAAGCATATAAAAAGTAATAGAATAAGGAACTTCTGAGCTCTCCTATTCTGAAAAGGGCTTGGAATCTGAGAATAGCTAGGAACGTCTTTAAAATCTCTAGAAGTTAAGTGATTTAATTGTTTAGAACACAAGAGTTATAAGTCAATTTCTTCACTGGACAAGTTTTTCAAGTATTCCTTTTCTAGGGTACAGCAGCACTTCTGAAAATAATCCATCCAGTCTATGACAGTTACTTAAGAAATGTCTCACCCATGCAGACCTGATGACAGCTACAAAAATAGACCTTGGAAGCCTGAAAACCAATGCACATGATTATATTTACGTTCAGACCAATATAAAAAATAAATCATGTTAGATATAACTAGGGATTCAATGGTGACAATTAGCAATAGACTGTGATTTTGCAGCTGAATATACATGAATTTCTCAGTTTCAGATTCCCTTGAGTCATCTGAACTTTGGTATGAACAGTACCTGTAACAAATACCCACTTAGAAAAATGCAGCATTCCATTAACAATTCCATATAGCAGTACCCACTGCAAATTCCGAGTGGGCTGTACTTTTATGATACTATATCAATTACAACAATAAACTTCAGTTTTGATTCCTGGTCAGTCTAATGGCAGGAGGGTAGGTAGTGTCAAATACAACAGCTCTTTATTGAAATGCCAAAGTAAACTACTAACACACAAGAGCAAGCCATAGAACCATTTGAGTTGGAAGGGACTCTTAAAGATCATCTGGTCCAAGTCCCCTACAAAGAATAGAGATGCCTACATCAGGTTGCTCAGAGCCTCATCCAGGCTGAGCTTGAATGTCTGCGGGGATGGAGCATCCATTATATCTGTAGGCAAACTCTTGCAATGACTCATCATCCTGAAATCTAATTAACTTGGAAGTCATAAAAGCTTCAAAATATTTTTTTTTTTTTAAGGGGCAGAAGTGACATAATTAAATATTTGTAATCCTTTATGTTCTAGAAATTGTGAATACATTGGTCAATACTGAAGCAAGGGCATTCTCAAAGGTTTGGTTGTATATATTCAAACAACATTTCAACTAATGCCAATGAAGGTTTGACTGGCAGTGCTTTTACATTAAAACCTTCATGGATAATCCATTAAAAAATTATATATATATACATACACATACATGCACGCACACACAAATAGTGTATTCCATATTTAGGGTAACCTTTAGTTGCTCTCTAGTAGAAAGAAAAGCAACGCTCTGGCCGGTTGCTTTCTCTTTCTCTTTCACAAGTTACCAGCCCTGTATGAGGACGGTGCCATATCAGTTTAACTGACTTTAACCACTGTTACCTGCACGTCGTAGCCATCCCAGCCTTTGTTGTAGCACTGAACAACCTCAGGGATATCAGAGCATCCAGCACTGCCTCCAGTGCACTGAAGCTGAGGGACCGCAGCCGTTCGCCGGGCTGTGGTGTAGCGGCCCCGGTGCAGAGTGAGCACCTGCACGTCCCGCAGCAGAACCCCTGCAATGGGCAGCAGAGATCAATACAGCCATATACCACCATCCTACCCTTGAAGGCAGAGGGAAATCGCACGGAGCTCTCAACGCCCCCCAACGCGTTCTGCCCCACCCGTTGCCACGGCCGAGCCAGCAGCCGACCTGACCGAAGAGCCCCTCAACCCCCTCAACGAGAGGCCTTCCCACAGCCTCCACTCCTCAGACCCTCGCCCCGTTTTCACAGCAATAGAGTAGTGGAAAAAAGGCGGCCGCAGGCCCGCAGCTCCTTCCACCAGAAGGCCCCCAGGCACACTCCGAGTCCCACAGCTCTCACCTTGGTGCTCCCAGCCCCACGCGGTGCCGGCAGCAGTGCAGAGGAGCAGGAAAAACGCAGCAACTGCCCCGTCAGCCGCCATGACAGCTCTAAGGCACACCCACACGACTCAAAGCTCTTCCCGGTGCAGGGCGCTGTTCATTGGCCGGCTGCGCCGGAAGGGGCGGGAACGTGGGTCGGAGCACAGCCAATGGGAACGGGAGGACAGCGGAAATGACTTGCGCACCGCCCTCCTCTTCCAGGGGTGGGGTGGTGACGTAGTTCCGTTTCCCGGCAGCGGGACGCGCAGCGCCATGGCCGGCATCAAAGGTGTGTGGGGTGGGAGCGGCTGTAGCCCCCAGGCGTCTGGGGAGGCAGGGTGAGATCCGACCCGTGCGCGGTGCTGGCGGCTAAAGCGGCAGGGCCAGCCCGTCTCTGGGGCTCCTCTCTGGTTGTTTGCAGGCTGCAGCTGATCGCAGTGCTCACCTGTTCTGCGTTTGTGTTTCCGCAGCTCTGATCAGCCTGTCCTTCGGGGGAGCGGTGGGACTGATGTTCCTGATGCTGGGCTGCGCCCTTCCTCAGTACAAGTATCGTGTCTGCTTTTTGTAGCTTCGTGTTCTTTGACACGTCTGATTGCAGAGTGGTTTGGCTCATAATTAATGAGTGATTCATCTTGTGTGTGCGAGAGGCTTGTTTCTACGCTGGGTAAAGCAACATCTCACACAGCTGCAGCTGCTGTCAGTCTGCTTGTCCTATTGATTGCTGTCTCTGCTTCCTAGAGGCAGGAAGCAGTAGACGAAGAGCATGGAAAGTCAGCTCAATGGTTTTAACTCTTTGCAACTTAAGTCAAAATCTTCCTTATTGACTTATTCAATATGAGATAAATATCAAATTTTCTAGTTGTCATTTACAGTTTTCCATGTACATGACTAGCTCTCCTATGTCAGCTCTCTTCTATTATAAAATCTGGGCCGGTGGCACAAACTCTTAGCAATGAGATTATTACACTGTCATACTTCAAATAACACGATTTAAGTTTCACTGAAACCATGCATAGCTACATTGATGTGCCTGGTGAGCTGTGGGCAATAAAAGATATGATGTTGGTTGAAAAGATGAAGCAAAAAAATACATATCTAGTGGTTTGGAGCTCTATGGCTTCTGAGTATTGGCAGAAAACAATACTCTGATCCCATGCGTATACTCAAAGTTTACATGTGAAAATAAGCTGAAGACTTTGCAAAGGTCTCTCTGCAGTTCAGAAGTAAAGCTGACAGGTTAAACTTAGCTCTTAAGATCATCATGCAAGGTAGTGTTAGATTTAGGCTTGCTCAGTGAAACCTTGCTTCGTGAACATCTGAATGAGGTCTCTGTTGCTAAGATTGAGGTCAGCTGGAGCATGGCATGTTGGATTAATATAATTTTATTTCGAATTGAAGGGATTGCTTTGCTTGGGCTTGTGCCTATCTTTCCCAAATACGGGAACTGAATGGGGAAAATACCTCACATTGATTTTTGGGAAGAGCAGATAGTAAACAAAGTTAACGTTAACTTTCCTTCTTTCTTTTTCAGCCAATACTGGCCACTGTTTGTTCTGTTCTTTTACATCCTTTCCCCTATCCCATACTGCATAGCAAGAAGACTGGTAGATGACACAGATGCTACGAGTAACGCCTGCAAGGAGCTGGCTGTATTTCTTACAACAGGCATTGTTGTCTCAGCATTTGGACTGCCTATAGTGTTTGCCAGAGCAGAACTGGTTAGTAACGTTTCAATCTCTGAAAATATTCTTTGCTAGAAAACTTTTTTTTTTTTAATTAAGTGAAGGTAGAACTTTCATGCACTGTGCAACTGTGCAATAGTTGCCAGTAGCTTTATGTGGTCGTGGAATAAAGTCAAACATCCAATGTGCAATGCAGAAAAAAATGAGCAAGAAAACTTAGTAGGCCAGTAGCCAAATACAGAAGTTCACAGAATACCTTGAAGGCAATTTGTAGAATAGTTGAGTTAAAGAAGACTGAGTATAACAGTGCATTTTTTTAAGAACATGTGATTTTTTTTTTTTTAATCTTCTGATTTGTCATTATGTCTTTCCCAGTGCATGACGTTCCACTAGCATCCTTTAAAAGATGACCTTGACTTGAATTTCAGAGAATACTAAATCAAAAACTATGGAATGTACATCTCAGTCAAGAACAGCCCAGCCAGTCAGTTTGAATGCCTCACACCCTTTGGCTACTCTCCTTGGGAAACATTCACCTCTTTTTTTTTTTTTTTATACAGCTTTTTGTTACTGTTACTTGTGCATCTCCTGATGTTTTATAGGCCTCCATCCTTGGCTGTCTTTATAAACAAACAAACCAAAAACCCAACAAAAAAAACCCAAAAAACAACCAACAACCTCCTGTGGCTAGGAAGTATAGCTGAGCTCTGCAATAACTTGATGCTGTTGCCTAGCCTCACATTACTGTTTCTGGATGTAAGACTAAGTGTCCTTGCCTGCTAGCTGGCACTTTGAACGAGGCTAGAAGAAAGTGTAGTGCTGCTTGATTGACCATGATTTGGTCAACCCCTTTAAAGGTAAGCCGAACCCAGCTTTCTCGGCATAATGAGGTACCATTGTCTTTCATCATGGATCTGTTGCTGAATTTTTGTCTATAACATGACATGAAAATGTTACATTTTGTCTTGTCAGTGTTTTGTTCAGGTATATCTAACTAAATTCCACTTGTTCACAGATTTACTGGGGCGCATGTGCACTTGTTCTTACGGGGAATACAGTCATCTTTGCTACGATCCTAGGATTTTTCTTGGTCTTTGGCAGCAACGATGACTTCAGCTGGCAGCAGTGGTGAAAGGAAGATAGAGAACTATCACAGACATCTTGTCATTCAGTGGCCATCCATACAAATGAGAGAATGGGCAATAAAGAGAAGTAGTGTAGCAAGCCTCTCCAGTATTCTAGACACTCCTTTTTCACCTTGTTTGTTCTGAGTGTACTACCATTTTGCTGATGGGTTTCTAAGTTTTTATCAAGTAAGGAGATAGCCAATTTCATTTTTACCTTTAGTATGTTTTAGGTGGTCTCTTAGTTTGTCATTCTTGTTCTGTTCAGTGTTTATGTGAAGCTTTAATGCTGAAACAAGAATGTTAAACTTGCTTTGAAACCATGTTTTAAAGTTGTTTCATTTTAGCATTAATACAGTGCTTCATTTCTTCTAATGTGGCAATTAAATTATATACAAACTGAACTAAGGTAAGCAATTGTACACACCACTGTCAGTTACAGATACACAGCTTGTTATGATTTTAGAAGAGGCAAGGGTGGGTGTGTACTAGTTACAGACTTTTTCTTCTGCCCGTACCTCAAACTGGGTGATGAATGTTGGTAGCCTCTATTTAAGGAAAAGGCTGAGAAGCAGGTGGAGTTATTTGGGAAAAGTCCTCAATTTAAGCACCGCTAGCACTTCACCTGCTTCATTACCGATTTTTGTGTGGATGTGACATTCAAATACTCTGTAAATGTGGTAATATTATGACATGCAAAACCAAATTACGTTGTAGGGGGAGGGGAAAAATGATATATAAATTCCATTTTTTTTAAAACAAACATCTTTTGAATTCTATTTATAATTATTGTATTGTTTTGAGCTTTTATGTCAGCTTTTTACCATGAAGAGGGTAAAATGTTCATTTATGGAACTACTGCTACATGTTAATTTGAAGCATATACAAAACTTTTCCCCTTCCTCTTTTTAATTTATTTTATACATACTATGAATGGAATAAAACTTTTCAAATGTAAATTAAAACTTTATGTTAAACTTGTTTAAGAATTTTTTTTTTCTTTCCCCCCCCTACACACACTTTTATTCCTTCACACAGTGCTGCTGCTGTATGACTTTTGGAAGTCACTGGCTGAACTGGCTTTACTGACTGTTCATAAGTTCTTATGCGCTTTGAGTTAATAAGATTTAATGTTATGTCTGTAATTTAGACTTGCGTTCTGTAAGATTACACATGTATCTTCAAGTACTTAAGACATTTTTAGCATACTTTTAGCATACCTCTCAACTGTCTGAATTTTTTCATTAAAGACATTTGCCATTAGACATTTCATCTTGAGATAGTGAACGAGTGCTAGTTAACCAAGTTCAGTTGTACCACAAACACTGGTAAACTTGACCAAACCTACTGCTAAACTATATTTTAAAAAGTTCTAAGAAATTCACTGTGCATAAAAGCTGCTGATTGCTTAGATATTACATAACAGTGGAGCAGAATGAAAAGGCAAAGCATAGCAGGCCTTAGCTGTAATGTTTGTACACAGATGTAAATAAAATACAAAGCTTGAGTATCTGAATACAAATAGTAATCATGGCAACTTGTTTGATAGGACCATGAAACTTCTACCAGCAAGTAGGGGCAGCACTGCTACTTTGTTAATGTCATCCTGTGTATAAAATCAGAGCTCAATTTTATCCATACCAGTAGAGGAATAAATAGGTGTCAAGTGCAGAAGCCAGTCAGCACCAGGAAATATTTCAGCCATGACTAAGTGCTTCACCAAACTGGCTGCAATGGTGACATTCAAAGATGATGAGGGGCTGTAAAATCATTCATTTCCTGACCTTTTTTGATGACGCTTCTGCATCTCCAACCCCCAAGCAATAGATTCTTCAAAAGAATCTTCTAAACTACTGGCTAAGTTGGCAGTCTTCGCTCTTCCAAAGGAAGAATGCTTCAGATTGGCACAAATCTGAGTTTACTGTCTCCTGGTCTGTGGTTAGTAGGATTGGTTGAATCGATCACACAGTTTCTGTGCTGCTAGCCTGCTTCTCAAAGGTAATGCTACTCAGAATTCTCAGGCTGTAGAACCATCTGTGTCCTTGTTGGACTTTTTTTTTTTTTTTTTTTTTAAATGTTGCAGCATAACATTCTTTCACTTGCACACCAACTTCACTCAGCCCAGCTCTGCTTAATGAGCCAACAGTTGAGAGGTGTGATCTTCCCTCATAGCAGGCACTGAGACAGCATTGCCACCCTATACAGCTTTGAACAATTTTAAGTGGCAGTCCGAGTTCTATACATTTAATCCAGAAATACTCTCACAATAAAGAGTGTTTTGTTTCAAGTACTAATGGTGCACTTTCTTTCTTTAACACGGTTGTCAGTCCTGCTGAAGAAACAGCAGCAGGTGCCTCAGTCCTCAAGTGAGTTTGTTTCATTTGACCTCAGGTACCGGTGCTGCCTTTCCTTGTAGAGATAAGGCCACTTTATACGTGCAGACTATCAAACCCCTGTTCATGAGCTCCCCCTGAAAAGCTGGAAGGCCGCAATGAGGTCTTCTCGAGCCCAGCTCCCTCAGCCCGTCTTCACAGGAGAGGTGCTCCAGCCCTGAGTATCTTCGTAGCCCTCCTCTGCTGTGACACAGACCCATTGATTCATTTGCTAACGTGCACCCTGCTCCTGCCGGCTCACAGCCGCCGCTAGGGGAAGGGAAACGCTCTGAGAAACGGAGGGAGGAGCGCGGACAGCCCTTGCCCACGCTCGGGACGTGGCAGTGCGGCCTTTCCGCTTCCGGGGCTCTTTCCGCAGCTCTCCTCCCGGCTCCGAGATGGCGGCGGCGGCTGGCGGCCCCGGGGCGGCAGCGGCGCTGTGGAGCGAGGTGAACCGCTGCGGCCAGAACGGTGACTTCGCCCGCGCGCTCAAGTCCGTCAACAAGAGTGAGTGAGCGAGAGAGCCCGGCCCGCCGCCGTGTCGTGTGCTCGTGCTGCGTTAGGAAGGGGGGGCTCGGGGAGCGGGGCTGCCCTGGGGAGCCTGGAGGGAACCGAGCCGCCCTCCTCTGCCTGGAGCGGCGTGTCGAATCGGCCTTGCTGGGTTTTGATCGTGCTCACCCCTCCCCCCGGAATTGAAGCGCCCTGCATGGACGTGGGAAAGGTTCCTAATGTCATCACCCAGCACTGCCGAGCCCACCGCTGCACTACGTCCCTCAGCACCACGTCTGCACGTACCTCCACCTGAGACAACGCATCACACCCTTTTGGTGAAGATGTGTGTCCTAATAGCAGCATGTCCCAATAGCCAACCTGAACCTCCCTTGCAACAACTTGAGGCCATTCGCTCTCATCCTTTTGCTGTTACCTGGGGGCAGAGGCCAACCCACACCTCACCACAGCCTCCTATCAGGCAGTTGCAAAGAGCCATGAGGTCTCCCCTGAGCCTCCTCTTCTTCAGACTGAAGAACCCCAGCTCCTTGAGTTGCTCCCCGTAAGACTTGTGGCCCAGACCCTTTCCTCCTGACCGTGCCTTACGTGGCACTGAGACAGATTTTGGCACTGTTCTCTGTCTGGAAGTGAAATGCCAATGAAAAGTTTGCTCAGGTGCGTACAGCTCCTGCGGTGCAGCTCTGTTCCAGGCAGGTTACCATAGCAGTCAGTTCTGTTCAGTGCTTGTATTGAGCTCTTTCATACTGGCAGGGTTTTCTCATGAGCAAGCCATGCCAGAACCCTTTTAAAATGATGCAACTGTTAGATGTTTTTCTCCAGCTTAACTAGTGTATGACACTTTAAAAACTATAGTCTGTCTGCTAGTTAGATCCTTCTGTTAAAACTGTTTTCCCCTCCAGTTCTGCAGATCAGCAAAGATGATGTGACTGCACTTCAGTGTAAAGTGGTATGTCTTATCCAGAATGGGAGCTTCAAGGAAGCCCTCAGTGTAATCAACACCCACACTAAAGTGCTGTCCAGGTGAGTTGTGTCTTAACATAACATCTACAAAATATTAAATTGTGAGCCCCTGATAAGTCCTGCAGCTTCAGGTGGAGGGAACTAATCAGTAACAATAAGAAAAAAAAAAAAAAAAAAACCAACCCAAGAGCAGGAGATGCTCAGAGCCATTGCAGTTGGGGTTCCCAGTAAAATGCTGATTTATTCTGAGCATGAGAGATGCCTGCATTAATCTGAGGTGGTCTACTGGCTTGTTTTTTTATCTAGTAACAGAGATTGTCCTCTATCTGGTTCTAGGTAGTATCTACCTCCATTAGTTGATTTTCCTTATTGATGTGGGTGAGCACCATAGTTAATGGAGGGAAGGAGATGGTTTTTGTGGGAGCAAAGAGAAGAGGGAGAAGAGGGAGAAGCCCTTACTAGTAGCAGCAAGCTGTTAGCTTTGCACAGCCTTCTCATCTGTAATGATGTAATGGAATGTACCACAGTAATCAAGGTGGCAAAGCCTTTGGCTATAGCAAATGAGAACAAGCCCAAATACAGCAACTACAGACATAGAAATGGAAGAAAAGAGCCACATACCTTTGGAAGACCTCAGATAGGTTGGGATCCCCAGAGAGAGATACCCTTGCCTCCACTGCCAGCCCTTAAATGAAATCTGGGAAGGGGTGGATCCTGGATCTACCTCTTCCAGTCACTCAGGTGGATTGCATGCACCTGAGCTCCCCTTGGTTGGCCCTGCCTTCTCACCAGGTGCTGAATCACTTGTTCAGGCCGTGACTTAGCATTTCTGCTACATCATCATACTGCTCTTTGGGGTCATTTTCTTTGCCATACTGATGGTATTTCTTTATCAGGACAGTGCAAGCCCTTTGTATGTGTTCTCCAAATCAAGACCTTGAAGACAACTTGTGTTTTAGTACAAATCAAGTTTCTGTATCCCTTTTATGTCATTAAGCAGATTTAATTCTCTTCCTAATAAAGATACTCATTGTGCAGTGACTGAGATAAGAATTGCTACCCAGGAACTGTGTGGCAGCAGCAGTTTTCTGTTTCAGATACTGTTTTTGTTAAGGAGCTTCCGAGAAAAATGCATTGTAGTATTGAAGTAGTGAAGTGCTTCCATATTTATATTCACATCTGAATAAATATTGTCATCTTATTCACAAATCACTTCTTTCCTGGGATGAAAGGAATCTAAGTCTGTAGCTTGTTTTTCGATATAGGTTGGAGAAGAGAAGTAATTTCCCTAAATTTAACAGGCTTCAAGTTCTCCCTTTTATAATCACAGAATCATAGAATGGCCACGGTTGGAAGGGACCTTAAGGATTATGAAGGATTATGGCATTCCTTCCTTCCACCATATCAACTGCACCACTCAGCTTGGTGTCGTCAGCAAACTTGCTTAGAGTGCACTCAATTCTGGCATCGATGTCATTGATAAAGATGTTAAAGAGCACTGCTCCAAGACAGATCACTGGGGCACACCGCTTATTACCAGCCACCACCTGGACACAGAACCATTGATCACTACCCTCTGTCTGCAGCCTTTCAACCAATTCCTAATCTGCTGGGTTGTCCATCCTTCAAATCCACATCTCTCCAATTTGGAGATAAGGATGTGGGGCAGGCCCATATTAAAGGCCTTGTGCACATGTCCAGGTAAATGACATCGGCTGCCTTCCTTTTGTCCACCAATGCTGTCACCCCATTATAGAAAGCCACCAGACTGGTCAAGCATGACCTTCCCCTGGTGAAGCCATGCTGGCTGTCTTGGATCACACACTCATTCCTCATGTGATCTAGCATGTCATTCAGGAGGATCTGTTCCATGATCTTCCCAGGCACAGAGGTGACACTCACTGACCTGTAGTTCCCCAGGTCCTACTTGCTCCCTTTCTTAAAAATGGGAGTGATGTGACCCTTTTTTCAGTCATTGGGGACCTCACCTGACAGCCACGACTTCTCAAATGTGATGGACAGTGGCTCAGCAACTACATCAGCCAGCTCCTTCAGAACCCTGGGATGCATGTCATCTGGCCCCATAGACTTGTATACAAATTTCTTGCTTGCCAGTACCACCTGTCTCTGTGTCCTAGGGAAGGTGGTGGTTCTTTTGCTGTTTTGAGGTTGTTTAAGATTTTTACAGTACTCAACAGATAAATAATTCAGTAACCTGTGATCATGTGCTTACCTCTGGTGTTTGGCTTTTTGGGAATCTAGTAGTCTGTGATTGATAAGGGCTGCTTAAACAAGTGTGTTCAGGTGGGTAAAAGCTGTTGCATGAATACTGCAGCCTGCTATTAACCTTTGTCTTGTCTTTGCAGTGATGTTATTGCCTTTGAGAAAGCCTACTGTGAATACAGGTTGAATCGCATTGAAAATGCTCTCAAGACCATTCAGAGTGCCAGTCAACAAACAGACAAACTGAAGGAGCTTTATGGACAAGTGGTAATAACAAACTTTTCTTCCTGGTGGCAGTTTTGTATGCTGGATGCCTTGTCCTCCTGCACTCATTTGGGACAAATCTTCTCTTGGTTGCCTGAGAGACTATTAATTTAACTTTTCTCATTAATCTGGAAGAAAGCTGTCTGAGAATAAAAACATTTAAATTGCTGCTTCTAAAGAAGCTATTTTAGGAGTAAAAATTCTGGAGTCTCTGTGTAGGTATCTGTTCTCATTGCTTGAGTCCTAGCAAATCTCATCTATAGAAATTTGCTCTTACAGGTAGATGCAAACATAAGTAATGTTCAACTTGAAACATATGATGCTCTGCTGCAGCCAGCCTGTGAGGAGGGAGAAAGAAGGCAAGGAAATGCTGTTCTGATGGCTAATCCCTTGCTGTTGTCAGTTGTACAGGTTGGAGCGTTATGATGATTGCCTGGCTGCATACCGGGATCTCATCCGCAACTCCCAGGATGAATATGAGGAAGAACGAAAAACCAACCTCTCTGCTGTTGTGGCAGCACGGAGCACATGGGAGAGAGTAATGCCAGTAAGTGACTTGCTCACTTGTTGATTGCCTCTTAATTTGTTGTGCAGCGGAAAGGAAAATACTTTGCACTGTGGCTTAAAATTTGCCAGTTGCATGCCCTTGTAAAATTGCATCTAAAACATAGTTTTCTGTAGCATACTTATTTTGCAAGGAATAGTTTGAATGTATCTGAAAGCTATAGCTTGTGTCTGTTGCCAGTATAGATCAGTTGGTGTTTATGTTTGCTTTTCATGCTAGGAAAACTTGGGCCTTCGAGAAGCTACCTATGAGTTGTGTTATAACAATGCGTGTGCATTGATTGGACAAGGAAAGCTGAGTGAAGCAATGAAGAAATTACAGAAAGCAGAAGGTAAAATAATGGGATGTTAAAAGCTTTGTGGTCTTCCTAGGCATACTTAAAAACAGAGAGAAGGAAGTTTTAACTCTTGATTAACGTCAGAATTTTTTATAGGTGTCCAGATGGTTCTTGGCAGATCTGGTGTTTATGTAGAAGCATTCCTCTGCTGCTTTTTTCCAGAGCCACATTACATGTGGCAACATCTGGCTCTCTTTCACACCCCTGATGGAGGTTGAATTCTTTTAAGCAGTTTTTCTGAAGTGGGCAGTAGATTTAAGTGTCATCTGTTCTCATAGATGAAACACCTCATTCTTAACTCCTCGTTTTGTGAGTGCATATATGCATATTTATGTGTACATTTTATGTGACATTACAGAATCACAGAATGGCCAGGATTGGAAGGGACCTCAAGGATCATGAATCTCCAACCCTCCTGCCACAGGCAGGGCCACCAAACTCCCCATTTAATACTAGAACAGGCTGCCCAGGGCCCCATCCAATCAGGCCTTGAACACCTCCAGGGATGGGGCATCCACAACCTCTCTGGGCAGCCTGCTCCAGCACCTCACCACTCTCTCTGTAAAGAATTTCCCCTGACATCCAACCTAAATCTCCCCTCAACCTCCATTTCCCCTTGTCTTGGTATTATCTACTCTTGTCAAGAGTTGACTCCCCTCCTGTTTGCAGGCTCCCTTTAGGTACTGAAATGCTGCAATAGGTCACCCCACAGCCTTCTCTTCTCCAGGCTGAACAAGCCCAGCTCTCTCAGCTCTGTCTTCATAGGGGAGGTGCTCCAGTCCCCTGATCATCTTCGTGGCCCTCCTGTGGACCTAAACATGCATGCTCTGAATTAGCCATGATACCAGTAATAGAAATGAGGTTTCCTTTTCCTGTGAAGAGCGTTTTTTTTTCAGTAGGATGAAAGGGAGATTACGGGGTTTGGGATTTTTTTGTGGTTTATTTTCCTTTTTTAAAAAGGAAAGCTACGACAGAAAATGAGTTTTTCTGATCTATTTGCTCTTACAGATAAATAGGTCAGTTCTGTCCTGATTTTGCTGATAGAATAGCAACTCTCCCATACAACTGTTTATTGTATTGCGCAGGTGCAATTCTTGGCATTAGTGAATGCATGCTTTTATAATATTCCTTTGGAGAGCAAAACAAGTAACGTTCTGATGAAGTACTTGAGAAAATTAAGTGAAAGTTAAGTGGTCTGTACTGAAAACTGGTAGAATTGCTTCCCTGTAAAGGGTGGGCTTCGAGCACCTTAATTGACTTTGGTAGTAGTTAATACTAAGATCTATTTCTGATGGAATAGATCAGCAGCTAGGTTCAAAGAAATTTGCTCAGAAAAGAGAATGAGTGTGTGACTCTGCTCTCAGTAGGCAGCTTTGGGAGAGATGGTAGCTCCTCTGTTTTTGACGTTTCTTCAGAATAATCTTGTCTTCTCCTTCATGGCCACTGTCATCATCACCATACCTGTAGACTCAATTGCCTTTCATAATGCTACAGAAGGTTTGGATTCAGCATCTGCAAGGGATACATGGAAACAGTTTATGCTTCTACGCCTTTTTTTTTTTCCCTTAAGTCTTCTAAATTTCATTCTTCCCTTTGTTTTTCTTCTAGAGCTATGTCGCCAGTCACTCTCAGAAGACTCTGTAAGTTATTGATGTTGTTATGGAAAGTTTGCTTTGCACCAACACGAATGAGGCTGAGGTCATGCTGTAAACAACCACATTGGCCAAAGCCAATGTACAGTGTTAACTCAGCAAGACTTGCCACTGCTGCTGGTACCAACTTGCGAGTCTGGGGCAGCAATTGTAGCTGTTGCAGAAGTGCAACACAGCAAGCTGTTTGCTGCTGTGTTCCTTGTGTTGTTGCCTGTACTGGTGCAGGCAGTATGGATACAGTTTGAAATCTCCCTGTGTCCCACTTATGCTGTGTATGAACATGCTGAGTGGGTGATGGGAAACTTAGGTGACGTGTACTCACTGCTGTTGCTTCAAGCAGAGGGGCAGGTTCAGTACACAAATTAAAAGCACCTTCAAACTCTTACAATAGCAGGTGAAGCTTTCTTTTTTTCTAGTTTAACCCAGATACACTTGCATTTGTACTGCGGCTTTACCTGTAGTGGCTGGGGTTCTTTGCTGCTTACATGGCTCAAGGAAGCTCATAAACATTTGCCTTCAGAATGCTGAAACCATGGAAGAAGTGCTGAGATTGCAGGTTGTTGTGGTTTTTTTAAATTTTACTTTTGCTTTGATTTTCTCTCAGGATGTGACTGAAGAAGACATTGAGGCTGAACTGGCCATTATTCATGGTCAGATGGCATATATCATGCAACTGCAGGGTCGTACAGAGGATGCTCTACAACTCTACAATCAAATAATCAAGTTGAAGTAGGAGCTTTTCTAAAATAAGTGCTTGTTCTTCCACCTGTTCTTCCACTGCTCAATAATAATGTGCTTTCTCCTTTTCTTATTTGCAGGCCAACAGATGTAGGACTGCTTGCCGTCATCGCAAACAACATCATCACAATTAACAAGGTATAGAATTTCCTTGCTGCTTTCAGTGTGGCCCTTTCTTGTGGCTGCTCAGCCTGTTTGTCTGCTTCATAAACAGGAATGACTTTTCTTCTAAACAGTAGTTAAATCACAGATTCAAAGCCTTTTTCTTGTTCAAGGAATGTAGTGAAATCGTCTAATCGTGTGTGATTTTTCCCCAGGACCAAAATGTTTTTGACTCAAAGAAAAAGGTGAAACTGACCAATGCAGAAGGTGTTGAGCATAAACTCTCTAAGAAACAGCTTCAGGCAATTGAATTCAACAAAGCTTTGCTGGCAATGTACACTAACCAGGTAGGAGAAACTGATCTGCAGTAGTTGGTTACAGGCTTAGCACCTTCCACGGTAATTTGACTAGATAAAAATGGGTATGCAGCCTATCTGGCAGAAGGTATGACTACTTGGCTTAGGCACATAAGTGGGGAAAAAAATATCCCTTAAAGAACAGAGCAGCTTGTTGAGTAGTGACTTGAGTGTTGCTGCAGCAAAGGCAATGCAGAGATGACTAGAAGGAGAGAGACTGAATGTGTCGGGTTCTTAGATCTGCTACTACTAGAACTGCTACTAGGAGGTTTTGTTCTTGGTTCTTTATATCCATTTCAGGGTATTCATTGCTAGCATTTCATCTTGTTAGGTATAACTGGAGGTCAGGCCAGCATTAGGTGCTTACAGAGATTGAACAAAATGTATTTTCTATTCCCACCCCACAGGCAGAGCAGTGCCGCAAACTGTCAGCAAGCCTGCAGTCACAGAGCCCTGAGCATCTGCTTCCTGTGCTAATCCAGGCAGCCCAGCTGTGTCGTGAAAAGCAGCATACAAAGGCCATAGGGCTTCTGCAGGTAGGTTAAGACAAAGTACTCCTTTTGTCTTGCTCCCCTCAAACTTAGCTCTATGTGTTTTCTTCTGTGCTACTTCCCTTTGTTTTGTCTTGTTTAAATTTCCAGGGATATCTGACTGTGCTTATAATAGTTTAGTTTAATGCTGCTGGAAAGCATTTACACCTGAATAAACCATGCTTCTTTAAAAAGGAAAGTATTCCCTTGCACCTCTGATATTTGTAGATTTCTTTAAGGGTAAGCAGTGGGTTCTGTGGCTCTGCTTGCAAGCAGTCTACAACAGCCCTTTTGGGGAAGTAATGAGTGGTCTGGGATTGTAATCAAAGAGGACAATGGGACACTGGCAGTTTGAGGCTCTCTTCTGCTGCATGCTGAAGTCTGCCTATGCTGGAAATATTCCCTTGGTTCTTGCCAGCTTTCTGTGACTGAGCATAGGATCTGGTTGACCAGAAAAGCATCTTTATGCCCTAGCACATGTTGAGTTGTTCTATCCTTTGATCCTCAGGACTTTGCAGAGCAGCACCCTGCCAATGCAGCTGAGATCAAGCTGACGATGGCCCAGCTAAAAATTGCTCAAGGTATTCAGTCTCCTCCTTTGGGAAAGTGTCAGCTCACTATAATGATGTGAGAGTTGGGGGAAAACAGTCTTCAGGGCAATCTCTGCTACAGTCACTGTTGTGATAGAGTGCAGAACAGAGATGCTTTCAGTCAGGTATTCTAAATATGGCTCTATGGGGGGATAGAGCTTATTGCTTAGTGCCTGAGTGTTGAAGTTACACAGATCCCTGGCAGAGCTGCCCACAGTTTTTGTGAATTATAGAATGGCTTGGTTTGGAAGGGACCTTTAAAATCATCTACTTACAACCCCTTGCCATGTGCAGCGTTGCCATCTACTAATCAGGCTGCCCAGGGCCCCTTCCAACCTAACATTGAACACCTCCAGGGATGGAGCATCTACAACTTCTCTAGACTACCTGTTTCAGCCCCTCACCACTCTGAGTGAAAAATTTCTTGTCTAGATCTACTCTCTTTTTAGTTTAAAGCCTTTCCTCTTTCCTGTCACTAGGACTATCACTGACCATGTAACAAGTCAGTCTCTCTCCTATTAGAAGTTCCCTCTAAGTACTGGAAAGCTGGATCCAGTGGAGATCTCACTGGAAAGTGAGATCTCTCCTGAGCCTTCTCCAGGCTGAACAAGCCCAGCTTCCTCAGCCTTTCTCAGAAGAGGTGTTCCAGCTGTCTGATCATCTGTGTGGTCCTCCTCTGAATCCCCACCAACAGCTCCACGTCTTTCTTGTGCTGGGGGCCCCAGGCCTGAATGCAGCACTGCAAGTGGGGCAGCACGAGGGCAAAATAGAGGGGCATGATCCCTCCTTTGCTCTGCTGGCAGCTCCTCTTTCGATGCAGCCCAGGATACTGTTGGCCTTCTGGGCTGCAAGCACACATTGCTGGCTCATGTCAAGCCAGGACTGACAGGATTTGATGTATTTTGGGTCAGGAGGCATCCTGCAAGCAGTGTGGGACTTCCTGGTGTTATCATTCCTGTACACAGTCAGATAGCACATAGTTGCTTCTGGATGAAAAGAACCTGCCTGCAAAATGCTGCTCCTGAACCCTTTCAGACTGTGCCAAGAGCAAGAATGGGATCTCTTATGTGTAGGCTTTTGTCCTTCATTTCTGGAAATGAGGGAAATGTTTTTGAGAAGGGGATTGTTATTTCCCTGTTGTTTACCTTTGGAAGTAGTGGAAGCTCACAGACTAGTCCCTTGCCCTGTCCAGCAGGCAGGGTGAACTGTGACCATGGCACTAAGAGCATGTTCTTTTCTTTCTAAAAAGGCAGCGTTACCAAGGCCTGTATGATTCTGAGGAGCATAGAAGAACTGCAGCACAAGCCTGGTATGGTAAGCAAAACTCCTTGCCCTGAGTAACTCTAGTTGTGTTTAGGGTATAGAAAAATAGGTGCATCTGTACCTCATCACCTTGGTGCTAATTTCTTTTTTCATGGCTCTTTGGGTAGAGATGGGGACAAGAAAAGGTTTCTAGTGAAACTGTGGCTGATGGCAAGCAAAGAAGGTGCTAAGACAAGGAGGTTCTCTGTGTGAATGCACTCCTAAAGTTGTACTGCAGGGGAAAGATTGGTGGGGATGTTTCTTTGGAAGAACCCGGGTAGCAAAATCATGCCTTGGTATCCTGCCTATGACAATAACTCCTTTCTAGGAATAGAGCAGAAAGCTCACATTGACCATTTTAGGAAATTTTGTAAATTAACTGCTGGCTCTCTGGTTACAGACCATTTCTGTGGGGATCTGCTTTAAGCTGCTCTTGAACATTTGCAGGTGTCTGCATTGGTGACGATGTACAGTCATGAAGAAGACATTGACAGTGCAATTGAGGTCTTCACACAGGCTATCCAGTGGTATCAGCAATTCCAGGCAAGTCAATACAGAGGAGGTAATGCAGTCATTTCTAGCTAGCATTGTGTCCGGCTCCAGCCAGTTTTAGGGTTCCACACAACACCATATGGTATGGAATGTCCCTTAGGCCAGTTTAGGTCAGCTGTCCTGGTTCTGTCCCCTTCAAGCTCCATGTACCCCCCCAGCTCCTCTCTGGCAGGACAGTGTGAGAAGCTGAATAGTCATAGACTTTTTGCTCAGCAACAACTAAAGCATCAGTGTGTTATCAAGAATATTCTCATCCTATACATAGCACTATACCAGCTACTTAAAAGAAAATAAACTCTCCCAGCCAAAACTAGGACAGCTAGTCCAAGTTCAACTTTTCCTGTTGTTGCCCAACCCCAGTTCACCCAGTTGGGATTTTGGAGACCTATGAGTATTTTGTGAGTATTTGTTTTATCACTGTTTTATTATTCTAAGTGCATTGCAAAGAGGGAGGGTGAGAGCTGTGAGTGTCCAAACAGAGCAGTCAGGCTTTATCCCCTATTAGAAATCACTGTGGAGTGAGCAGTCCTGCCTCACTAATGCAAAGTTGGTCTACTGCTGTATGACAGGGTGCTAATTCTGTCCTCTTTAGCCAGGTGTCTGTGGTATTAAAGGCAATTAGAGCTGGGCTGTATGCTGTGAAAGCAAAGAACTAATTACAGCTGCTCTACCTTTCAGCCAGAGTCTCCTGTCCATTTGTCACTGATAAGGGAAGCTGCCAACTTCAAATTAAAGCATGGCAGGAAGAAAGAAGCAATCAGCGACTTGGAGGAGCTCTGGAAGTGAGTTGGGTGGTTGCTGAAAAGGGATTCTTTGCCTGTAGACCTCTGCAAGCTTTCTGGTATCAGGTGGCATCTGACAATGCTGGTTTGCCATCAGCCCTTCTTTAGAGTTCTTTTATACACGGGCTGCCATTCAAAGCCATATTTTTGAAGGGGATAAGTCATTTGATCCATAGGTGACATTCACTTGAAAACCTGGTTGATTTATCCTGGAGGCCTGCTGCATGTAGGGAAGGTTACTTTAATGACTGGGACATGTTGTTTTCTAGTCTGCATAAGCCATGGATATCTAAGTTTCATTTTTATTATTTACCTGGTGAGATTTGAGGAGAGTGGGGTGTCTATTAAACAGCCTTAGCATCTGTAACTTGCAAGAATTTTGTTCTTCATTGCTTGCTTAATGATACTGTGATGATATCTGCATCTCTCCCTGTCTGCATAAGTGATGTTTGGAGATGTGCTCTGGCAGAGACCACAGACTGACATGCCTGTCCCCACAGACAGCAGATGTGGTACAGTAACATGCAGTGTATGGTGATACCAAGCTCTGGAATGAGTGTGTGACCTGGTTTTTCTTTTTGTTCTCCAAAGGCAAAACCCAAAGGATGTGCACACTTTGGCACAACTCATCTCTGCCTACTCCCTTGTGGACCCTGAAAAAGCAAAAGTGTATCCTTTTGACAGTGGTACTTGTGGTATTTGGGCATTATTTCCTTGTGTGGGAAATTTTACTTGTGTGGGAAATTCAGACTCACTCTCTTGTGAAGAAGGACAAGGAACATTTCCAGTTGCACATCCAGGTCACGTTTTCTGGAGCTGCTTTATTTCCTAGATGGTTTGATTACTATGAAATTGTAGGACACTTATCTTTGGCCTCTTTCTCACTGAGATTTGGTAATTTAAGACTAAGGGAAACCAAGAATAGGAGTTTCTCCATTTTTCCTGTTGTTGTTTTAGACATGTGGTAGTAATGCAGGGCTGTGTCCAACAAAATATGGCTAAATTCTCACTGATCCAAAGTATCAGGCTTCCTGTACATCTTTTGTCACCTGGAACAAACAGTTGCTAGTTTTGTCCACCACCTCAAAAAATGGAGAAAAAAAAAAAAGTCAGAGGGCAGTGAATCAGCAGCTCATCCCAATTTGTGCAGGAAGTTGTTGAGGGAGCTGGGACTAGCTCCTTAGATCTGTCTGGTATCTATACTACCACTAGGCTGAATTCATTCAAGCTGAAGTTGCCAGCTGGTATCTGAACAAAGCTGGGTGCTTATCATACTTGGTTGCCTCTTGTCAGTTGCATGTTAGCCTTCCTGGTTTGCATTCCTAAACTCTTCCTTTGTAGTCTTAGCAAACATTTGCCTTCTTCGGACACCATGTCGCTGAAAGTAGATGTTGATGCACTAGAGAACTCCCATGGAGCAACCTATGTTCGGAAGAAAGCTGCGAAACTCACTGGAGACAATCAACAGAAAGAGCAAGGGTACAATGCTGCTTTGGCTCTGGCATAGTCATTTTTTGGAAAGGCAGAAGAACCATACCTGTTGTGATGAGAGTATTACTGTAGCAGACAGGCTGGTGTGTAACTGCAAGGAGCTTCAGGTAGCAGCAGACTAAGCTTTTAGAAAGATGGGAATGTTTGGCGTCTTCTAGAGATAGCATTTGTTTGACTTTGTTTGTGCTATGTTACAGTGACTGTTTCCTGCCTTCCTTTTCAGACAAGGGGAAGTGAAGAAGAAGAAGAAAAAGAAGAAAGGTAAGTCATGTTTCCCATCTTCTGGTAAATCCAGAGAGCTGGCCAGATTGTTTCTTCTGATAGGCAGCCTTGAGCTCCCTGGCAGCTGGAGCCCTTTGCTAAGTCTGGGTCTCACTTAACTCAGGTGTTCATGATTACACCTTTTGTAGGCGACATTTCTGCACAGAAGTGAGAAGAGCACCTTGATAGAAGACCCACAGTGAAATCTGTTACGTGTTTCTGGGCTCTGTGTGCTTTCTGTTGATGCTCGTCTAGTGAGCTGACTCCAATCTCATTGCCTGGCACTAACTGTTCTGTAGGAAAGCTGCCCAAGAACTATGACCCCAAGGTAACTCCTGATCCTGAGCGATGGCTTCCAATGCGAGAACGTTCGTATTATCGTGGACGGAAGAAGGGGAAGAAGAAGGACCAGGTTGGCAAGGGAACTCAGGGTTCAACCACAGCTGGTTCCTCTGAACTGTAAGTACCCATTGCTGGGCCTGGTGTGGGAAATGACTCCTGTGTGGCTAGGAGGGGTGTTTTTTCCAGTCTCCGTCATCTCACCAGCTCTGGGTAACTGTACTTTGTAACTCAAACCTTCTACCAGCTGCTCCAGAAGATCTCTGTAGTTAACTGAAAACCAAAACGATTTAATAGGCATGCTTGAAGGTATTAAAGTGCAAATAAAATGGAGAAGGAAGTGCTTTAAAATAATAGCAACACAGGGAACTGCAAGTTCTGTATGACAGTTCCTCATTTATACAGCTGTCTCTAAAAACTAAGGCATTAAATGCCTTTTGTGGTACTGTTGGTTTGAGCGGTATTTGCCAGGAGAGCTGGCATAGAGATGCCTATATGCTCAATGGGGGAAAGAGGATTTTGGTCTTAAAACCCCGTAATGGAGGGGACTGAAAGGGTTGCTTGAGCTGTTACCTGTCTATTCTAAAGCTGAAAGCCTTGCTTTCATTGTTATGGACTTCTAGTGTTGAATGAGCATCTGTTAGAAGTTGGTTGCTTGCCCTTGGAGACACGTTCCCATCACACATTGCTCTCCTACTATCTACACTGAAGTTCATCTGAGATGAGCAACGTTTCCTTGCGTGAATGCTCTCACATCCTTAGGCTTTCTGTTGCTACTTTATAGGGCAACTACTATTTTTTTGCTGTTAGCTTTCTTCTAAGCTGCTGCTTACAGTGCCACATCTTGCAGGTGGTTGTGAACTCATGTGGTGTCTTTTTTTCTTGTCTTCTCTGTAGGGATGCCAGTAGGACTGCCAGCAGCCCACCTACCTCCCCTCGGCCAGGCAGTGCTGCAGCTGTATCGGCTGCAAGTAATGTCATCCCTCCCAGGCACCAAAAACCTGCTGGTGCCCCAGCCACCAAGAAGAAACAACAACAGAAGAAGAAGAAAGGGGGGAAAGGAGGGTGGTAGAAAGCAGAATGTATAATGTGCACACATCAGTAGGTGATGTTGGTTGTATAATAAAGGTCAAAAGCAAGTGGTGGTGAAAGACTGTATCCAAATCTTTGTTGGTGCTCCAGGGGGAAGAAAGCTGATATAGGGCACCACATGACTCACCAGGTTGTCTTCCTCACACTTGTACCTACTGTGGCTTGTCTTTCTCCTAAACTGTTAGCACGCAGTATAAACCAGACTAAGGAGCCTCAATGAGTGTGTCTGAGGGGCTTCTGCATCTCCTGCTCTCAAACAGGATGTTACGCAGGAGCAACTGAGGTGCTGTTGCAAGGGAGCCAGGCTGGGTAAAAAGGACAACTGTGTTACTTGATTATCCCTTGGTGCTTCTGTGGAACTGCATTCTTAACTGTAAATAAACACAAGAGCTTGTAGCTTGTTTCTGAAACGAGATCTGTTCCATATGTGCAGTGCCAGGAGGTGCCTGCTTCCTAGCTTCTGCTCCCAATTGCTGTTTTAGTTGCTTGCAGAAATGACTTGCTGGGCCAGCATAGTGGATTTGTGAAAGACTGTTTTTGAGAGCAGCAGGCTCCTTTGAAAGTTCTCCAGTGCTTTCACCCACCATAAGTTAGAAGATAGGCGGTTGGGTTTAATGTGTAGCCAGATCCCCCTTGAGGGAATGTGACAGCATTCTCTGTGGGTTGATTTTCATGTTTCTTTTAGGATTGCAACCTAAGGATTGCTTCCTCTGCCGAGTCCCACCTCTCCCCGGCAATCCTGCTGAATAGTGTTCTGCAGCTTGAGTGAGATGTTGCTTGTGGCAGGGGACACGGCTTCAGACCATAGCAGAGAGTTCCATAGAGCTTTTAAGAAAAGAAAATAAATCTCTCAATTCAGATTGGGGAACTGGATGTTAGCAAATTCAAATGCAGCCTTTAAAAAATTTGCCTCTCAGAGGTATGGAATAACCCAAAACATCTTGAAACAGTTACACTGCTCCCCCATATGCTAGTCAAAGCTTCTAACAGAATTTTTCTGTTTCTGATGCAAGTACTGTCTTCAGTGCTGTATTCCAGCGAGTCACTGACCACCAAACAGCAGAGGTGCATAGGGTGCTGAAAAACACCACATGGTCTAGATAATGCGGGAGAGGATAACCTGAGGAGGACAGCAAGACTGTTACAATGAGTGAGACATTGGCACAGGCTGCCCAGGGGCGTGGTAGAGTCACTGTCCTCAAAGGTGTTACAGAACTGTAGAGATGTGGCATTGAGGGATGTGGTTAATGGGCATGGTGGGGGTGGGTTGGGATTGGACATGATGGTCTTGGAGGTCTTTTCCAGCCTTCATGATTCCAAAGTAAACTATCAAACTGTGTGGCAGCTGAGCTGACTCACTGTCCACTTTCCTGCAAGCCAGCTCTCTTAGTAGCGGGCTTGGCAAAGCAAGAACTAGATAAGACAAGGTGGCTGGTTGTGACAGCTGTTTGCATTGGAAAAGCATAGCACTTCTCAAGTGGAGGCAGGTGATGAGATTGAGGATGAGCATTTGCCTTCCTGGCACTCTACTGGTAGACTCTCAAACGTCTCTTCAAACTTCTAGTTGTTGCAAAAACAAATTTTCCCTATGCACGGATTTTCAGTGGTAGAAATAATACCTCAGGAAGATGCTATTGTGCTAGATGTTAACCTGAGAGGTAAAGGCTTCTGTATCTGAAAGGATTTGATGCCAAGGCCTGAAGCGGAAATGTTACCATGACTTCACATAAACAAATTCACAAAAAAGCCAGAAAGCATACAACATTATTTGTCACTCATTGCTCTTTCAAACTTACAGAATCATAGAATGGTTTGGATTTGAAGGGACCTTTAAGATCCTCTCACTCCAGCCTTCCTGCTATAGGCAGGGACACCTCCCTCTAGCCAGGTTGTTCAAAGCCCCATCCAGCCTGGCCTTGAATGCCTCCAGAGAGGGGGCATACACAACCTCACTGGCAATTTAAAAGCATCTGCAGGGTTCTTCATAGTGGTCTTTTTAAACTTATCAGTAGGTTTAAGAAAACAATAGGAGGTATTTTTTTTCCTCCTCACATTACCCAAGGGGGGAACTTGTGTTTCAGAGGACCAAGTTACCAATGAGCCTAGAGGAAAAAACGGCATACTCACAAAGAACAACCGCTAGGGATGAAAACGCAAGTTCTTTTGGCTTGGTAAATCTACGAGTTAATGGTTCTGTAGAAGCCGAGAACAGCAAAGGAAGGATCAGGAACTTGCAGCCGGCAGCTGGATGAGGCCAGACTCTTTCCACCGGTACGTACCTCCAGGTCTGCAGCAACGCCCTGCTGGGGCCTCGTCGCTGCAGGCACGTCCGTCTGCCTGTCTGTAGGGGGAGCCGCTCGGCCAGCTGCGGGCCGCCGCCTCTCTCCGGGCAGGGCTGGGCCGGGCGCGGGGTGGCCATGGGCAGCCGGCTGCGGCCCGCGGCGCTGTGTGGAGCGGTGCTGGCCGCGGCGGGCGGCGCGGCGGTGGCGGCCTGGGTGTGGGCCTACGTGCGGGGCCGGGCCCGCCGCTCTCCTCCCGCCGCCGCTGAGCAGGTACGGGGCGGCCGGCCGCGGTGAGCTCCGGGGGGCGGGTAGGCCCCGGCCGGCTGACCGGGCGTGCTTCCCTCCTTTAGCAGGTGAAGGGAACCGGCAGGCAGATCCTGGTGCTGGGCCTGGACGGGGCGGGGAAGAGCAGCGTTCTCCACTCGCTTGCCACCAACCAGGTGAAGCGCAGCATGGCGCCCACCGAGGGCTTCAACGCCGTCTGCATCTACGGCGGGGAGAGCCAGATGGAGTTCCTGGAGAGTGAGTGAGCTGCGTTCGTGCCGAGCGCGGTGGATGCTCCCGTCCCGCATCCCAGGGATCACGCATCCCAGGGATCAGCCCCCTATTGTAGAACCGTCGTATCTCCTTATCTGATAACACGGAGCTGGGGTTGTTTTCTTCTTGGAGATTCTGCTGCCCGACCCTGGCGATATAAGAAGATTACGGCCTGCTGTCAGGAGAGGTCTGTGCTGTCTGAGCCTGCCTGGGGGGAGCTGTGCTCTCAGACAGTGCTGCTAAACGCAATGGCAACAAGCCTGTCCAAAGCACAGGTGTCCCTGCATGGCCGCTGTTCCTTGTACAGCTTCCCGTTGGTGCTCAAGCCTGAGGTGAGCAAGCATAGAAGAGAAATACTAAGGGGAAAGAAGGCAGGAAGGAAAGCTTTGCATGCCTTTTGTTCCAGAGCCTCCATAGGAGGTGGTAGAAGAGAAGGTGCCCTGGATTCCATCAGTCCCTGATACTGAGGGCTGACATCCTTGCTAGACTGCTGTGGAGGCCACGTGCTTCCCTTTCTGCTTTTCATACCAGCACTTGGCTGACTCACTTGGCAGCTAGCCCAGGTACACCTCAGTATTGCTGTCGGCAGGAGTTGCGCTGCTCCCAGGCATGTGGGTAAGTGTTTAGGATGGGAAGATGGAGTCTCTAAGGCAAAGTGTAGTCCTGCCTTAGGGAAATGCTTCAGATATGCTCCTATTCTGTGCTCCTCTCCTTGTACCTATCAGACAGACGCCAGTATTTCCCGATATTGTTGCTAGGAATGAGGTGCTCTGTACTAACTAAGCTTGAAAAAAAAAAAAAAAACCAACCACAGTACTTCTGCACCTGCTTGGGAATTGCTCACGCCCAGTACAATGCGCACCACAGCAGAACGTGTTGTTTCTGAGTCATCCTTCCCTCTCTGGTCCAGGTTGGTAGTGACTGAGATGTGATGGCTGCAATCTGACCCATGGGAGATGAAATGTCTCAGGCCAGTTTCAGCCAGGTAAATCTGCATGGTGCTCTAATCTGGTTACTTAGTCTGTACCATTGCCTGTAGCAGGGGTTAGCAGCCTACGCTGTGATTATGTGGCATACTATGATCAGCAGACAGCAGGATTTTTATCTTGCTGGCCTGGACAGACAGAATATTGTTCCTTTTCTTTCTACCATTATACAGATAAGTGGGTTGAATCTTGCCTCTGTAAGCGGTAGGAGAGCCTGGTTTCTGCTGTATTGCTATTTGTTTAAGAAAGAAAACCATTAGCTGTAAGTTGCTGACCCCTGGTTTATGCTATGTATGAATGCACTGGACAAGAGAAATAGCGGGGAGCCTATAAAATAACACAGTACTGTCGGAGGCATAAGCCCCAAGAATAATATGTCAGTCATGGCCCTTTGGCTTATTTCAGCAGTGGCAGATCTCAGTTCTGCCTGCAGGTATGCTGGAGCTGAAGAAGAAAAGTAAAAGAGGGAAAAATTGAGTTGCATATAAGGCAAAAGTCTTTTACAGTGAAGGTGGCGATGCACTGGCACAGGTTGCCCAGAGAAGTGGTGCAAAGCCCCATCCCTGGAGACATTAAAGGCCAGGCTGGATGGGACTCTGAGCAACCTGATGTAGCTGTAGGTGTCCCTGTTCACTACAGGAGGTGGACTAGATGGGCTTTAAAGGTCCCTTCCACCTCTAAGGCTTCGATGATTCTATGATTAGAAGAAGCACATACTCCCTAGCAGGGAAATGTTGCTTTTCTTTGTACATTCTTGAAACTACTAAATCATTTTTACTTAAGTGAAAGCAAAATTGCTTTGAAACACAACAGATTAGCTAGCATGTCAATTTTGAAGAATTCCTAAATAAGGCAGGAAGCTGTCATAGGAAACCCCAAGTATAATAGTTTGGAAGTTTGTTACATTTGGAGTCAAGTCACCCACGACCCTTGAGTGTGTTGCAGAGGACCTCTCTTCCCCCCAACCTTTTCCTGAAAGGAACAGATCTGAAGAGCTGAAAATACGTCTGAAGTGCTTAACAATACACTATTCCTGTCTCTCTTAAAATTCAACAAGCCACCACATTGTCCTTAGATGGTAACAGCAGTCTTAGACATGTGGCTTCATATTGTTATAAGCCCTTGTTTTGAATATGAAAAGCTTAGTCAGCAGAGAAGAGACCTGGTAGAAATGTAATCTGTGCAAAAGATTACTCCTGCCACCTAAGGACAGCTCAAAGAGCCTGCTGGAACTTGATTTTTATTTCTTCCTAAGGTACCTCTGCAGCTTTGACAGTGTGAAAGCCCTGGGAGTTTTGAATTAGCCCCTGACATTACACAGATCTAATGAGAGCCTTTTCCACTCTAGGGTTAAATTTCTCTCTGGGAAATTGTAGGCTCCTTTGTTTTGTGAGGGGCATGTAGACTGATCATGTGGGGACATTCTCACATGATCCTTATGGACACTGAACCTGTTTCTGCTCTCCCTTCTAGGTTGAGAGAAAGAACCTACAAGGCAGAAAGCAACCATAAAAAACAAACCTCCAGAACATAAAACGAAAAGACTTTTTTCTGAACATACACATAAGCCTGCATGGGACTCAGATGGGGGGAATAAAGCTATTTCCAGTCTTGCATACAGTAGGCCCAATACCTTGGGTTTTCACCCCAGGGTCCGCTGCCTGCATTATGGGTGTGGTGCTGTTTGGGTTACTTGGTGAATTTTGTGCTGCTCTTTACTCTTCCAGTTGGGGGCAGCGAATCTCTACGTTCGTACTGGAAGATGTATCTGCCCAAAGTGTTGTTGCTCATCTATGTTGTGGATTCAGCTGATCATGCCCGACTGCCTGTGGCAAAAGAGCTACTTCATCAACTGATCCAGAACAACTCCACCCTGCCAGTGGTGGTTCTAGCCAACAAGCAGGTAGGGGTTCCTGTGCCTAGCTGAACTTCAACTGGCTGTGACTCTGAAAACAGCAGCAAAGCTCTTCAATTAAGGCTATGTGGATTGGGGGGGGTGGAGGGGGAAGGGAGGGGAGAGGCTTCTGAGGGCACCTGTTGACCACAGAGTGAAGTAATCTGAGGTTGCGTTTTAGATCTGTAAGATGCAGGTCTTACTGAAACAAGAATGTACCTTTGCTTCTTATTTTTTTGGGGAAAAAGTTAAGGATAAGCATTTTGTTTCCAAAGCATTTTAGGGCATGGAAACTTGATCTCATAGAGGTACATAAGAACGATGCCCTCAGAAATTTTGAGACCCTTTCCCTCCCTGTTGCAATTAATAGGCTTGTTTTGATTGACTTGTTTTGGTACTAGGACCTTGAAGGTGCATATTGCATCACAGATATCTACGATGCTCTGGCACTGTCTGATATCGGAGACAAGAGGAAGATGTTCTTGCTTGGTACCCACGTGGCAGAGGATGGCTCAGAGATCTCCTCCAGCATGAAGGATGCCAAGGAGCTGATAGCACAGCTGGTTTTGGAAGTGCAGTGACAGCTCTTTTCCTACAGCACAGTATTTGCAGCTGTGGAAGATGGGGTGCTCATCTACAGTCAGTTTGCCACATGGTAACAGAAATGTAAAGATAGCTTTTCTTTCTGTCTGTGTAGTTCCTCTGAAAATCATATCTAGTTGGTAGGAGAATCTGTTTTTATAGCGTTTTGAAAATAACTCTGGAAAATAATATATTTGTAGCATATTTATAGGGGGAAATGAAACTCTCAGGCAGCAGATTTAAGGGTATTTATAGCTTAGGCTAAGATGGCATCTTGCTAGGTTGGAGTCAGCTATTGATTTTAATGAAACAAAGTTGTATCCTGTGAATAAACTGTCCTGATGTCTCAGGTTTAAATGATTATAGGTAACAGGTTTTAGAGAACCCTGTTAGCAGTATTGTGCTGTTAAAAATGAGACCCTACTTCCCAAGAGCCTCAGGAGTTTCCTTTTAAGAGAGTGGCTACTTGGTAATTCCTGGAAATTGGGCAGGTTGCAACTACTTTATCAGATAAGAACAAGAACACAAAGGCGGTAAGACATTAAGTATTTCTGTTCTAGTTTTTCCCTGTAAGCAAAGTATAATTTAAAGTAGTGACTGAAAGAAGTTTAGGTGGTACCAGAGTGGAGGATTCCATCAGTCTAAGTGTCTTATTTTGGTTTGGTCCAGATTGTGCTACAGCAAGCAGTCTTATGGGTGAGAAATTTAACATTTTTTTTTTTAAAGTGATTTCTGTTAGCATAGCAGATGAGAAAGATGAATTACAGAGGTGCATTACTTTCCCAGTATTGATATCCCTGTAACTATGCTCTGGTCATACGCCTGAGTCTAAAGAGCGTGGCAAAAAAACACTTTTTGTAATTAAATTTATTATACAACGGTTTTGTAGTTTTTTCTGATGCATAAAGCAGAACATTTTACTCTAACCACTGGTCTCGGCTTCATTTACCTCAACAAGGAATGACACAGCTGGCCCTTCTGGGACAGTGAAATGGTGTTTAAAGGGAGTGGGTACTTAGGTTGGCCAGTGGAAGCTGTGGGTTAGTGGTGTAGGTCATCCAGAACAGTGCCTGTGGGGGGAGGTTAGCTGTGCTCCATCCAGCTGGCACCCTGCAGTCAGCAGCAGTTGCCATAGCATGTGCAAGCGCATTGCTATGCAGCTGCACTGGGAAGGGACCAAGGATACCAACCCAGGGAAAACAATACAAAGAGCTGTCAAGTGGTTGTATCCTAAGGAGATACACAGACTTTGCAGTCTTGTTACCTCACACTGAAAGGCAGGCAGCCCAGGTTGCAGATGGTTGTAGACCGGGTGTCCAGGCTATGCCCTAGGCCTCTTGGGTATGGTTTACTTGGATTTACACTGGACAAGCAAAACACCTTTCTCCCTGCTCCTCATTACAAACAGTGCCTGCCTTTCCTTTCAAAAGGGAAGCTGTGTACTGAAATTGTAAGGGACAAGCTGTATTGCTGAATGTTCAGAAGTACATGGGTTCTGACCCCTAAGTACTGCAAGAAGTAGCAGATGTTATAGCTGGACTCCTCTCAGCAATTTACCAAGCTGCATTATACTGATCGACAAGAAAGGCACAGAAGAAAACCCAGGGGACTATAGACCTGTTGGTCTAGCCTAAACACCTGGAAAAGTTATGGAGAGGATTGTCCTAGATGCTGTTAGGAGGCTGTTAAAGAATAAAGGTATTATCAAGCATAGTCAACATAGATTCATCAAAGAAAAGTCCTGCCTTAGCGATCTGATCTTCTATCATATGACTACCCACTTGGTGGATAGGCAGTACATGTAATCTTTCTGGATTGTTAATAAGACCTATAATACTGTCACTCACAGCATCTCCCAGAACAAATTGTTCATCTGTCTGATTAACACAGGATATGCCAGGTGATGAGCTGAACGAATAGCTGAGCTCAAAGTGGATGGGTCTACAACTGCTTGTGAGCTGATTGTTAGCAGTATTCCCCCAGTGTTCCATTCTAGAGCCACTTGTGTTCACCACTTTTATCAGTGATCTGGTTGCAGGATTAGTAGAATACACCCTCAACAAATTTGCTGATGATACTAAACTGGAAAATGCTGTTAAGTTCCTGAAGGAAAGAGAGACCTTTGCAGAGGAACCCGATACACTGGAGCACTAGACAATTAGCTAGCATGAAGTTCAGCAAAGGAAAATACTAAACATGCTGCACCTGGGCCAGAACAACGCCGGACACAGGTACAGATCAGAAATGAGTGGCTGGGTAGCAGCTTAGCAGGAAGGTCTCTGGGGGTGTTGTTGACCGTGGGCTTATTGTGAGCCAGTGCAATCTACTAATAGCCAAGAAGGCAAACTGTACTGTGGGGTGCTGTAAAGCAACAGAAAGTATAATAATGACAGTAGAATAGCAAAGTCTTAAGCTTAGCAAGTAAAGATTCCCTCAAATGCAATAGGCATAGAAGCAAAGAAAAGAATCTGCTTACCTTCAGAAAGATGCAGGTAGAGAACTCCAGCAAGAAACCATTGCCTGCAATGCCAACCCTTAAATGAGGTCTGGGAAGGGGTGGATCTGGGAAGGGGAAGATGCATTATATGCACCTGAGTATGCCTGGGTTGCCCCTGCCAACTTTGTTGCTCTCTACAGCTTTACAAGATTGAACTCAAAAGCAGTTTGGGCAGCAGAAGGGGGGTACTTCTATATCTGCCTGCAGCAAGCCTCATTTTCCCTCCTGGAAAGCATAAGCAAATAACAAATATTTTCCTGGGACTCTCCTCTTGTCAGTGGTATTGCTTAATTCCTTCAGGTTGCAGAACCACTGAAAGTACCATCGTGTGTGGGGATGTTTGCGTGTTCATAGTGCTTGCCACCATAAGGAAAAAAAAAAGAAAAAGAAAAAAAAAGTCACTTATCTTCCTAGAACTGGAGAAAGCTTTATGATCACCATATGAGTTGAGAGACCTGACTGAGATATGTGTGATTCCTCCCTCAGATGGATCTTGAGACAGCCTTTGCAAAGCTGTGTCCAAGCAGGGCTGCAGGGTGGCACTTGATGCAAGGTTTGGATGTGGTTGTGCTCGCTGTGTGTGTAAACTGATGAGCCTGCTGCAGAAAGAATGCCAGCTCTGTAATGCAGCAAGTCTGGAGGTGGACTTTGTGCAGTTATCCTTTACCCCCATGCACCTTTGCAAGGAAAAGCTCTTGAAGAGCCAATTGGCAGAAACTGCTGAAACTGTTGTTTGGCTTCTGAAAAGTGTACTGCTTTCCTGAGCATGTCTTGTCTTGACCTGGAGGCAGGGGGCCAGCGTCCTGCAAGCAGTTCCCACCAAGATGCCAGGCAGCCATGCTTGCAGTGTTGCCTGCAGCAGGTAGGTGTGACAGGGAGATAAGTCAGCAAGCACCTTTCAGGGGGTCTGCAGTGAGATGCCCTAGCAGCAGCTTGCCAACACAAGCTTTGTGGTGCTGAGCTGTTGTCTAACAAGCATTTGCTGGGGCTGTGTGCCCTGAAAGTTTTCAGCCAGGTGATATTAAGCAGCAAAGCAGTGCCCCGCCTGCTGTGTTTTTTTGCATGGTGGGGACTCCCACAGCTGTCCACATCATGCAATTGCTCCAGGCCTGGGACACTTAACCAGGAACAGTCTATGATAACTGTGCCAGATGAATGGTTTTTTTCTGGTGAATATTCAGTATGAAGATTTTCAGTGCTGCATAATACTTGGTCCTGGGGTACAAAAAGTCTATATCCCTGTGTTTCTATAGCTTCTAAGACATTTGTGCTCAATGGACTGAAATAAAATTGCAAAGTTTTTAAGCCCTTTAAGAAATATATCTTCACCTTTGCTCCTAAAGCCTTGTGGGAACAGTGCTATCCCCATGGTACCTTTCAGTAATCTATGAAAGCGTTGATAACAGGTGTTTCTGTTTGTCTGGGCAGCCTAGGCTGGCTAATCATCCAACCTACCTGCAAGGGTTGCCTGGCAAGTTATGAAACAGAAACATGCTTTCTCCCCCCTCCCTGTCATGTCCAAAAAGAACCTTGCAGAAAGAGCAGGTTTGCAAATTCATGTCTCTGCAATCAGAGAGAGCACAAAAATCTGTGGGCTGTTGAGTTCACTGGATTAAACCGATGAAAAGCTACTTGGAAAGAGAAAGAACCCTTAAACATACCAGAGTGAATGGGTGTCACCATGCTCCAAAAAGTCTCCACAAACACACTGTCCTGCTGTGCTGTTATGACTGCCCTGGTACCCTCTCCCACCAAGGGAGAGTTCACACAGTCTCTCTCTTTCTATAGTCCAGGATGAGCAACTCTAAATTTGCCCTGGGCACGTGAGAGTTACCACTAAGGTGCTGTAAAACCTCACCCACTTTCCATGGCACACCCTGACCGTAACATTATTATTATTTCTACTGTCATACCTGTGGTATAGTTAGGTGGTAATGGTAAGCAAGAAAAATGCAATCATGAAACCCCTGCAGGGGTTTCAGAGGTGTAATGAAATGACCCTTTCTACACATCCCTTGGGAACTGTAAAACCAGACTCATTACTTGAAGGTCCTTTTCAAGTTGACAGCAACCACCTGCACAGTATTAGGAAATTCAGTGCCTAATAAGGTAAGTGCTCAGCATAAAGCTAGCAGCCCTTTACAGCTGTGGGGGAGATGGGCTGAGTGTGCCCCTTTTTAGACAGGGAAGAATGGTCCCAACAGAGACATAATACATTTGTATGTTTTTAAAGGTGCATTTCACACCCTTACTGTTCTTACCAGGCTTCTATGGGAAAACTAAGACAATCTAGACCCTCTCATGGGATGCTACAACATCTCTGCCATGCCCAAGGATAGTGGCATTCTTGGGTATGGGTATTAGTGCCACACTTTACAGGGCAAACCTAGAGCTTCAGTTGGGTCGAAGTGTGGGTTGGTTTGGCTGCTGGATGGGAGCAGCACAGCCTAAGCAGGACATGGCACAGGAGAAAATGATTTTATGTGTTTCTAGTGAGTTTAGTGTGCTTGGCATTGGCAATCCAAGCATTGGCTGGAGATACTGATGTGATAGTGATGCTCTCCAGCAAGGAATAAAATGAACATACCACTGCAGGAGAATAAATGAATAAGCAAAAATGAGGATTCTAAGCACATGCCAGTTTAAGTGCCAGTCAATGTATCTTAATCTTCTCTGCATTAAGCTGATTCCTTCAGGAGTAGTAGAGGCAGGTGACTACAAACTGGAAGAGGATTTATCAGGGGATCCACTAATTGACTCACTGATCTACTAAAGAGAGGATTTTGATCCCTATTGTACAAGGTAAGGTCACTAGGTAATAATGCTTGTTACTTTTCAGTCTGTCCTGTACCAGAATGGACCAGAAACTGGCCTCTGTGAAGAGCCCCAGCACTGTCACTCTGGCTTGTGAACAGCCATAAAGGGGCTGGCAGCTGGCCTCTGACCCTGCAGGGAATCCCCCCAAACAGCATCTTGCTACCCCACGCCTGGGCTGTGTGCTGTGGATGGATGGAGGGTGCCCTAGACCAGAGGTTGCCCAACTCTGTGGCAAGAGGGGAAAAACCCAGCGCCTGCTGACCCCGTTTTGGAGAAGTGTTATCCACCCAGAGGAGTGTGCCTTCTGTTCCTGGGGCAGGGAGCATGGGAAGGGACACAACATAGCATCTCTCACCAAAAATCTTTGGTTTTTATTCACACTTTGGACAAAGAAAAGACCAGTTCTCTCCCTTCGGTTATCTTTAACAGAAATGTGAGACATACATTCAAGGGATCTTGGCTCAGTCTGTTAATGATGTAGGCTTTTATCTTGTCAACATCCAGAGCTGGCATGGGCACCTTAAATTAACCAAGACACCACAAGAACAAGACATCAAGTTTTCCAATTGCCCTCCTCTCTGGATGCTCTATATACTAAAGCTAGCATGCATGCTTTGCCTCTTGGGATAATAGGGAAAAGAAATCTCTATTCTTCCCCCCTGTGCTTGAACGTTTCATGGCAGCTTTTCCATGAGTCCAGGACAAGGGCATGAGATTTCCTGGCCTGTGCAGCTGCTATTAATGGGAACTGCTAGACGAGTTACGCAGCCATCAGAAGCTGTATACACATATACATACATATTATATATATATAATCTTCTATAAATAAAAATTATGTTAAATATCAGGGTATTGCTTTGTATCTTGAAACCTTTTGTGACAGGAGAACCCCAAGTAAACCCACTTTGAAGATCTTCACCATTGTTTACAGCATGGATGGGGCCAGGAGCAGCATCCTCTAGTCCCTGACAGACCCACATTCTGAGGGCAGCCCTTCAGACTTCCTCCATTCTGCCAGGCGCTGCTTGAACCATTTCTGGAAGGAAAAAAAAAACAACAACAGAGACTGAGTGCAGTGGGCTGAGCAAACATTCAGAAAGCCTTGCAAAAGGTGCAGATGGGGCCAGCATGTGGAATGAGGTGAAGGAAACTCAGGGTGCTGCTTTTAGCGAGGTGTTCATAACCAGAAGGTTTTGTCAAATGTGAGTACATCTCTTTCAGGCCTTTTCAGACCTTGACAACCTGTGTGAGTCCTCATTTTATTGCTGTGAGTCCAGATTTGCCTTACAAACAGAGTAAGTAGGCTAAACCTCCTGGGTAGTGTCTGCAGCTGTAGCAGTGAAACATTCACCGCAGGTCCCAAAATGACAGGAACCAAAAGTTAACTTGCTTCACGAAGACTGAGAGGAAAAACACAGGTGACACTGCAGATTTAAGGACAAACAGATTCTTAAGGTGGGTTAAAATTTATCTTAGTCTTCAAATAATATTAATTGCTACATTATTTTTTATGACCTGGCATCTCTAACCCAGCTCCCAGACCTGCTGGTGCCACTTCAGCTCAGCTGCAATTTGAAATGCTGGACAAAAGCAGTTGGATAAAGCCACAACACCTCCGTAAGAAGAATAACTCGTGCTGGAAGCACAGCTCAGGCTTGTCTTTAGGCATTTGCCTGTGACATGCTTTGTTGCTGCTCATTCTGTTGCTATATTTGTTCACAGCTATTTTTGAAGCCATTCCAGTCACTAATGATACAAACATGGCATTCAGCGCAAGTGGCCGTTGCGCTAGCTCTGCCTTAAGCTGCATCCAACGAGCTGATTGCCTGCCTGCCTGCCTCCTAAAAAATTTCACTTCCTGTCTCAAACCATCATGTCCTGTTGACTCAGTACATCTGCATCTTGATTTTACTGGCATTAAAATGCTTGCTATATCTGGCCAGTAAAGCACTCCAAGTGTCAGGAGTGGTGAGTCTGTGCCATACGCAATGCAGGCACATCGCAGCTCAATCCTGATCCTATTCCTAACGTGATCTTCATCTTCAGAACTCTGGGAGCGCTCTGGGTGTTACACCCAGTATCCTTTACTGGAACAGGCTAAATACTGGCATTGCTTGCTTGCCTCTCCTGCCCCTTGGCTTTGCCCAGGGAGAACCAGGCTTGGCAACTCTGCAAAATGCTGCACTTTTTCTGTGTATGCGTTTGATTTCTATGCCCAGGAAACCTGCTATCTAGGAGTTCATAACGCATCTGCATCAAAACAGGAGCTGCTCTGCAGCCTGGTGTTGGGAAGGAGCTGGTTGCCTTTGAGACCCAGCAGGCAGCCAGATGGAGCACAAGGCACTCAGCAAGTCCCAAGCAGAGGCAGCCTCTTTAGAGACCTTCATGTCCCTCAGAGAGGCTGACAATTTTTCCTAACATAATATTCAGGGATGGTGGACTATCTAACTGCAGTGATGAAGAGCTGGCACAGCTTGGGTATTTCCCACAGCACATCCTGCAAGAACTGTATCTATCCTGCATCTGTTTTAAAATGACCACAATTCTTCTTACCACAAAACCAACGGTCATTTGGGTACCTGGGACTCTCAGAAGGAACTATGAGGACTATTAGGTTGGAAGGAATGGACAGCATGCATGGCCCTGCTGCCAGCTAGTGACACACAGCAGGTGATGAAAGTGCCAACCGCCCAGCCCAGCCTGGGGTTGGGGCATTGGAGCCACAAGGAAACCAACAGGGCATCCAGCTGTGATTTGGGAAGCCCAGGTGGCTGCGGTTACAGGGGAAGGGGCTTTGGGGATGCAGGGGCAGGAACTGGTGGGGTGCAGGGAGGAGGTGGGGTTCAGCAGGGCTCCATGGGTGCAGTGTGGGGTAAGAAAAGCAAAGAAGGCTTGTGGGTGCAGTAGCGTGCAGTATATGAACGTAAGAAGGGAATATGTGGGTCACAAAGGGGTACAGGTGGTGATGGGGTAGCATGAGAGGTACAGCAGGGAGTTTGTGGGGACAGAAGATACAGGGTGTATGATGAAGAACAGAGGACAGGGTAGGCAGGAGCTGTGTAGGGTGCAGAGGCATGTGTGGAGAGAGCAAGGCCAGTGCCAAGGGGAGGCTGAGGGGTGCACACTCACCAGGGTCTGCTCTTCAGAAAGCCCGGTCTCTGCTGCAATGAGGCACAGCGTGGTGGGATCAGGATGCTTGTTCACCTTGCAAAAATTGTACTCCAGGATCTCTAGCTGCTCCTCAGTAGGAGTCACTGACTTCTCTGTGGCCATTTCTCCTGGATGGTGGGGTCAGGCACTACAGAAAGGGGCTGGGGTTATTGCCAAGGCTGAGACTGGAGAGATTATGCTCGCTGAGCCCCAGCTTAGGCATCCCTGTCGCCAGCAGCTCCCTCTTCCCCAGTGGCCTCTGGCCGAGGCAGGGCACAGCTCCTTTCCCAGCCCTGCCCCTCCCTGCAGTGCCTGCCTCAGTTTCCCTGTGGCGGCAGCTGCATGCCCAACAGCACCCAGCAGTGCTTCCTCACCATCCCCAGCCGGCAGGAAGCTGTAGCCTCTCTTCTGCTCAGCAAGCCTCTCTGCTGCTGGATTTATAGCCAGCGTGACTCCCGTGGGGACGATTCCTGTTTACAGCCGTATTTAGACTTGGGCGTCACTTGGGAGTGATGTCACAGCAATGAGTGCAGTGGGGGAGGGTTCGTTTAAAGTCATTAATTTAAATATATATATACATATTCCATGGGACAGGGGATAGCGTCTGGCATCCAGCCATGTTTTCACTTCTTCCCAGCCACCATGCAAGTTTGTGCAGGGGAATCACAAGCCAAAAGATGAAGGAGACGTTGGGAACAAAACATTTTGGACAAGCCCCACATCTCTCTTCTGCAGGGTTCTACGTGTGCTCCCGCCTGGCAGAAAGGCAAGCCAACTGAAACCTGAGGACACACAAGTCTTTTGATTGTGAATTGCCTCTGTGTTTCTGAAACTGAGCTGTGGGGCGGTGGCAGGGGAGGAGCTGAGTTCAGAAATGTGGCCATTCTCGCTCTGCTCTCCTGCTTTCTCCATGTCTCTGCTGGGCCACCCACTGCCCACCTTCCCTGCCTCCACAGATTCTCCTTCCTTTTGGCTCTGGAGATGTAACCTCAATGCCAATATCACCAATTGCGCAGCTTTAAAGCCAACTGTTTTCCCAGTTGAAGGATAACTATAACCCACAGTGTACCCTGGAGCATATCGGGTGCCTGAGAGCTCTCACCTGAATGGCAGCACTGCTGGAATAGGGCTTGGCTCCAAAATCGCCTTGCAGGTTGCAGGGAGCCAGCTGTCCTGTTCACACAAGAAGCTGGGGAGAAGAGCCTTGTCCCCAAGCTTTATCATAAGATGCAAATGCCCCACTGAGCCTCCTTTGCTGAAGATCGTTTTGACAAATAAAAAGATTCTTTGGCATTTGTATAAGGTCTTATAAATTGAGCTTGTTGTGAGAAAGCCTGCTCTACTTTAGTCACTTGGTAAATACCGATTGTTACACAGTTGTTGCTTAAGGCTCGAGCAACTTTTGTGGAGTCATAGAACATCCCGAGTTGGATGACACACAGGGATCATTGAGTCCAGCTCCTGGCTCTACACAGGACCACCCAAAATCCAAACCCTATGTTTGAGAGTGTTGTCTAGATGTTTTTAGGACTCCACAGCTCAGTGCTGTGACCATTACCCTGGGGAGTCTGTTCCTTAGACTCAAATAGACCATCCCTCCCGATGCAGCTCCATGCTGTTCCCTGCTCCCTGTGAGGAGCTGTAGCTGCCATGAGGTCTCCCCTCAGCCTCCTCTGCTCTGGGCTGAACAAACCCAGGGACCTTAGCCTCTCCTCATACATCTTCCACTCCAGACCCTTTGCCATCTTTATAGCGCTAAGCATGATGCAGTGTGCTGGGGATGGCACAATTCACTGTCATGGATGGACCAGGAAGAGGTGGCCCTGAGCCACAGGTGCAGCAAGCTGAGCTGTCCCTGCCTGCAAAGCACTGGCTGCAGGCCTGGTAGCAACAGCAAGCAGACTGTAATGGCACAAGCTTTTTTCAGAGGAACAGGGAAAAAGCAGGTAAAGCTCTGTCCTGCGAGCTGCTGGGAGCCTGGTGGGTGCTGCTTATGTGGCTGGAGGTTCTTTGAAGGCTCTCTGCAAGAAATGCATGGGAAAGAAGTTCCTTGGGACCTGAGGCTCTGCTCTCCAGCAGTATGGAGAGCAGGCTCACCATCAGGCCCAAGTGTAGTGGATGCCACAAGTTCATCTGCTCCTCCATGGTCACATCAACTCCACACTACCTGCCAAACGGCTCCTCACAGCCCATCACCTCTGGATCATGCGTCTAGCCTAAGCCACCAGCAGCAACGGGTCCTAGTAATTTATAAATCTGCATTTGCAGCCTGCTGCACTAATGAGCATTAATGTCTACGCACCGCTTTGCATAACAAACGTGTGCCTCTTAACTTTCCTGTTTGATCTTTATGGTTGTGATAATCCCCACGTTTCCGAGGTGTATTCCCATAGGGCACAGTGTCTTCTACCTGCTGGCAACCTCAGGCCTTCAGGCTGCACAGGTCCACTCACCTGCCTAGGAAGGATGGTTTTAATGCTTACATTTCTTTAAACCTGGCAGAAAGATGGAGAACCACAACAGTTCTGCTCTACTGCTGAAAGGCACCACTGCTAGCTTTTTTTTCCTGCACTGGAAAAAATATATTTTCTACTGTAAAGGATGCAAGCGACCTCTGCATCTTTCAGAAATACTGTAGGACCATGGCACTTGTCCAGCTCTGTGACAGAGGGTGGCACACCCCAACCGAAATGGTGTGCCGGATATCAAAGTAAAACCACAGCACCAAAAACACCTGGTCTGCTACATGTGCCTGTAGCTGAAGAGAGGAAGTCACATTTTAGTCTTGGTTTTAGGTGGAGCAATGTGAGAATAGCCACCAGCTGCAGCGTGAAGGGGGCTGCAGATGCTCCAACCAGCATTGCTGTGCACACAGAGGCTGTGCAGGCAGTAGCTGCTGCTCTTAGTATGGCTGATGGCGCCCAGCTTGGAGCGAGCAGACAGCTAGCAATGGCCAGCAGACACACATTGCAGCAGAAGAAAAGCTTATTAGATAGTGAGAACAAAATCTTGAGAGTGATGGGGGAATCATAAATGGGACATGGCCAAAGAGGTGAGGGCACCTCCATGCTTGGGGATGTCTGAGAATCAGCTTGGCAAGACCCTGTGTGACCTGAACGAGGGGTGAATTTGGGGCAGGAGGATGGATGTAGACCTTCCCTCCAGAGACACTCAGGGCTGGGCTCCCAGTTTCAGCCTAAGCAGGAAGGGGCATCCCCTCAACCTCCAGGATGCCAGTCAAGCTCTGGTCATGCTGTCAGTATATACTACCCTGGCAAAAAAAAAAGGAAAAAAAAAAAAAAAAAAAAAAAAAGCAGCCTCTTTTCTGGAAATGAGATGATTTCTCTTTGCTCAGCTTTGCTTTTTTGAAAGACAGACACAATAGCTGGCTGGATGTGCAGCTTTCTGACTGTTTACTGCACCCGAAGCCCCTGGAAAACGCTCAGAGCAGTAACTCCTGCCAAACTGGTGAGATCTCATGTCCACTGCTGGGCTTATCAGGCCCCTTCCCCATGTTCTGATTGAAATAGGAATGCAGGCACCTGTTTTTGGCTTGCAGCTATTTACTAACACTGCAGAGATCAAAACAGTGAGCTGTTCTCCATGCAAACAGGACCTCCTGCTCTGTGTCCCATCCTGAGCTTTGCTCTGCCTCATGCTGAGCCGGAGCATGGCTGTGGATAACATCAGCCAGCACAGTGCACAGGATAAGGTGGGGCTGAGGCTTTAAAAATAAACCAGACCCCACCATAAATAAGGAAAAGCCACCTGTCATGCATCCTGTAAACCGTCCGTTCAGTCTTTCAGAAGATAATATCGGATGGGAACAGCACAAACAGTGCAGCAGCTGCTGCAGCCGAGAAAAGTCCCCTGGTGCTCCCTGCCTGGGGTCTCTGCCTGCCCCTGTTCCAGCACAGAGCTCTCCCATCACAGCCTTGTGGTGCTGCTCCAGCCCCTCCAGTGCTAATAATGGTCAGCCCCTGCATTGCCCCCCATCCCATTCCCAGATGCAGATCTGCCCCAGCATCCCCAGCTCAAAGCTTGCACTTACCTAGAGCTGATAGGGACCAAAAGTGTGTAAAAGAAACACCCCACAGGTCCTCGGGTGACTGCTTAAGTACTTGCGTGTGTGTGACAGGCGGAGGCCTGAAAAACCTGACGCAAATCGCAGGAGCTTCTGAGATCCACAGCTCTTCTTGGGGCTGGTAATTCAGGTTTGGCACTGATCTCCTTGGCAGAGCTCAACGCATGGTTAGACGTGCACCGGGGCCCTTGGGAGGGGTGGCATGGGGAGCTGCTTGGGCTCATCATTGCACGGCTAGGAGACACCTTCCTAATGGGGCATCATGCCGAGGGGCTGCTTCCTGTGGGTTTAGGGGAATCATAGAATATCCAGAGCTGGAAGGGACCCATAAAGCTCATCAAATCCAGCTCCTGGAAGGGACTCATAAGGCTCATCGAGTCCAACTCCTGGAAGGGCTTCCTTCTCATCTTACTTTAATTCCCTGTAAATGGTTTGTCCAGACTTAAGGCTCTTGGCTTTGGTCAGCCCTGAAATGCTGGCAGGCTGAGAGAGAATAGGATCAGATCCTGAATCTGTGCTGCTGCTACAGGCAGGGTATGGGAAGTGGGACAGGACACCTCCTTTGCTATAGACCTGTCCTCTCACAGGTGGCAGTGCCTGGAAGCCTGCAACCCTCACTGAGGAGGATGGGGAGCATCTGGCAGTAGCTTCCAAAGAGGCATCCTAGAGTGTGAGAAGAGGGGGAGACAATTTTCTCTCAGCTTCCAGTCAGCTGGAAGAGGATGCTGGAAAATCAGAGGCGATGGAGAAAGGACTGACAATTGCAATGGCTGAGCTGATCTGCCAGAACAAAGGAAAACTGGCAGTGGATGCAAAATAATGCTGTGAAGTTGGCTGGAGCCTTGCCCCAGGGTAGAAGCAGCTGGACAAACACAAGCACAAAGCCTAGCATGTGTTTAGCAATGAGACAAAACCGGTGCTGAACTTTGAGTCGTTTTGTAGTGTGATAGGAGACGTGGGCTAAGGCATAGGCATTGCAAAAGTGTGGGTATTGCAAAGAGATCTCTGACGAAGTGTGGTCAAACCAGTGTCGATATTCCTAGCGGGACAGCACTTATCAAGCAGAAGTGCTTTTACTACAGTGAGATTGCATGACAAACTCAGTGGTGCTGGGAGAAGAACTTCCTGGGAGAAGGCCTGATCATGCTGTATTGGGCCAGCACCCAGCCAAGAGGATACATCTCGTTTGTAGCTGGTGCAGAGCAACAGGAGCAGGGGTTGCCATGAGTGAGGGCAAGCAGGTCAATGAGATGTGGCTGGAGGGATAGGGGTGCAGGCCCAGCTGCTCTGCTTGCAATTGTGAACTGTGATTTACTCTCATGTAAGTGCCCCAAACATTGAAAAATGTGAGTAATAGGAAGGACTTCTCTCTTCCATTGTTTATTGCTATGAACAGAGAGAAAGTCTTTAATGTGGAAAAAAAGAACTATTTTCCTTGTCTCTGAATCCAGCCCAGACTTGCACAGGGAGCGGTGGCAGTGAAGTATTTCAGGCTGAGACGTGCCACTGAAATGGCATCAGAGCTGCTGGGAGTCCTGCAGCAACAGCACTAAAGTCATGTCGTGAAACTGCCTGTGTCTGGATGGCAAAACCTAATGCTTTTCTGATCCTGAAGTCCTTTAGGATTCCACTTCATGGGAGAAAGTCAGAGTACTGCTGGGGTTCGTGCCTCACCTGGAAAACATCCTGGCCCCAGATGCAGTCCCTTTGACAGGAAAAGTCAGATTAAAGAAACAGCATATAGACTGCCTCCAGGCCCATAAGGAGTCTTCCTTCCTTCAGGGGAAAAAGTGCAGCTGGTGTGATGTGCGCTCAAGAATTTTGCATCATGCCATGGCACTGCAGTGAGCAACCGGCAGTTGCAGCATATGTTTGGCATCCCACTTGTCAGGACTCATCTCGGAGAGGCTTGGCTATCATCCAAGCACTTGCACTACAGAAGCGTGTTGGCTGGAGACGCTGTGTTTGGAGAAATGCTCACATAGCTCACGGCCATCCTGGCTTGATTATCCCCCTACAGAAGCGTGGAGACAGGATGGAAAAAGGTTGGAGAGGACAGCAGAGAAGTGACCTGTGCACTTTCCCAAAACTTCTTCCACCCCCTGAAAACCAACATCAGAAGGAGAACAAAATCTTCCCTTCTCCCTGTGACACACAAATGCAAAAGGAGACTGCAAAAGCCATCTTCTGATTTGCTTTCCTTTTTTGTTTTGTTTTGGGTTTGTTTTTAAGTGATGTGCTGGGGTTTCTGGCTACACAACTTCACAGAATTTTTTGGCTTCCATTCAGTTAGTTTCCTAACTGGTCAGTACTGACTCAAAGGATATCTCTGGCAGCTGATGATGTTCCTCCTGAAAAAACCACTTGCCCCAGAAAAGCACAGAGTTGCTCCACAGAAGTGCAAGCAGCTAACAAAAGCCTTTGCTGAAGGCTCTGAAACACAATAACTGTATTGAATCATTGATCTTTCAATCAAAAAGCTGGCAGAACAGCACCAAAAGATGCATAGAACAACTTCGTACCAAAACAGCCTTCCCCCAGAAAAGGACACCTGTGGGGCAATGCTGTTCCCCAGCCTTCAGGCTGTTCCCTTGCTGTAGTTCTGGAGGACACTGGCCAACTCCCCTTGACCAAAGAGGAGCTTCCCTGGAGCTTTTGCTATCCCCATTCCTGAAGCAGGGCTGCCCGCTGCTCCTCCAGGCTGCACTCTCCTGTAGGGTTTGTTTGTGTATTTTTTTTTTCCCCAGTAGACTGGGCAGAGGCTGTCTCTCTTCAGCACCAGAACTGATTCAGGCCAAACAAACACAGATCAGGTATGACTTCCAATAAAATCCCTGCTATTCCTTTTATCCACTGGATACCGCCACGCAGATGGAAACTGCAGCACTTTATTGCTTCTCCAGTTGTGCCAATACTTCTGAGAGAACAGTGTAATCTCTTTGGTATTTCCATGTGCAATCTCTGCCTCGGGTACAGTCTTTCTCCATCCTTTTCTCCCTCTTACTAACCAGATTGTTTTGAAGTTGCTAAAATAGGCTCTGATGCTTGCAGTTCCCTGCCAGGAGGCTTTTCAACAGTACTGCCATGGCTTGCAGGTAGAGCAGGTCCTAGCATGTAGAAAGCCAGCTGGGCATCACATGTGCAAGCTGCCTGGTGTACCCAGCCCAGGAATATGTTGGATCCACCACCAGGGATCAGGAAGGCGGGGAGGGGTAGGAGGAGATGAGCAGATTTTCTCTATGCTCCTCCTGGAGTGAGAGGAATGTGAAGAGGAATAAGTGCTCTTCCAGTGAGTCAAAGGGTTGTGCATTTTTCAGGGTGAAAGTCAGGGAGCTGGGAGCGAGGAGATGCCTATAGAAAGCCATCCCTTAGGATTAGGGCAAAGCTGTTAGGTTTCCAAAGTCCTGACTCAAACACTGATATGCAGGACAGTGAAGGGACTTTACTCCTAACTAGAGCAGGGACTTATTCTGACAGGTGTGTCACCAACGTGGCCTTTGGCTGCAGACATGCTGACCAGAAAGACTAGGATAGTTAGAGGGATGAGCACAAGCACCCATGAACATCAGTCTGCAGCTGTGCTCAGGTACTTCCCTTCAGCACTCACAGCAAGGGACAAGGACCACATTTCCCCTGTGCAGTCCCCAGGCCAGGCAGCCCATCAGCGCCATGCTCACCAGGACCAGCCACCATCCCTGGCCTCTCCAGTGTTTTTTTGTTTTAGTTTTTTGGTGGTGGTGTATCAGCAACCTGAGCCCTGTGGGAAGCATCCATCAGTTAAGAGGTGGCTTTCTGTGCTGTCCTCCCATCAGGCTGGTGGCCTGCTGGCTGTAAGGGGCTGGGCAGGTGCCCATGCCTACAGGTTTTGGCTGCTAGGCCTTGGTGGGACCTGGCCCTTGTGATGGTGGTGACACTTAACCAGCAGCAGCTTGGTTTCTGTCAGACCAGTTTGGACACCTGCAGTGAGGTAACCACCAGCTGCTGAGGTGTCACCACAAGCCTGAAGGCTGTCTCTGGGGGTAACCCCATGTAAAACATCCAGCATTGCTGGAGCACCATTGGGGCCCTTGTGGCACCTGCAGATGACCAAATACTTCCCAACTAGAAGGGCCCCAACCACTGCCCCCAGCCAGCCATTCCTGCAGCTCCAGCTGCTGGTTCCTGCTGGGACACTACATTTGCCAGTTGTACAATCAGTAGGTGTATAGAGGTTAGGCTAAGTAGGATTATTGCAGTGGAAAGATAATAAACGAAAAATGCTCACCGGTGTTGGAGGCTCACAATAAACTCCACAAGGAGTGATCTCCAGAAAGAAAGCCTTCCTCAGTAGCAGTCAGCACTTAAGTGGGAGTCGGGCTCCACCTCTTCCTCTCATACAGGTGAATTGCCTTTACCTGTGCTCCTGTGGCTGACTCATTGCTTGCCTCAGGTGGTCAATCAGAGGTTCGGGCTGTGATCAACAGTTCCCATAAACTGTTAAAGAGCGTAAGCAAAAAGATGGGTGCCTGTTGGCATGGGGAAGCACCCAAGAAACCTTGCTCACACATCTGTGAGCAAAACTGTAGTGAAACATTTGTGTGAATACTGTTTATCTGTCTATGCCTCCAAAGCTGGGTAGACTCGGACAAAACGTTTCCGTACCTTGGTTTTAAAACCAGTGTTGAGACAGACTGATGTTAGAGCTTGGGAACACAGGTCAGCAGTTGGAAATGCTTCACCCAAAGCTGTCTGGTTACCAGCTGCAAGGGAAGACAAGCGGAAAGCGATGCCTTGCGAGCACTGCTGGGAGGTGGGAACAGGGGCAGGCACAGCAATAAGGAAGGCAGGAGGTAGAGACAGGCACTCTCCTCTGTCTGCCAGCTGTCAGAGATCTCTGTGACATTAACTTATAACATGTTTTAGCCTGTAGAAACCTGACTTTTGCTGCTGGCACCGAAAGTGTCACAGTTAGCTGGGTTCTAGCTGCCAACAGTCTTCTCCACACGGCTGACTAAAGCAGGTATGCTCATGGCAGACTCGTCATTGCTCAAACAGCCTTGATGCCACGATGTTGATGCCTTGATGTTTCCAGTTATTGGGAGTTTCCCTGTTCCTATAGAGAGGAGAACCCCTGGGTGCTGTAGGAGGCAGCATTGTGCATTAGCTTAGTCTGGGTCATGTTAAATTCCCCAGTACAGCAATGGTGACTGTTTTGTCCATTTAACACTGTGGGGAGCTGCCGTGATTCTTAACTACTCTGTAGTGGAGGTAGCTGGGGTTACTGCACAGTGTTTATTCCACGTTTGAATTTATATGGGCTAGGAGCCTGAGCAGGAAAGTTTTGCTGGAGAGCAGTAAGCTTCCTACTGGATTTCTGTGGTCGCTTTCTCATGAAGGTCTTCTGTCAGCACAGTGATGAGGCTGCATTAGCACTGCAGAGTAAGGATCACTCAGCCTCAGACGGGAGTTCAGCCCTCCCAGTACAGAGAGCACCAGCAATGCACTCACACTCGAGAATGTGTCTGGAAAGAGTCGAGTGGGAACACGCATATTGGCATGGGGCAGTGAAAAATCTGGTTCATTTTATCTGTGGTGAAAGCAGCCCTGTTTGTAGAAGGACAACTCATGTCCCTAGTCTCCTGCTTATGGCCAAATTTCTCCTTGAGAAGAGCTCTTGGCTGTGCCAGTGGAGCTGGCAGAAGTACGTAATTGTGCAGGAGCACCCTTGAGTTCCTTCTCTCTCTTCTTTTACATGTGCTGTCTCACTTGGCCCTTTTCTTCCTTTTAGAAAATGCTAAAAGCTCACCTTCTGTCCATTACAGCAAAATGTTCCATTTACAAGGCCATAAATCACTTCTATAAATATAAATATCATTGTTTAAATATTAATAAATGTTAAGAAATACTGGAGATCGAAGACAATGTCTGCTAATTTTTCCATGCTGAAAAGTACCTTTTGCACCAGAGACTGTCACAGCTGCAAGAATCAGACCGGTGCACACCCAGCACATGGGGAGCCCAGGGACAGATATGCCCAATAACTGGGACTGTACTGACCTTCTCCAAGTGAAAGCACTAGGAGAAGTACTGAAGGTGATTGCAGGTCACTGCAAAGAGAGCTGTGTGCTCCCTGTAGAAAAACTGGGAGAGGGAGCAGCACCACAGCAGTCTGCTAAGAGACAGCTGCTAGCCTTGGCCTTTAGATAACAACAAAACAAAACAAAGAGCTAAGTTTTAGCAACTGATTTTTTTTTTTCCTCACAAATTTTGACCTGGCCTTCTCTGCAGGATCTGCAGTAAGATCACAGTGTGGCCAACCAGCTGCTCCTGACATTGCTGAGCATCCTCTGGCAAGAGTGCTAGAACAGGGTTCACAATACTGTTCATTTACAGCATCAAGAAAACATGTTGGTGAACTTGACATTATCTCTGAAGGTGGATCCCACCTCCTGAACCCTCTTTAGCTGGTGCCAATATGCTGTCACTGGTAATCTCTGAAGAAACAACATCCTTCATGTCCTTTGTGAGAAGCAGCTTCCTTGTGCTTTCTCAGTGATGAAGTGTAGGTCACTCAAGAGCTTCTCACTGTTCATGTCTCTCCCTTTTTTTTTTTTTTTTTTTTTTACCATTTCTTCCAAGGGTTAATGTTTTTTAGAAACGATTCCAGAACAGATATTGGGCCAAGAATCCATTTTTTGTGTGTGCATTTTTCCTCTGTATCTGCACTGATTTCAGAGACCGGATTTTAGCAAAAAACAGCATTTATTTTTCTGAATCTGCTCAGTCTCTTTTCAGTCATGCACAGCCTTTCACCAGCATCTTCTCACCTGGGGGCAGCAGAAGAAAGTCAGTTTCACCTTCTCAGGTGCTCCACTGACCACACTCCCCAGACCTCTCACTGCCATCTGCTGTACAGCACTGTTGGTGTCCCACAGTTTCTTCATCAAGGCATCAAGAAGAACTTAAGGTTAACAATGTCATCTCAACTTGCCACTGAGGTCTCCAAACACATACTACAGGATGACAAGTAGCTCATTTGTCTGCCCATTACAAACTTAGTTTCATTTCTGTGCTGCTGTGATGTGTACCACTCAGTCAGATCACTAGCTCTGCAGTAGGATATCAGCTTGTAGGGGTTACCCGCGCTTTGCAGCTTCTTTTGATTGCACATGTGCCAGTTTGAGCTAACTCCTGTTTTCAGCCAGTGTTACTGACTCTCAGGCTGAATCAGAGGTCTGAGTGCATTGAGAACTGTCACGGGACAGCAGCATTCCCATTGCTATGCTGGGTGTGCAAGAATGCCATTGTGTCATCATGTTAAATACAATCTGTAGGCAAAACAACAAAAGATATTTTTTGTTAGCAGTCAGCAAGGTGTAGGAGAGAGCTGTTGGGAGTCAGCAGTGTAACAGTGAAATTCCTCTCCTTATGCTGCAGTAGGATATAGTTCTGCTTACATTCTATGCCATGTTCCTCGCTCTTGTAGCGAGATAAAAAAGCCATTTTAGAGAGCTGCATCAGAATTGAGAGGAACAGAAAATATTAGATTCATAGAACTGTAGAATCATTAAGGCTGGAAAAAACCTCTAAGAAAAAAAGAACCTCTGAAGTCCCCAAGTCCAACCCCCAAACCATCCTCACCATGCCCAGTAACCATATCCCTCAGTGCCACATCTCATCTGTGTTTCCTGAATACCTCTAGGGTTGTCGACAACACAACCTCCCTGGACAGCCTATTCTGTTGCATCACTGCTCTTTCAGTGAAGAAATGTTTCCTAATGCCCAAACTGAACCTCCCCTGGTGCAACTTAAGGCCATTCCCTCTTGACCTATTGCTGCTGCTTTGTCAGTTATCAATGTACTAGGCTTAAAAGTGCCAAGCAAATCAGCTCAGGCAGATGTTATACTTCCTTGACAGAAAGGTACTGTCCTCAAAAGGCATTTATCTCCCTGAGCATAGCTTAAGCTATGAATTGTCCTGACTTCACCGACTCCTCAGGGGCACACTTGAACTTCTGGATGCCAAAGTCAGAGGTGATGACCTCTTCTGTGAGATTTAGCCTCCTGTCCTGCAAACTCTTAAAGAGATATTCAATCTCTCCAGCGTCTCTAATAGCTTAGCCTCTACAGACAATTTGAGAAGACTAATGGAGCTGTCACAGAAACATATTCTTAAGGGAGCTAGCATTTCTGTGATAAATTGGAGTCTTAGCTCAAAGGTTAAAGAAAAAAAAATTCAAACCTTTCTGCACAGGCTTCTCTTTTGTCTTTCCCATAAAGCAGGAGTGGAACAACAGGGATAAATGAAAAGGTTCTTCCCATTCTTTCCATCTATTGGGACTAAATGTGATCACATCTGGATATGGGTGCAGTTTGGGCTACCCAATAACAAAGACTTTAGGACTTGGAATGAGTCCAATGCAGAGCCACTGAAATGCTTGAAGGACCAAAGCACAGGATGTGCAAGGTGAGGCTGAGAGATCTAGATTTGCACATCCTGGAAAAAAGGAAGACAACATTCCTATCCACAACTACCTACTGGGGAGAAGATGGAGCCAGATTCCTCTTAAAGACTGATGCTGAGATGTTGAGAGGTTACAATACAAAACATGAGACAGTTCTGTTAAATAGTAGGAAGAAATGTTCCCCAGTGTCACAAAAGTCACTCGGGATGTTTTGCAACTGAGGTAGAAACGGAAACCAAGGGCAGATTTACAAAGTTTTTACTAGAAGTTGGCACTATTCCTCTGTTTGTGTCTCCCAGAGATATTACTCTTCTCTAAAGTTGAAGTTTTCTCAAAACAGGTGTTCTGGTGTTTTGTCACACAATCAGTCTGCTGCTCCTAGTACATCCCCTGAAAGCGCTCAGGCCAGTGTTTACAGCTCTAGGCAGAGACAATGCAATCAGTTCCTAACTTCTAGGCAAAATAACTAACTCATTCCATAACCCAGCTGATAATTCAGCTGGTTATTGCGCTACACAACTTGGCCTAGAAGGCACTGCTTGAAAGTGACTTTCTCAGGAAGACTGCTCCTGATTCCAGTCCTGTTCACAGCCCTCTCTGTAGAAGGAGAGTTTAACTCACCTGGCCTTTTCTTTCCTGTTTTTTCTTTTTTATCTTTTTGACTTTTTTACCCCCCATAGGGAGGCTTCTGCTGACATGTATGTGTACATGTTTGCATGTCACCCTCTCTGTGTCCTCCAAGAACTTTTGCACTCTTTCTCCAATCAGATTGTACATAGATCTGATAGATAAATCACAAAGTTTGGACCTGTTGCTGTCCCAAACATAACAAAAATGCGTTGCCTGATGAAGAACAAAGGAAAGAAAGTCAGCAGAAATCCTGGAAATCAGGAGATATTAGTGCTACTGCTCACACAATCATTAAATTCAACTTGCCTACTGTAAAAATATCTTTTGCACTACATGGCCTCAACAGAATTTAAATACAAATCTTTAGTTGATATTGACTGCAAATTTATACTTCACTGATAAGACCATCATCAACTTTCAGAATGTAGTGACGTGAAGTAGTTGAACAAGACCTTGTGTGAAATACTGTGCAGTGAGCTCATCAAGGTCCAGGGGCCTGTAGCTATTCTTCAAACCAGCAAGCAGTTGAAGTGGAGGATCCAGTATTGCAGCCTACATTACCCTTCCTCTATTGCCTTTTCCTCACAGCAGCACAGCATTTCACTGCCCTCACCATGGAGCAGTTCATACACCAGTGACAGCCTGCAAATAACACAATCTTCGACTGCTTTGCAGTGCATGTGGTAAACCAGCGTTCCTCAAGAAAGCAAGTCCTCCTCCCTGCTTCTTGTCTTGTTCCTCGCCCTACTTGGCCAACAAAAGGTCTTGCACCACCCAGCAGACAACTGAATCAGGGAACTCTTACAAAAGACCCAGATGCATTCACCCAGTTGGGTCACCAGACAGCTGACAAACACTGACACAGGGAGGAGGCACTGCAAGGCAGGGAACAGATGGCAGAAGGCGAAGATCCATGGACATGTCTGTGGGTGGATCAGGGTCTGGACTGTGCTGTAGGGTTAGTTCTAGGACAAGTTCCTTTCAAATGCAATGAAACCTTTCAGTTGGGCTGAATGTTTTAGGAGGACTAACATAATTTCGTCAGTGTGCGACTTCCATTTTCCAGCTGAGTATTTTCAAAGCTTCTGTCACAACCTCACTGTGTTTCAGTAGCATTTGGAGCTGAAGTATGAACAATCCTATATACTTCTTCTGCATAAAGTGTTTAACCATAGTTAGCCACTTCACTGCTGAGCAAAGAAGACAACAAAATGAAACAATGCTGAACTCTTTATTTGGCATGCAGGAACAAAGGAGCTCACACCTGCAGAACAAGCACAAGTTCCTAGCCTTTGGTTAATTTCTTTGATTTGGCATCTACCTGCCTCCACTTGTACTTCCTCAGGACACACAATCAATCATTCAAATCAAGTATCCGTATGTCAAAACAGGCAAGTTCTCTGCCAACAGCTGCACAGTGCATCAGCAGAACAGTGGTGATGAGAAAAAATCCCAGGAATGTGCTTAAGACTATTTTTCAGCGTTTCTTTCCATGTCCAGAGACCAAACATATTCAGAAGAGTAGAATGGAGAGGAGCTCAGAGATAGGAGAATGTGTGTTTTCTGGGCTGTTAAATGGACCAAAAAAAATCAGCATTTCTGAAAGACTGAGATCATATAATCATAGAATCGTTTGACTTGGAAGGAATGTCTAAAGGCCATGTAGCCCAACTCGCCTGCAGTGAACAGGGGCACCTACAACTTCACCAGGTTGCTCAGAGGCCCATCCAGCCTGACCTTGAGGGTCTTCTCTGGGTTTTTCTTCTGTGTCACTTAGCATCAATTTGGTTTTCTGTTTGGATCTTTTGAATGCTTAACAGGACAAGAGAACACGTTACGATGATATGTATGGATTTCCCACACTTTTCCTCTTTAAACTATATTTTCAGTTATGTCAGTTTTCTCCTGACTGTTCATTTACACCACCTGATGCCAGCACTAGGTCTTCAGTCCTCTGATCAGGGTCCGATTAGGGAACTAGCAGAAGGTGAAAAGGAGGAGGGAGATTTCTATTTTCTCACAGCCCAAAGACTGTCAGGAAATGAAAACCTACTCTGGTAACATTCACTTGACTACTTGGTACAGGTTCATCCCAGCTGCTTGTGAGGCAAAAATCAGTTATTGTTGTGAGGGCTGAAATAGTATACAAGATCCCTGCTCCAGCACAGTATTCCATATATGCCTTCAGGCTTGTGTATTGCAGAGTCTAAAAGTAGTGTTTGTCAGGAGATGATATAACACAGTTAATACAATCAACTAGGAGGAGTAAGCAAATGTTTCTTTCCCTCATCATGAGCCCATTCTTTTGATAGTTTTTTTTAAGGGCATCCTTCTTCCTCTGCACAGAACTGGAAGGATTCCCCCAAATGTGCACATTTTTCTTCTCCTGGGGCTCAATTAGATAATAAAACTACCATGAGTTTGCAGACCCCCATAGCTAGAACTTAGGAAAAGTTTACCTTGGCTGATCCAGACAGATGACTCGTATACTGTCTTTTATTGACTCTGACATGAGAATTAGCTAGCTCTAAGCTTAGAACAATACAAGTGATTTTAAATTTTCATTACAGTTGCAAACCATAACTTCCAAACACAGAAATGGCAACAAAGGACTTTTCAGCACCTTTGCCTCTTCTACTGGTAATGCAGGAATAGGATAATGTAAGTAAGTCTGAAGCTTCAAATCAACTCTAAATGCTTTTGCTTATAAAGTCAAGAAAAAAAGATACCACATCTCTTTGAAAGGTAGAACATGTTACAAGTGCACCAGAATCTTACAAAACTTCTCACTGGTAGATACTAAAAGCCTTTCAAAAAGGGATTTTTTTTTTCTCAATGTAAACATGAGACTCAGTTACAGAGGCAAATGACTTTGTTTTCTAAGGTTTTGTCATTAATAATGCTCTATCCAGAAACCCATGCTGCTTCTTCAGACCTTTAGATTTTAGAAAATGAAACAACTTTAAAAAAATCGCTATATGATGATAGCAATCAAAGCTGAGACAGATCTCAATGTAATCCTAAGCATAGAAGTGAACACCATAGGTTCATTTCCAAGGCGTCTGTCCACATAATAAAATTACTGCAAAATACTATCCTGTAGAGTTTTTTGCAGCGAACGTACTTGGATTCAATGATGAGAAAAAACAAGTTCACTCTGCCAAGTTTAATGATTTTGACTCTTTATCAGAGCTGTAATGACACTAATAATATGCATGAAAAGAAACAACTCCTACAGAAAATTTAGATACACAAGCAATAATTATTCATAGATCTCTTCTGGACTTTACTGAGAACCTAAAACAAAATGAGATGCAGAAAAAAAAATAAATGCTGCCACCTACTGAGCAATATTAAAACCTACAAATTCACACTTGCCGCTCTGACCAGTCTCCTGTGAGATTTAGACCAAGGTTCCTACAGTTAGAACTCTCCTTTCTGCTCTTGTTCATGGTCCACTGCAACCCAGGACAAACACCACGACTATTTAAAGAACAGGCTAACACTATGCTGGCAGTGAAGGGGAAAGCAGAAGTCCCTGTTGGGTGAATACTCATGGCTACCATGTTAGGGTGTTTTCCAATAGCAAGAGTTTTCAAATGCTAGCAATATATATATATATATATATATGTTATATGTTTTGAGCCTTACATAGGATAGAATCATATAATCATTAAGGTTGGAAATACCATTAAAATCACCATCATGCTTACGTCTGCTCAAACCACGTCCCTCAATGGAACATCTTCCCTCTTCTTGAACACCTCTGGAAACAATGACTGCATCACCTGCCCAGGCAGCCTGTGCCACTCCATCACCACTCTTTCCGAGAAGAAATGTTTCCTAATGTCAAACCCACCCGAACCTTCTCTGGTGCAACTTGAGGCCATTGTCTCTTGTTCTACCACTGTTACCTGGGATTTGATATACTTTTATCATACCCAAAAGAACGTCAGGAACCCTGGCCCTGAAAGAACCTGCCAGAAACTCAAGGAGAGATGCTTTCTACCTTGCTCAAATCAAAGCATGGTAATGCCTCTGGTTCAAAAAATCTGCAATCTCCAAAATAGTGTCTGAAGAAAAGAGTCTGGGCATTGCCAAACTGAGCACAACAAAGCAGGGAGCTGGAGTCTGGCAGTCCCTGAGAACACACTCACAGTGTGTGCTGGGCAACAGTGTGTGAAACCTACAGAACATTTTGTTTATGCACGTATCCTTTTTGATGTTTCTGTGGGAAGGGAGAGTCCGGAATTTAATCACTAAAAAGCCCTTGTTTTAGGGCAACGAGGAACAAAATCATTCATACTGATCTGACATTTCTCTGGAACCAGGGGCATTTTTTCACAGCCTATTTCTATCAGGCCTTGAATCAGATCTCTGATCTAAGGATGGTACATACCTCTTGCTTGGCAGGAAACCCGAACGCTGATTTGTAGAGATCAATATTGATTCACATAGGAAAGTGTAGCAAATAAATTCACTCATATCCTCAGAGGCAGCACGCAGCTCTACTTTGCATTCCTCAGGATGTTCACTGGCCGTTCCTTCTTCTTCTTTCTATAACTTTGGCTCGAGCAAACAGCAAAAAATACATGAGTTATACTTAAAAGAAAGTGATGCAGGTTTGCAGAATTAAAGGCAAGTCAGAAGCACATTTTTGCAACAGTTTCTTAATATGTATTAGAGAGAAGCATATCTCCACTGAACTTAAATAAGAGAAAAGTGTATGTTGTGTGTTTTGCCTGTCTTTCCTCATCATTAGCAATAGCTAATGTGACAGCTTTTGACTTGACTGAAACAGATGGCTGCATGTTCTCCTCCCAGTCACATCAAGCCTGTGCTGACCTTGAGAAGTTAGAAAATAGCATAAACAAACAAACAAAAATTATGATCATCAAGTAAAATATTATCCAGCCATCTGAGATCAGACAGAAAAGACATCCATTCATGTATTTTTTTACACAATCATGCTATTCAACTAACATAATCCCTTCTTACTCTCATGCAAATGTGATAAGCTAGTGCTTGGCATATGGTCCATTGATGTCTAAAGGTGATGATAACACCCTTGTTTGTTATTATCTAGTTCATAAATAAATACCACGAGTAGATGATGTCAAGTCAACACATCAAGCAATCAAAGGGACATATGGATTTTAATGCATCTGACAGATCAAATACAGTGGTCACAGAACATTGGTAAGAAATCCAGTCTTAATTTTTAATTTGGAGGAGGCTGGGATTTTATTAATTCCTATCAGAGTCAGGCATAGCATGACTTAATGCTAAACACCAGCTTCTCTCTTAAGACAAATATTCTTTTCTTCAGAGGAAAACGTACGTTTAAACTGTTTGAAGAACAGGAAGCAGAAATTACAAAGCACAGTTTAAAATCCCACAGCAAAGAACAAAGGTGAAGTTAGGCAATACAACTACAGCAATTACAACAAACCTGAAAAACAGTTTGCCTAACTGATGGATTGTCTAAGTGACAGGAAGGTGAGTAACAGTACAATACACAAAAGCTAAAGTCTAATCCAAAGAGGTTTACAAAAATAAGATTTTGGGAAACTCCTGTTTCAGTTATTCTGCTTAATTATTATAGTAAGATGGGAAATGTATAAATTTTATGAGTTTACATTTCATCAAAAGGAAATACTTCTAATTTGATTTAGTGGAAAAGTTTATGCTGTCTGATCCAATCATTTCTGGGTATCAAGACTGAGAGGGTTGCAAGACCCAGAGCAGAGAGTCTTATGGCCTCAGTGCCTGGGTATTTCATCATGCTCCAAGCCAACACCTTCCCCTCCAAGTAACTCCTTCCAGAAGCCAATGACCCCAGAAATAGGAAGGATGAGGAAATGTGTTCTACACATTACCAAACACAGAAATCCTTGTACCCACATTTTCTGTACATCTCTGCTGAATGAGAGGTGTCTTTTCTTGGGAAAGTCTAGAAAGCAGTAGGACCTGTGGCATGCATCCATACTCCTATTCTACTACTATTTTCCTAAGTTTCCTGCCCTCCAGTGAAGTCACACAAGATCACTTTGTGAATAATTATTCCTTACACTGAGTGCAGACAGGCATGGGCTGTGGGCCCCATGGGTTCAAATCCTTCCTGAAAGGAGTGGTAGCTTGTGCTGCTCAAAATGGAGGTGCTGAAACCTGGCTGCTGCCAGGTAGTGCTGTGGGAAATGGCTCTGGTGCCTCACAAGGAACTGACTGTTCCTGGTAAGCTGCCAGGGTATCTCTTCCCTGCCCTCTGATCTGTCTTACATGAAACAATAAATTGCAATTCAGGTTCTAAGCAATGGCTATGTGGTTTAAATACACTCACAGGACTTGGCTTAACTTGGTTTAAAAATGCAAGTTTATTTATTAGGACAGACTACAGAGAAGCTACTTCTAATGAACTGTTTCTATTTGGACTGACTTTGTTCTCATTTGCTTGAAGAGTTGTCATCTGCCTTAACACATTCCATTCTTGTAAATCTGGACATTCTTATTTTCTTCACTGCAAGCAGAACAAAACTATTTTAAGAGGAGAACTACCACACTTTCATTTAACAGACATTTTATAAAGCAAACTTTTCCATGTTAATGTTCAGTTAAAAGGGACAATGTATTTATATGCTCAGTTAAAAGTAGCAATGTATTTATTCGCACTACTTGCAGCAAGCCTCACTGCAAAGTAACTGATGAAAAGATGTATGAATTACACACACAGAGCTAATAACTTAGAGACAGCCTCACTTCAGGCTTTGTTACCTTTAAGAATCCAGTAGAAATCTGAAAACCTGAGTAGTACCAAACCACATGAGAAATCTCACAGCAAGGACTGAAGTGTTCATTGCAAAGCACTAACACAAGTCAAACTTCACAGTCTGTGTCATGGGAAACAGTTCTAATGCTGGGAATTCTGTGGAAAGGGTCGATATGTCAGAGAGTAACACTTCTGCTTCCTTCTACTCTGACAGGCAAGTAATCTTGCTGAAAAACTAAATCCCATGGATTTTTCTGGATTGTTTCTGACAAATCTGTGTCAGCTTTGCTTACTCATTTTTTCCCTCTGGCTGTCTACACGTCTGTCGCTTAATAACTTACTCCAGTACCATTCTACATAGCAAAAATGGGTAGGCTCCTAACAAGGTATCATGACAGCACCTCTTTTCTCCTCTTTTCACCAACTGCACTATATGAGCCCCTTGATTTGCTGGGGTTTCTAAATTTTACTCAGACTGCAGGTTTGCCAATTGGTTTACCAGTTTTTGTTCAAATTTTGTTATATTCTTGGATAGTTTGTGATGTACTCCAGTCAGAACATTACCAAGCTCTGCAGATCTGCACACTTGTAAGCATAATTTGACGTGGAAAAGTATTTTAAAATATTTTTTTATAACATTCATTATTTTAAATTTTAAATTCCTTAAATTGTCCTCTGACACCTTCAACATTTTCCTTCTTCTGACCTACGCTCTCTCTACCTTGCTCATTTGAACTGTGTAAGCGATCTTGTCACAATTAACCTTCCCCTTCACCCTGAAGTCAGGAACATACTTTAGTTTTCCCTTTCTTGAGGTCTATTTCTAATTTTGTAAATGTCCATCACTGCTGTTCTGCTACCCCCACTTCTCCCCTTAGATGGAAACAAGAATCCTATTATTTTGTTATCATAATATAAATGGTGCTTCAAAATCCAATTTGATTCACAACAGCTCCTCTCAATTTGTAATGAGAACCTGCACTGCAGAGCTTTCTAGCTAGTCACAACAAATGTAACAATGTTTACTAGGGGATGATTTTCTGTGTTTTCAATTTGTTTTAAAAACTATGAAATTATTAAAGGGTAAAATGACATCTCTCAAGGAGGGTAGGAGATCTTATTCTTGACTGTTAGACAACCTGAATGGCAAAACAGTATTTTCTCCTAGCATTTGGCATTCTTACTTTTCTCAGTGAAAGGGAGCACAAGAGATTGGATCTTGACAGTAAAATCTTTTCACTAAGAGCTGCATTTCAGCTGGGTCTTTCATGTTTTCTGTGAGTTTGTGATGGTGTTCAAAAGTCCACTGTTGTACACTGTACAATAATACTTGCTGTTAAATCTTTAATGTGGCAAATGGAAATTTCACTTGCTGGCACAGGCTGCCCAGAGGGGCTGTGGATGTCCCATCCCTGGACGCTCTGAAGGACATGTTGGTTGGAGCCCTAGGAAGCCTGAGCTGGTAGGGGGCAGTCAGCTCAGGGCAGGGGTTTGGGACTGGATGATCACTGGGGTCTCTTCCAACCCAAGTCTTTCTGTGATACTATGTTTGTATTTAATGGTAGTGTATGAACTGTGTGCAAAGCCTGTGCTGTGACACATTTCTTAATACTATCAGCTAATCCAAACCGAGCCATTTACAGGTATCACGATAAAAGCCACTGCAAGGAATTGACATTTGAGAAAATGCTAGAACTGCTGTTAACAGAAGGTGAGTGAGCAAGAACTCTTCACTTAATGGGGAAGTGAGAGTGAACATTTCCACAGAGAAAGGAAAGTGAGGATGTGCAGCAAGCACCTACCTGTTGGAAAGGCAGAGCACACACTCGTTGGAGTAGGTCTTTCCATCAGTCCCACAGACTGGGTTGTAGTCCCTCGGACATCCAGGCAGACGGCTGTATTTGTCGCATGCCGGCTGGGGAAGACAGACACAGATGAGGTCCGACACAGGAAGGACACCCACAGACAGGCAGGTGGCAGATGGGAACGCAGACACCAGCTCCCCAGGACAGCAGTGCTGCAGCCCCAGGGCAGGCACACTGCTGGCACAGGGAGCTGCGGGGTCTCAGCAGCGGGCAAGGCTCACTCACCGGGATGCTGGCGGCAGCGTCGGGGCGCAAGAGCAGCCCTGCGGGGAGAGAGGCGGCGTTACCGGCCGGGACCCGCCTGAGTTCGCCCCATCCCGGCTCCTCATCCCGCTCCCCGCGCCTTCGCCCGACCCTTTTCCCTCCTCTGCCCACAGCCCTCGGTGCGGGACCGGGATCGTCCCCGCTGCTCCTCTCCTAGCCCCGCCACCGCCCGCTACCGGTGAGGACAAAGAGCAGCAGAACGCGCATCGTCAGCTTCGCCGCCATCGCCGTGCGCCAACGGTCGGAGCGCGAGGCGCTACGGGCACGGGGACGGGGAGACGCCGGGCACGGAGCAGAGGGGCGGGGCACGGAGGGCCTGGGCTGAGCCCTCGGCTGGGGGTGCAGAAGGGGGGGAGGGCTCCTAGCCGGGAGCTGGGGTGTCCGTGGTGCTTCAAGCACCTGTGGAGTGTGGAGGTGTGCAGGCACCCCAAGGAGTTGAAGAGGGATAGGGAACCTTCCCTCAGTATGCGTGATTTGTGGGGGTTCAGGTGCCTGAGTGCTGTCCTTAGAATCACGGTGTCACGAGCGTTAGAAGAGACCACCAGGATCATCACATCCAACCCCCCCACCCCATCCCCACTGACCACGTGCCTCAGTGCCACATCCACCCTTTTCTCCAACACCTGCAGGGACAATGTCTGCACCACCTGCCTGGGCAGCCTGTGCCACTGCATCACCACTGTCAAAAAACAAACATTTCCTAATATCCAACTTGAATCTTCCCTCGTACAACTTGAGGCCATTCTCTCCCATCATATTGCTGTTACCTCGCCACAATCTCCTCTCAAGCAGCTGCAGTGACTCATAAGGTCTTCGCTGAGCCTCCTCGAGACTGAACAACCCCAGCTCCCTCAACTTCTCCCCATAAGACTTGTGCAACAGAGCCCTCACAGCTTCATTGCTCTTCTCTGCAACCATTCCAGGGCCTCGATGCCTGTCTTGCAAACAAGCTGTAGGACAACAGGTGGACTGGAAGACCAATCAGCCAATAATTTGCCCAAGAGGCAAAGAGTATGAAGGAGAGATTACTCATTTTCTGCAGCTGTTGTGAGCTAATTAAGGAATAGAAGTAATGCTGCAAACCAGCAAATGGAAAAACAGATAATTAATAAACATCACAATTAAGGAGTTAATCTTTCATGAACTTAATTAGGAATGGTGAGTGAATAGGTACATGGGATGATGACTTTTGGAATATACATTACAGTTGTTTCTTTTCAAACCATTAATGAAGAAACAGCAATTTTAGTGAGCAAATATTGCAGAAGGGAACACATCTGTGTAATGATCACAGCTAGGAGTTGTTTTTGGCTTGTTTGTTGGGAAGGCTCACAAACTGGAGTGGTACTGGGTGCAATTCTACTGTTCCTAGAGCTGGCCATTTGCTTGTGGTAATAATGAACTAAATCATCCTTGGCTGTCTGCTGTGAAGGCAAAAATGACTGCTGAGTCTTGGTACCCAGTTTCCAGAAATTGACTGGTCACCAGCTAGGGACCTCAGGAGTTGTCTTCACAATTCAGCATGATGTAGACAAGAAATCCAGTTTTCAAAATACAGAAAACATAAGCTTTCCCAATAGACCAGGAAACCACACATTGGAGCAAAAGCCAGTGAATACCTCCCTTATTGAAACATGACTTAAAGCTGCATGGTTAGATGCCCATTGCTAAGAGAATACAGCTCTTCTGAGAGCAGCTGAAAGATTCCTTTCTCTTGAAAGAAACTCTCTAACATTCTTATTCTCCTCCTGCATTCTCCTGTGTTGTTTCTGTTTTGTGTTTAATTGATTTATGGCTTTTTTTTTTTTTCCCTAGGTATAGGAAACAGCCCTCATTAGAGGCTAATACAGTCAAGAATAAAGGATACTCACAAACACCACTCTTGGCTGAAGACATTTCCTTCTGACACAACACACCCGAAGTTGGGCGGTATGTCTGCACAGACAGCTCTTTGCATTCCAGCAAAGTAGGAAGTGTGTCTTTTGGGTAAAAGCAGTGGGAGGTAGAGAACATTTTCAGGGCTTTGCTGTTTCTGAACTCTTTTTGATGTTCCCAGTTCTGTGGCCTTAGCCAGTCCTCAGCCTTTGGGCTGCAGGCACTTAGTACTTGTGCAATGCATTAAGGAAAGAGGTAGTGGAAACAACCTTTTGAGTGATGAGCAATGAATTGGAAAGATGACAAAGTAATCATGAATGTTATTTACCAGAATTCATTTCAATTTGGTGCAGAAAGTTCAGCACAGACCAAAGGATGGAGTCCAAGGAACTGGGAGTCAGAGGCTGAACATTTTGCTTTGGTCTCAAAATGAGCATACTCAAACTTGCTTCTAGTGTGAGTGCTTAGACTGTTATCCCACAGAACTCATATCTTTCCCAGGGTAATTGTGATTAGAGAACATTCAGTAGTCCCTGTAGCACCGATCAAACTTTTATTCTGGTGTGCATGTGTATTCTGGATTCACTAGACCTTCAGAGAAGACTATAAAAGGCAATGATTCACTATACATGTACATACATATACATAAGTATAAATGACAGGAAGTTATATTAATACAGGTTTGGGGCTCTTAAATGCCTTTGTCAATTTGAGCTTTAGGTATTATGAAGAATCACATGTTCATGGCCCATAGCTTGATGGAGTAGATCAAACCCATGTCTTCTTTATGATTTCTCCAAAAGGAAAAAGGGAGAGAAGACGTGTCTATCAAGAACGTTACTAGGCATATTTCCTACCATTTCATGAAAATAATTGAAGTGGAACAAAACAAGGATGAAAACTGAGGTCACAAGACTGAACTAAGAAATCATTACATTCACCAGTGTAATAGAGGAAAAAAATTGAACTGAATTATGAGTTTGGCATAAGAGAGAATTACTTTGTTTAGAAGAATACAAAGTAGACGAAGATCTGTTTAAACCAGAAAGTACAGCTTATTTCCTAATGGATTAGTTTTCTGGAGGGAACCTGACTGATACGGGCAGAAGTCTGAAGGATCCAGTCACCAGCTCTGTTCCTAGCCTTACACTAGATGGTGCTACTTAGTTTAGCTTCTCTGCCCAATAAGCTTCTCATAAGCAGGCAGCACGTTCAGAGCTCTTCCCTTTTAGCACGCTCTCCTTGAATATTTCTGTGCTTATATGTTATTATCTCAGTCCTTATTTCCCTCCTTCGGATCTGTACAAACGCAAAGAGCTTCTTTCACACTCTTCAAACAAAAGCAATCACCAAATCAAGCTAAATAGCAGTTTTAATAGCCTTTGTAGTAGCCCCTATGTACTGACAAACTGGGAATTGCACACACTGAAGAGCAAGCCCTTTCATTAAAGCAAAGGTGAAGATGGACATACTTTGTCTCAGGGTTCCTTCTCTTGTGCTGTGATCAGATGGAGAAGTGCTCTCGTGTTCTCCTGCTGAGGACAGCTTCTTCAAATGTCATGAATCTTTCTCTGAGTAGCTTGCCTGGGGAAGGAAGAGAGGCAAATTCAGATGTAGCCTATGCTTTACCCGTATCCCATTTACCCAGCAACATCCAAATTTAACCATAAAGGAATGGATAATGAAACTGCAATGTTTTCTTCCCACCTTTTCTCCATCACATGTAGAAGTCACCTTTATTGTCAATTCCTTCCACATTTAAAATTGGCAGAGTGAAGGTGGACAAAGGAGCAGAAGAAAGAAGAGACCACCAAAACCAGAGGAAATGAAAGCAAAAAGGAGTGAAAAAGCAGAGGTAGCTATTTTTACTTTATGTGCTACCTGCTGGATAATAACATGCAAGGTCTCTCTTCTTGTGAAAGAAATTGGACTTCACGTAGAACCACTTATAAAGAGATGACTTTTGTGTTGCACACAAAGGCAGGCTTCAGAAAGCTTTCTCCAGCCTCCTCTCAGCAAGGCCTGCTCCTCTTTAATGAAAAATTTATTGCACTACTTAGAAAAATCTCTCCACTTAGATATCATAGAAATAAAGATGCTTTGTATTTCTTGAATTCAGCTGCTTCTACTCTACAGTAGGCAAGGCAGAGGCATCACCTACAACTGTATACTCCATGCTGATAGAGTTTGTATTGAATTCTGCTATTTTCTCTTCTTTATGGGCTCTTTAGAGAGTCCTCCAGCCCCAAGGGACACGACACTACCAGGCATGCATGAATCTGGCTTGACCAAGCAGAGTTGGTTTGAATCCTTCTACTGACATCCTTTTCCCAGGCTTGGAGAATGCTTGCTTGGATGGCTCCAGCTCCATTTGGAGCATAGGAGCTTCTCATATGTACCTGCTTCTGAATTTCTCAGAAAGAACTACTGAGGGAGCTGACCCTTCCTTTCACAGCTGGTATTTTCTGCTAACAAGCAGCATTCATGTGTGCATATTTGTATATGTATTACCTTTTCTCCAAATAAAAATGTCAACACATAGTGAGAGACAAGCAGGGAGTGACCACACTGCTGCTGCTTTATCCAACACTGCTCCCTTCATTGAGAGATCTTCAGGAATGACACTGCTGTAAATTATTGTTCCAGAACACTTCAGATTAGCTCCAGCTGCTAATTTCATACTGAAATGATTGACGATTGAGTACTTCTATGAACTGGCAACTTTAAATGAGTCTGGGTTAAACAAGGGCATGGGACACAGTGCAGTGCTAACTCATGTGATGGCAAATAACTGCATGCCTTCTGATACATCAGCTAAACATAGTCCCATAAATAGCAAAAAATATTCAGCTTTCTGCTTTGATTAAGGAATTTGAGAATAAGTTTCAAGATTGCAAAAAAAATTTTTTTTTCATACACTTGTGGCTCCATTTTTAGTTGACATAAATACATTGCCTGCAAGTTTTCAAATGGAATGTATAGAGTTGCAATCAGATATTCAATTCTAAAAAACTGATAATGTCTCTTTGCCAGACTTTCATAAGTCCTCTTTTAGCAGAGAGAAATATCCCTTGCATCACAATTACACCTTATTCGTGTCATTGCTTTTTGGCAATATATATGTTTGTGAGTAATTTTACATGATGAGGTAGATGATGAGTACATGATGAGTAAAATTTCATTTAAAAACAAAAAAATCGGTCAAACACTGAGAGCAGCCACTGCCATTGAACCAGCCTGTGGCATTAGTTTCACAAAATAAGGTCACATATCCCACTAATTTTATGCTTTGCTTCTCTTTTTTTTTTTAATGTATAAAAATAAATCTTTTATTAAAATGAGTTTTGTTCTTAATTACGTACATTAACTGTGTTATATATTTTATATGCAGCCCAAGACAATTCCTCTTTACTCACTGCAGCCCAGGCAAGACAAAAGGTTGGACGCCCCTGCCTTACTGCCATACCACCAACACCTGACATCATGGGCCAACATAATAAAACAGGGGGCAATACTTCTGGAGCGGCCCTCATATGGAACTCCTATAAGAAGCAGGCAGCAACATGTTGTTGAGGACAACTCTTGCCAATATGAAAGAGGTGAGAGGATGCAAAGCCTCTTCCCTTCTGGTTTTCAGAGCATTTTCCTGGATACGCAGCAGGTGCAGATGGGCAGCAGGACTCCAACAGTGTGGGTTCAGCAGTACCTTTTCAAGGTTATGCTGCTACAGCAGAAAAGACAGTCATCAAAGAGAAACAAGGCCCAAGAAATTAATGTGCTTTCACCTAACGTGTCCCCTGTTATCCACATAGAAAGGTTACAAAAAAACCCAGTGCTTCACATGTGTGCTAGTGTGTGGCTCTTAATGGAGCCCTGGTCTCTTTCAGATGGAGGGAATTTAAAATAAACATGTTTATAAGGCAAGATCTGGGAAAAAACAAAGAGCAGCCTTGGCGTTTTTTGGACTGACTGTGTTGGAAAAGAAGCTTGCAGCACAATTGTCAGCCCTGTTAAATTACTGAGCTGCCCAGTGTTGATGCCACTGCTTCTAAAACCACTGCTCCGAAGAGGTCAGCAGTAGTGATTTATCAGGTTGCACAGAGAATTATTCTGATACTGCTAAATTCCATACCCAAACACACCTTCAGAGATACTTACTCACTAAGGGAAAAAAAGGAAAACTCTCTAAAATATTTGCAGATAATTATGTCTTACTCTTGGAAGATCTCAGACTTATTTGTAACTCTGAGAAACTGAAATGAACCACAACAACAAAAGAAGGCTACAAGATCTGGTGCTTTAAGAAAAAAGGGCACTGGGGTGAAATTGCAAGTGTCAGCAAAACTGTCAAGGAGCAGCGGAATCTGTAACGGGTATTGTGTTAAGTGGATGATGATCTCAGCTCCAGCCCATAAATTGAAAGGAGCTCCTTTGATTTCAGCAGAGTTACAGAAGATTGCTCTAATTACAAATGAGATCATACACATGGAAAAGTAGTAATATTTGTCATTTAGATGTATTACTAGAATGAGGGAGATTTCTGAAATAACATTACCCAGAAGAATACAAGGCACATGGTTTAGTGGTCATGAGTTGATCGCTGGACTAAATTATCTTAGTGATCTTTTCCAACCCTAATGATTCTGTAATTTTAAGAAACATCCAGACAATTTTAAGCTCTGGATTATACTTCCTCTGCAGGCAGATGTTCAAAAAAGTTTATAGGCAGTAAATGAACTACAAGAATGTGCCACATTAATGCATCAGAACAGCACATCTACTCTTACGTCTAGGTTTTCATTAATCCATCAGCCAAACTCTATTTCTTTAGTTCTACGTGGAGGCTGAGGGTCTTCCCTTTTAAAGAAAAGGTTATCAGTCCCTCACCCATATAAATCACACTTCTCATAAAAAAAATAGGATAATATATAATATAAATAATAATATCTATTTTACCAGTGGGGTTGTAGGGACAGCTGGAGAAGTAAGGCAATTCAGCCACAGGTACACTATAATATGATGAAAAGTACTGCAATAATATCAAGGTAGCAAAGTCTTTAGCTACAGCAGAAGAGGACAAGTCCACATGCAACAGAAACAAAAGAAAAGAAAAGAAAAAAAAAAGCTTCTTATCTTTAGAAGGCCTCAAATAAGCAGGCATCTCCACCAAAATACCCTCCCATCCACTGCCAACACTTAAATAAGGTCTGGGAAGGGGTGGATCCTGGCTGTACCCCTCCTGGTCATTGCACACACCTGAGCTCCCCTGGGTTGGCCCTGTTTTTCCATCAGGTGCTCAATCACTTCTTCAGGCTGTGATTCAGCATTTCCATTACAGTGCTGTGTCAGGGAGCTAGTGGCTTTATTCCAGTGGTCTCCTCAATCAATAGGCTGCAAAAAATGCTTGCATTTTTCTTGTCTGTTCGTCAAAATAGACTTCCTGTTAAGGGAGCCTAGGCACTACTTTGGGTATAAAATGAGACCAAGCCACTGCATTTAAGAGAAACATGGGAAAAATTGTTCAGCAGGCTCCACAATTTACAGTTGGTCTTAAAACCCTAATTCCAGCAGTCGCATGATTATGCAAGGCTCTCTCCTTGTAATGAAGGGAAAAAAATGCACATTTGGGTTTTGAATTGTCAGAGGAAACACTAAGCACAGAAAAATGTAAGAAAACTTCTTTCAAGATATAAAAAAACCAATTTGTATGTTGTTTGATCTTAGTAAAATTAAGAAGTAAGCAACAAAGAGCATAATCTCAGCAAGATTGCTAAGGAATTCCCAAATACACGTTACTTTTCACAGCTTTATCTGTATTACTACAGTATCTGTAATATTTTCTGGAAATCGATGGAGATGAAAATGTTTGGAAGCTGATGTATCAGAGGTTCTGGATGAGTTCTGGAAGTAATGAGACCCCTAAAACTGTGCGTTGACTGGGGAAATCAGGAAGTGAACACAATGCAAAGTCAGCTGGTGTGCAGAGTGCACTTAAGACTCAGCCATGTAGAACATTTGGGCAATTTTGATTTCTTTGAATGAGCGTGATTATTCTGCCTGCTCATCATAAATAGTAAACCTTGCTGTGAGTCAAGAATGGTTGTTTCACTGTCTACCATCCTATTTCAATTTTGATCTCAATTCACTCAGCTCAGAAGGATAAGGCAGGAACATACAATTGATAGACCAGGCATTTGACAGATGGTGACCCATTTTAGTGCAATTCAGTGTTGTGAACTTTGTTTTATAGAGAAAGAAAATAAAGGGTTAAATTGTGAGAGAGCATGTTGCTTAACACCATGAGAAAGAGCACAGGAATGCGGATAGGAGTGATGTTCTTGAGAAAGTAATAGCTCAAGAGAAAGATATTGATGTGAAAAAGCTAGAGGAAGAGAAGCAGGGAGTTGAAAGATGATAACTCAGTAAGATGAATGCCTGCCCTAGGAGCAGGAGAGTCTATTGTCCGGGCAGCCAGCTCTGGGCTGGGGAGCATGTTAGCCCCCGCCATTTTGTGTGACAGTCAGCCATTTTGTGTGAGTGTATCAGCCAACGCGTAATTGCTGTGTACTCAAACTGGATACAGGCTGTCTGCAAGCTTCTGCTCATTTTTAAGAATACCCATCTAAAACAGGCCCTAAGAGCTGAGGGTTACAGAAAAAGTGGTGATTCTATTGGGCCATGTAGCGCTACTGCTAAACCTGTCCGCAGTTGGCTTGACAAAGGAAATTAAGAGCACTTACTCAGAGAAGAACTGTTATTTGCTTCTTACCAGATTTCACAGCTTGATGTGATTAGCTCTTCTCATTGCTTCATTTGCAGCACAAAACAGCAGGACATCACATCTCAGTAGCCAGCAGAGGAAGGCAGAACTTTGCTGCTAAGATTAGTCATGTCGCATATTCTCTTGTTCTGTCAGCACTGATTTACCCAAAATTCAGCGTCTGACCCTGTTTATGACCCTGCTGAAAAGGGTGGCCTTAAAAACCAATTCTTTGGAAAGTGTTTGACAGTGTGAGAAAGTAGAACTGGTGCCCCTCAGCAGCTGGTGCAAGATATAGTCAGGTTTATGCAGCGGCATGGATGTGAATGAATTGTGGTGACCTGAATGGGAACTGCTTGTAGTGTGGAAAATGCATCTGCCTCGTTCTATCCAGCTGGCTTGGTGCTCATCTGGACGAATGAGCATGTTGTACCAGAATAAGTCCCTACAAGTATAGAGGTCCTCATGCTTCCATCCGATCTCACTGATTTGATACACGCTTTGTCCTTAGCAAGGAGACCTGGGTGCTTCTAGACTGAAATATTCCTTGGATAGATACCTGAAGCCACTAACAAGAAGTATTTTCTTCTGCCTGTGCTTGAGGGTGCTTTCAGCTCTGTGGGCTGAGATTTAGGTGAGTGGGATGCCTGTCCTTGTGATTTCTCTCAGTTGCCGTGAAAACATTTGGCAGTCTATTTGCTTTCTCTTTCTCATGGGACAAATGAGCTTGCAGACGAATAGTGCTAAAAATGAATATGTCCTGCAACAGATGGGTCGCTGCATTTCCATGTTTTTGTTATCTAACATGAGTGTAAGACATCCTAGTGATGAGTGTGTATTGTATCTGCCTCCCTTGAGGAGCTAAAAGGAGGTAAGAGTGCAGACTAGTGGTGTGATGTGTTTTCAGCAGTATCATGGGGTATTTTCTTGCCTTACCAGAACAGTTAATCAAGTGACCTAATGCTCACCTCTAGTAGCATTTTTACTTTATATATCTCATCTAGGGTATCTTTTATTTATCTTCCCTCTGTATGGAACAGCCCGCATCTCCTTGGGGTGCCTTGCACATACCTGCCTCTCTGAGAACTCACTGTGCTTATCAGAATTTCTTTCACCCTGCAATGCCCATACAGCTGCTATGCTGCTGTCTGCTAGTGTGAAAGGAGAAATCCTCCAGTGTACCCCCTGCTTGGATGCTTATTTTCCATATCAGCTTCTGGAGGCTGAGGACACAGCAGGGAGGAAGACAACCAGCTCTGCCGCCTGCTAGTGCATGCAGCCTGCGTTGGTGGCACGGGGCCAGCTGGGTTGCCCTTTGGGGGTGTGGGACTGTAGGATGGATGGGATGGTATGCGGTCGCCACGCTCGAGTGCCCAGGGTGCTGGCTCAGAGGCGATGGAGCACGCTCCAAGGCACGCGCTCTCCTCTCATTGATTCAGCAAGCTGCTCTCTCCCAACTGTCAGAGCTCTCAGGCTTCTTGAGGGCAGCCCCTGCCAAAGCAGGATGAATGAAACTCTGGTAATTACTACAACATGAATTCACTAGGACTCTGTTGGTAGGGTTCATCAGCAGCTCATTAATTAAATAGTTGCCATAGAGATGGTTGCCCTGGTAGCGTGAAATCCTTTCTCCTCCCCTTCCCCATCCTCCTCACCATTTCACAAAGTTTCTCATTCATAATCTTGTGCTTTACATGAATGAAGCCAGAGGGCTAGTGGAAGAGGTACCTGAGGAAATATAATGCCCTTTTTCCCGCTGTGACTATCCCATTGTGGGCCTGAATAATCATTCAGCTCTCTTCTCATATTTTGCTTTCCAAATTAGAGAAAAATGGATTTGATGGATGGATCACTTGTTGGATAAGGAACTGGCTGGAAGTCTGCACTCAGAGAGTTATGGTCAATGGCTCCGTGTGCAAATAGAGACTGGTCATGAATGGTGTTCCTCAGGAATCAGTGCTGGAACCAGTGTTATTTAACACTTATGTAGGTGACATGGACAGTGGGATCAGGCGCATACTCAGCAAGTTTGCAGATGGTACCAAGTTTAGTGATGCAGTTGACATGCTAGAATGAAGAGATGTGATACAGAGGGACGTGGACAGGCTTGAGAGGTGGGCCCGTGCAAACATCATGAAGTTCAACAAGGCCAAGTGCAAAGTCTTGCATTTGAGTGGGGCAATTGCAAGCACAGATATAGGTTGGGTGGAGAATGACTTGCAAGCAGCCCTGAAGAGAAGTATTTGGGAATTTCAGTTGATGAAAGATTCAACATGAGCCAACAATCTTGCAGCTCAGAAGGCCAACCACATCCTGGGTTGTATCAAGAGAAGTACTGACCTGATAGTGGCCTTTCAATATCTAAAGGGGAGCCACAGGAAAGAAGGGGACAGACTCTTTAGCAGAGTCTGTGGTGATAGAACAAGGGAAATGGCTCAAAGAGAGTAAATTTAAGTTAGATATAGGGCAAAAATCTTTTACAGTGAGGGTGGTGAGGCACTGGAACAGGTTGCCTGGTGATGTGATTGATGCCCTATGCCTGGAGACTTTCAAGGCGAGGCTGGATAAGGCCCTGGGCAACCTAATCTAGCTGTGGTGTCCCTGTTCACTGCAGGGGATTTGGACTAGATGGCCTTCAGAGGTCCCTTCCAACTCTAAGGATTCTATGATTCTATAAGCATGAGCAGCAGGTCGAGGGAGGTGATTCTGCCCCTCTGCTTTCATGAGACCCCACCTGGAGTACTGTGTTCAGATCTGGGGCCCCCAACAAAAGAAGGATGTGGAACTGTTGGAGTGGATCCAGAGGAGGGCCATAAAGATGATCAGAGGTCTGGAGGACCTCCTGTGTGAGGACAGGCTGAGAGAACTGGGGCTTTACAGCCTAGAGAAGAAAAGGATCTGGAAGGACCTTATAGCAGCCTTTCAGTACCTGAAGGGGGCCTACAGGAAAGTTGGGGAGGGGGTTTTTATAAGGGCAGATAGTGACAGGACAAGGGGAAATGGTTTTAAACTAGAAAAAAGTAGATTTAGACTAGATATTAGGAAGAAATTCTTTACTGTGAGAGTGGTGAGACACTAGAACAGGTTGCCCAGTGAGGCTGTGAACGCCTCCTCCCTGGAAGCATTCAAGGCTAGTCTGGATGGGGCTTTGAGCAATGTGGCCTAGAGGGTGTTGTCCCTCCCTATAGCAGGACTAGAACTAGATGATCTTAAAGATCTCTTACAACCCAAACCATTCTATGAAATCTGAAGTCTGTCTCATATACATCCTGTCTGTTTGCTTTGGTTGTTTACAGCTCGGATCCTGATTATCCTGAGCACCTGTATTAATTTGTTGTCTTGGAACTAGCTGCTATATTGCCAGTGGTGCAAGTAAGGGACTGGGTGCTCTGTCTGTAGGAGAGACTTAGCAATTTTCAAAAGGTGAGCCTTTGCCCATATGGGTTTTCTGTGCTTGATTAAATCACAATATTTACTCTGAAGCCAGAAAGGACCATTAACATTCCCAGGCTGGCCACCTGCACAGCATGCAGCAGATCTCCCCACCCTCCCCCCACCCCATGCTTTCAGTCAGCTGTGTGCCTGAAAGCTTCTAGCTGAGCAGTGATTTCCTTGTCAGAAGATGCCTCATCTTTGTATCGATAATGAAGAAGAACACTGTGCCCATGGTGATCTGTTCAGGTGTTTAAGCACCCCTTGCTTCTAAGAATCAGCCTCTCCTGTCATGCATAGTGAGCCTTGTTTGACATCACTTCTCTCTTTTGGTAGTCTTTGCCTGTGGGTGCTTTCTCAGAACAGCCAGCAGCCCCCTCCTTCAGAGATGAGATCCATCAGATGGATGGTTGATGATTTACTCAAAGCCCACTGTTCTGGCTATGTGTGGTTGTAGATATTTGCAGAAGAAATGCCAGCATAGCAAGATGTGGCTGTATTCACTTTTTGTAAGGGTGTTTTTCTAGTTCAAATTATTTGAAGTAATGGAAGGACTGTGTTCCAGCATCCAAAAACAATGTTTTCATAGCACAAAATTGAGAGTGCATGGCTTGAAGGTGTGTGAGGAAGTACAGGATAGTGTCATAGAATCACAGAATTGCTCCATTGCACAAGACCTTAAAGACCATCGAGTCCAATCACAGCCTAACCATACTACCCCAACTCTAACAACCCTCTGCTAAATCATGTCCCTGAGCACCACATCCAAATGGATTTTAAACACATTGAGGGATGATGACTCAACCACCTCCCTGGGGAGCCTATTCCAGTGCTTAACAACTGTAAAAAAGTTTTTCCTAATATCCAACCTAAACTTACTCTGGTGTAACTTGAGGCCATTTTCCTTTGTCCTGTCACCAGTGAGAAGAGACCAACCCTGCTCTCACTGTAAGCACCTTTCAGATATTGCAAGAGAGCAATAAGCTCTCCCCTCAGCCTCCTCTTCCCCAGACCAAACAGCCCCAGATCCTTCAGTCTCTCCTTGTAGGCATATTCTCCAAGCCCTTCACAAGCCTTGTTGCCCTTCTTTGGACCTGCTCCAGCACCTCAATGTCCTTTCTGTACTGAGGTGCCCAAAACTGAACACACTACTCAAGGTGAAGCCTCACCAATGCTGAGTACAGGGGCAAGATTACTTTCCTAGTCCTGCTCACCTCACCATTCCTGATGCAAGCCAGGATGCCATTGGCCATCTTGGCTGCCTGGGCACACTGCTGGCATATGGATGTGGTCCATGAATCACACATGTGGTCAGTAAGTCAAACATGACCTTGCATTAAAATTGGGAATGAAATTTATCCCATGGGATGGATTATCCCTTGTCAATCTGCTAGCAGGTTTCCTCCAACTTTGCCCAGAGTGTCTGGCAGTGGCCCTCTGAGGGCATGCACGGGAGCACTGGTGTTGCTGTAAAGTATAATGAACGCAAGGAGAAGCAGAGAGAGACCAACTGCCCTTCACATTCTGTTGCCAAAATAATTTCAGCCCATATGAGGACAAAGAGAGAAGTGTGCCAGTTGCCTCATTGCCTCAGAATTACTACGTAAATGACCAAGAAGTGCTTGGCTTTGTGTGGAAAAGCAGCCTATACTAGAAGTGGAAAACCCGGCATGGTTTTGGCATGACTCTTTGTGGGCTTCTTCTTGGCTTCTTGCTGTGGTTTTCTTTCCCCATGAGTTTTCTGCTCTAATTTTGTAATAATAGTTAGTACTGGGTTTCATAACAGAGGCATACAACATGCAATTAGAAATTGCTTTGTGCGAAATAAAATAGCTGTGAGTCATATCCAGACAAGTGAATTATCTGTGATTATTCAGCCAAGAAGGGAGACAGTGGTGAGCAGAGGAATGTGTGCATTGAGGGCTACGTATCATTATAGTGATAGCACTTTGTTACTGTTTGGTAGCATAATGAGGAAAGCAAAACTCTATACCATGGCAGTGATGGGCTCACTGGGGTGTCTGTATATAAACATCAATATGAAGGAGTTGTGGGGAAGGATGGGCAATGTCTCTCTGCTCCTAAGTCTTGTGCATCCAATGGATCAGACCAGTAACCTGGCTGGGTCTTTCTGTTCCTATAAAGAAAGAAGGGAAGGCACAATTATCTTTAGGAACCTGAAGTTATAGGATATGGTAGTAGGGAATCAGACAAAAGAGAACTAATGCTCCTTTGAGAGAAGATAGCAAAAAAAAAACAAACCCACAAAAACAGTTCTCAGTAAAACCTCAATTTCACTCCTTTTTGTCCTCTGGGAATTAAGAGACATTCTAGGAAGAGGCCTTGGGTTGCAGAATCAGGTGGGAAGGCCGTGGAAGTGAGAAGCTGCCAGCTCAATGAAACGAGGTTGTTTCTAAAGCAGCCTCATGGTATATCTGTTATTTATTGCTCGACAGGCAACGTAGAGGCTGCAATTCTACAGTCAGGGAAGGAAGACATGCAAGTGATTTCCTGAGTGACTGTTAAGCAGTCAGGGAGAAACAGTGGCAGGGCAGGGGTAATGTGCAGGGAGTGTGAAGAGCATCTTCACTGTCCCCACTGTGCAGCTTCAACTGCCCAGACAAGGTTGTTTTTCATCCAATGCAGGGAATCTGTTGACCCTTCCTTAGCCAGTCACAAATGCCTTCATCTGTAAAATGATGGTGAGAAATGCTTAATCTTCCAAGATGAATCTAACAGATGCTTCTCCCAGGAAATGAATGAAAGGTTGCAGCTTTGCTTGAGTGATTGTGAGTCAGGTATGAGTCATTTCTTCCCTTGAAGGGCATATGGATGTGCTTTGCTGATAAACACACAGAGAGCACAGAGTGTGGGGTTAAAGGTTATCACAGGAAGGAGAAACTTAACGACAACAACAAAAAAAAGCAACACAGAAAACAATACAAAAATTCCCTGGGATATATCAGTGTACCCTGAACCATATTATGCTGCCAGCACAATGCATTAGCTGGAAGTTTTAAAGACATTGTCTCTTTCATTGTAACTTAGAAAAGTGGGCAGGAGTTTTCTGTTCAAATGGTATTTGGGTATGTTTCTACCATATAGCTAGCTTCTGTTGCACCTGATCACTGCAATATGTCGTGAGGCCAGGAAATTGGTAGTTGAGGGTGAAAGACAATGGCAATTGCATAGACTAATAAGCCACTGAGTGTGACAGCACAGAGTATCCGAAACCTGAGTAATTGTTCAGTGTAAAGAAATAGCCATTTGCAGGGGATAACTTTGTGCTGGATGGCTTTCCAACTAGCAGTGACTGTAAATGAGTGAAGCCAGTACAGAAATTGCTGGCTAAAATTACCTAGTCTTGTGCTATACCAATGAGAATAAGGGGTTGCAGTGATTGTACTGGGTGTAGAACTTATTCTTGGAGAACACTACAACTGTTTTTAGATGATCCTGTTTGCTCAGTAGTAATCCCTGCCCCTGTAGGATGTCAGAGAGGGAAAGCTGGCTGCAGCAACGAGTTAGAATCATATAATAGAACAGCTTGAGTTGTAAGGGACCTTAAAGCCCACTCAGTTTCAACCCCCTGCTGTGGCTGTTCCCCAACAACCAGCTCAGGGTGCCCAGAGCCCCATCCAGTCTGGCCTTGAGTGCCTCCAGGGATGGGGCCCACAGCTTCTCTGGCAGCTTATGCCAGGGCCTCACTACCCTCTGAGTAAAATCATTTTTTCTTAATATCTAAGCTAAATCCCCACTCTTTTAAAACCCTTTCCCCTTGTCCTGTCTCTATCAGACTGTGTAAAAAGCTCCTTTGAAGTACTGGAATGACACAAAGAAGTTTACCCACAGCCTTCTCTTCTCTAAGCTAAACAAGCCCAGCTCCCTTAACCTTTCTTCACAGTGGAGGTGTTCCAGCCCTCTGATCATCTTTGTGGCCCTTGTCTGGACCTTCTCCAACAGTTTCACATCCTTTTTGCACTGGGAGTTAGGGTTAGGATCCTCCAAATTAGAGATAGTGACGTGGTGTGGGACCACGTCAAAGGCCTCGCACAAGTCCAGGTAAATGACATCAGTTTTCTTTCCTAGGTCCACGGATTCCATCACTCCATCACAGAAGACCACCAGATAAGTCAGGCATAATGTGCCATTGGTGGAGCCAATGCTGAGTGTCTTGAATCATCTGCTCGTGTCTCATGTGCCTTAACATGTTTTCTAGGAGGATCTGTTCCATGATTTTCCAGGCACAGACGTGAGGCTCACTGTCCTGTAGTTCCCTGGATCTTCTTTTTCTTGCTTTCTTAAAAATGGGAATGTTGTTCCCCTTTTTCCAGTCACCAGGGACTTCACATGGCAGCCACAACCTCAAATATGATGCCGAGTGGCTCGGCAACCACATCGTCTAATTCCTTCAGAACCCTGGGATGCATGCCATCCAGCCCCATAGATTTGTACACGTTCAGCCTTATGAGGTATTCTCAGATTTGCCCTGCTGTCAAAGGTCAAATTAGTGTTCATTGTGTCTCATCTGATGGAGCTAATCCTACCCAAGTGTGGCCAGCCACCAATTTTCACATACTGCCATTCTGACTGTTTTACTGCCAAGCAGTTTCTCAGTGACGTACATTCATTCATGGCAAAGGGCTTACAAAACACAACACAGCATTCTGCCTTAGGAGGCATTGCAATGAAGCCTGTAAAAAGAGTTCAAATGTTTCAGTAGCCTGACTGAAGAGATGGCAAAGATTTGCTTGTTAGCACACAAGTCCATCCCCAGGTCAGGAACAATTACTCTGGGTTCAACTTAATTATGCTAATCAAGCAAGCAATTAGAAGAATAAGGGTGAGTGACTTGCAGAGATGAAGAAATAGCTAGTGTTTTTGGTAGAAAAGATGACTTGTAATTAGTGTGAATGGAAAACTGAGAGCTTAGTTTGGGCTGAGAAAGGAAGAAGTGGAGGCAAAGATTAAAACAAAAATCTCCAACTGAGCCTATGGCTTTAGATATCTGAGGGGAGGTATGACTTTTAGATTTTGGACTCATAAAGAGCTTACACTTTGCCACGTGTAAGAGCCTTTTCTGGCTCAAACATCCCTTCCAGAAATGGTGACTGTGTTGAATGAGTCTTAAATTGGAGAGCTGAGGCATTTACTGTGTCTCTTGAAAGGCATTTTACTACGTCAATGACCTTGAGTAGAAAAACTGAAGGCAAGAGAGAGCACATCTTTCTTAGAGCAGTGGCTGTTCCTGGATAAAGGACACGTTTTTGGCTCTTCCTTTCCTTTCAGGACTGAAATAGAAACAACAGACTTTGAAGTAAGTCCTTTAAAGCAAAGTAAAAGCTGAGTTGAGAATAACTTCTCAATGTTTAATTACATGAGTATCAGTGAGGTCGTCTTAGAAAAGAATCTGATACCTGTGAAATACAGGATGGAAGAAAGAGTGGAAGGAGATGTTTCTGAAGGGAGCAGGGTTTCAGCATGTCCTTCCAGTGAAGACTTGCTTTAGTGGCTGCAGCTTTCCCTGCCTTGAATGAAAAAGCATCAGTAGGCCATGCCTGAAGGCATCATCTGTTGTCCTGCTCTGTTTTCCCCTCCAAACTTTACTGTCATGAAATGGCTTTGACAAAGCAGCAGCAAGTCAGGCTGGAAAACTTCCTCAGAAATAGAAAAGTCAAGAAGTATTCTAGTCAAAAAACAGCTTCCCAAGGCTGGTGACGTATTTCAAGATGGTGAATAATCGATCTCAACAGCGGAAAGGGAAAAGAAACAACAAAACTATCTGCTCTTTCCTCTGGCAGGCTCCAGCGCCTTGGGAGATAGCGCCACTGACTCATTCAGAAAGCAGTTTTCAAAACACAACTCCTTCACTTGTATCCAGACAGCTCCTTTCCCTGGGAATTTCAGCCCACTTCTCCTACTCAGTAAAGACAGGGTAGGAAACCTGTCCTCTTCCTGGCAGCCAGCTCGGATCTCTTGGCAAAAGCACCATCAGCTCCTTAGTCTCCAAATAATTCTGAGAATCTCAATTCCTAAAAAAGCTGGGATCTGATGTTTGGAGTCATTACAACGGAGCTTTCACCTACAGTAGTGAGCCACATAAAATAGTAAACAGACAACAAAATATCAGAAAAGTGAAATAGAAGAGCTTTCTGGCTGTTATTTTCTTCCCATGAAACATTTGGTTTCTCCCTTTGCATGCATCTTCTGCAGACAAACAAGGAAATGGGGAGCAAGCAGGAGCTGAGCCCTGTGCATCTGTCTGACAGGAGATTGGGTCAGATCTGCAGGGCTGGCACTGGCTCAGCTGTGCTTCTGGCTGATGACAGCTGACAGCTGTAAAAGGCAGAGTGGGAGAGGAGGAGACAGGCTTACTGTGAAAAGAAAGGGAGCTGGGACTGCAAAAACACACTGATGATGGTTTTGCTAGTAGAATTCCAATTCCAAATCTACATGTGATGAATTAAAATCTGAAATGGTGTTTAGCAAACCCCACTTGCGAGGCCAAATTAGCAGCTTTGCTTGTTGCTGGTGGCAGCTCTTTAAAACGCTTAAAAAGGAGCTCTTTTTAAAAATGTGGCATCAATAGGATGTTTTCTCAACAGTAGCATTTTCTTGCTGGAGCACTGCAATAATTTTTGTACCCTTTGGTCTCCCACAGCTGGCATATCAGCAGAAAATGACAGCACAAAATGCAGCCAAGCTCCTTGGAAATGTAAATAGACCGGAACCACTGGTGTCCTCTTAACATCAATCACTGCTGGGTGCTGGAAGTGGCAGTGTGCTCATTATGGTCCATGCAACCAGCACAGGCAGCAGATGGAGCAGGTTTAAGACGTAATAGTGGAGTTTTGGCAGCATGCATGTTTCTCTGTAGAAAATAGGGCACAGATGGGGTCTGCCTTGACCTCCTCACTCAGTAACTGCAAAATCCTTGTGTTTTCAGACCAGCTCTCTATTTACAATCAGTCTTTGTTACACGGTTTGGAGACCATACTAGTACTTAATACTTAGGTTGGTCACTGTTAGCTGAGCTTCCTGTGGATTTGCAGTGAAGTAGTAGACGTGAAACCACCTCAACTACTGGTGGGCTCTCCTCAAGAAAAATTAACCCATTTACCTTTCCCAAGCAGACTGTTTCCAAAAACAGCTGTCTTTGGAGACTCTTCTGCAGGTTAACTGTTGCTTCTGGTGCTAACACCACATCCTTCAGCCACAAGAAAAGAATCAGATCAGTCCATACTGGAGGATCCCTAAATGCTACAGAGCCTTTTCCCAGAACAGGGAAACATCAGGAAATACGATGGGCAGAGCTGGGCTTTTTGTTTGAACGTGAGTGTTGTGAGACTCTTTGAGCTGGTGATGAAGTGTAGGATGTATTTCAGCTGTTGTATATTTTGACCAATGTGCTGCCTCTACCAACCAAAGAGTGAGACGAATTCTGCTGCTGATTGAGAAGCAAAGGCAGCGATTCTTTTAAAGAGAAAAACTGATAAATGGAAGGAGTTTAACGAACACTGTGGTGTACCTCTGGTTTCAGTCGAAGAGCCCTGCAGGACAGTCCTAATTAGGTAGTATGAGCAGCTGTAATTTCTTGGGTGTGACATCTCTTTCTGAGAAAAACAAGCGACAGTGGATGGATTTTCACATGACCTTTTTCAGAGGTCTGCCTCTCAGGGGGCTGTCACTTACCACCTCTTCTTCCCCACTGTCTATTAAGAGAGAACATGTCAAAGAAATGTCTGTTTTGCAAGTGTCTAAAGTGATGCAAGGTAAACCCCACCTATAGGGTCTTAATGGGACATTGCCATGTATCCAAGCCTGGTGGACTTTGTGTGTCTTCAGCTATGACTATATGAGAATATTTCTCCCTTTACATCCAGAGGCTTCAGTGAGGGCTCTGGTGGATGTATACCTGGAAGACCTGCTCAATGGAAGCCATAAACCCAATAAACACAGTAATTCACACATCAGTAAATTTCAGTGTTTTTTTTTTCTTTTTCAGTAATTCATTACCAGTCTACATAGACACCGGACAGAACATCTTTGTTCAGTGTTCTTGTCCTTTGAATTCTGATTGTGATGTCCACATGGTCAGGCCCAGTACGTACTTCTCAGGAGACACTGAGATCTGTAATTTTTTATTTCTCTTGGTCAGGTCTACATGGCACATGGCTGACTGCATTTCTGTGTTGATCAGTGAGTATGTAATCGTGATCCTAATGGACGCAGGAGGCCAGAAGTCTGTGTTGAAGGTTATGTTATGGCTGCAGTTACATCAGCAAAACTGCTTTTAGAGCTTGTTTTGCAGAATAACTCAAGGGATGAAGTCTGAGCTGTGCTCAGAGGAATAAAACATTGCTATATTATTCTGATTGCTTGAAGTAAGAGCATGCCAATTCTTTGATGTCCTTGTGGGATGTTTGTTTCTCAGCCAATTTCTATTGCAAAGTTTCCTTTTTCCAAGTATGCCAGGTGGTTATGACAGTCACTGCTTTTCAGGTTACTGCATCTTTCGTGCCAAGAAACAACAAGGGTTATGTGATATGGTTGCCCAGAGGAACTGCTGAAGAGTTAATGTCACTGAGAGCTAATACATGCTGGAATTGATTAATAGCTGTGCTGATGGTAATACAACAAGATTTCTTGCCAGTGTAGGAGGATATTAATGCCACCTTTGTCTTTTGAGATGCTTGTCACATGCTGCCTCCAGGAAGAGTAGTTGGTAGCCGAAACCTAGCCTGGGAGTTATTACACATCCTTTTCTTCTCCATTAACTGCAGGTGGAGCTGAGGGGCCACAAACATAGGGAACAGCATGACAGATTTCGCCACCAGAAGTGTTACAGACTTCCTTTTGCCCTGAGAATGTCCTTCTACTGCTCTTCATATTCCCTCAACCACTGTTGTCTGGAAAAGTTATTCCACTTAAAATAAAGGTTTTTTTCCGCACTTTTTTTTCTTTTTTTCCTATCACTCCACTGATCCTGCTTATTGCATGATTTCACAAATAATCAGAGTAGAGGCAATGAAAGTGGTGGTCAGGATTAGGTCTCAGGGCAGTGGCCAAAAAAGCCAGGAGCTGAGCCAGGCCGTAAATCCCTGAATGTTAAATGAGACAGGTTAGAGTTACCCCAGAAAATAAGAAGGATGCTAGTGAAAATGAGAGGTATGGTTGCAGTGTTCAGTAACTAGTGGAAACTCTAAAGAATTGTAACATGGTGCTTAGCCAAGGGTAACAGTTGCTCTACATCAGTATGTGAGCCCTGCGAAGTTCTGGCACGTGTTCTGCAGATTCACAGCTAACCTGCCATCAACAGCACAAGCATAATGGGTGAATGCAGTTTGTGCAAGAATAAAGAATAAATAAGCTCCAGCTTAAACAAGAAACGATCTTACTTGAAATTCAGAGGAGATTGAGGGCATTCCTCATTTTGTGCTCTGCAGGATGGTCTCCACAGAGACCAGCCATCAGTGTCCTTCAATATGGCTTCTGTGCGTGGGAATCCACCCCAATGGCAGGCAGACGGCAGTGCTGGGGAGGCTGTGTACTTCCATCTGACCTAGTTTTTATGTAAAATCCAGTGAGAGTTTAGAAAAACAAGGTGTGTCCTTTATGACAGATAATTCAATTCCATGATCCCAGAGAAGAAAGCAGGTCGCAGCTGTGTTCAGGAGGACTCTGTCCCCGCAATTCAATTAGCACAAAGGGTAACACCATCACCACCACTGCCACCAAGGGACACACGTGCATTTCATAATCTTAACCTCAAGTGAGGTTGAATGTTCTCTTGGCTCAGGGCGCTATAGCCCAGCAGCTGGCAAGAGGCACTGGTTTCATAGAATCAGAATCATTAAGGTTGGAAAAGTCCACTAAGATCATCACGCCCAACCACCAACTCAACCTCACCATGCCCACTGACCATGTCTCTCAGTGCCACATCTCCATGATTCTTGAACATCTCCAGGGATGGTGATTCCAACCCCTCCCCTCCCCCCGGCAGCCTGTGCCAGTGTGCAACCACTCTTTCTGAGAAGTTTTTCCTAATATCCAAGGAGCTGTAAGGTGGTGTGACAACTGACTCAAACTGCCCCTTGCCCTCTAGCCCGTAGTGTGGAACCCAAAGTCATTTCAGATTTCCCTGTGTCAGGGACTAATACATTCTTCTGCATGAAGTGCAGAAAGTATTAAAGCTGGGTAAGGTTACCCGACACTCTTCAGAGATTAACAACCCATGGAAGACACTGAGTTAGATCTGACTCAGATGCACCCTCTGCTGCAGTTTTCCTCAATATCTGTGTGTCAAGCTGCTTGCCTGTATGGCGGATGTCCTCCCAGTGCTCCTCTGTCATTGGGCAGAACAGCTCTCCCAGGTTTAGGATGGGAATACAGCAGAAAAGAGAACTTGGATGTTGATACAATTTGTTGTAAAGGATGTAATCCAGCAGTACTGTGTACTTACTGCCCACAGTAGAAAATACACCCTCTAACCTTCACCTTCCTATATACTGCTGCAGTTAGTCATTATTGTCCTCATTGTTTTATGACAAAATTTTGCTGTTGTTGTTTTTAATCTGCTAATTTTGGAGGTTTTGGATGCTACCTGTTTATTCTCTGTTTCAATTCAAATCATACCTTTTTTTCTGGTATCATTCATGCCACAGTAACAAGACCTCTCTTGAAAACAACAATGGTGAATTATGCATACTTTGGCTTCTCAGCTGATGTGAGATAAAATTATAAAGAGCGGAAGGTGAATCATCTGCACTGATGCACTGAGGAACACACACAAGTTTTTCAAATCACAGCTCTGTGTAGTATGATGAGTGAGTGGAGAAATGAGAACAGTAAGAGATTCAGATAAATGCAGCAGAGCACAATGACCTTACGTGCTGGTAGAAGAGTGTCCTTTTCCACGCTTATGCTGGACTCTCTCTGGTAATACCAGAGCATTGTCACAGCAATTTCTCTATCCTCTCTACCAACTCGTTATTTCTCTCACTTCAAAGTTCAGGGAAATGTAGAATCACAGAATCATTAAGGTTGGAAAAGACCTCTAAGATCATTCAGTCCAACCACTGATCCACCCCCACCATGCCCACTAACCATATCCGTCAGTGCCACATCTTCATGTTGTTTGAACACCTCGAGGGTCAGTGATTCCAGCTCCTCTCTGGGCAGCCTGTGCCAACACATCACCAACTATTTGCTTGGATATGTGACTCTGAAAAACTGAGAGGGTGGAAAGCTCTACAGCTCTTTATTTTCTTGGAGACACGTAAAAGACAAAAGAAGTACTCTGAATGTTTGTTTTTCTGTTACTGTCCTTCAAGATGCCTCCTTCAAGTTTGTGAACAAGCATTTTTAAATTTAGGAAACAAATCTATGCTTTTCTGCATGCCAGATCTTATCTCTAAAGTGAGAATTCTGGATGATAGGAGAAACTTCTTTAGCAATAAATCAGTGACAGATTTGCCCAGTTGAGTGAGACGTCCAGAAACTGACCTAAATGTGGTTGTCTACATGTGTTGTCTGGCACATAAGGCACTGCATGCCAGAAGCTTCCTTCAGCTGACAAAGACATTCTCAGTTAAAAAAAAAAAAATTAAAAAGAAGAAGAAGCTGAAAAGTAGCAGTGGGAAATTGCATTTGCATGCAATTTAGTAGCACAGGTAGTGAATTGTTGCCATGAGAAGAAATGAAAACATCCTTCTGATCTAAATCAGCTCATCTCAGCTTCCCAAAATTTTTACTACAGAGTATGAAGCAACTTGTTTTTAGGGGAAAAAAAAAGAGTGCAAATTGACATTGTGTGACATCAGATTTCACTGAATGGTGATGAAACACTTGCTGTGGAAGAAGTGTAACAGGTCTGCAACAAATGTGGAGACTGTTTATAGGCACATAAATAAAGCGTTGTGAAGGAACTGCAACAGAGTAAGTTCTTCTGTCTTTTTTTGCAAAGACAATGGACATAAATGACCTTCCTCCAGATGTAAAAGATGCAGACAAAGGTGTAAAACTCTTCCTCTCTTCGTTGAAACGAGTCCCAGAACAACTGATGCCACTTCCTTTGGAGTGGCTGTGATCTGCACATGTTGCACGTAGAGCTGTAATTCTGCTGAGTCACAGAGGCATACTGCACCCTGACTCTCCATAGTAATTTAATAACTCACATTTACTGCAGAACTGTTATTCATATCTCATTAGATTTTGTGGGCACTTCAACAGTAAGCAATGTACATTGTCATGGTTCACAAAGCTGTTGTGACACTTGCCAACCAAGAGGAAATTGCATTTTCCCCTGCTGTAAAACAGCTACAGGGATGGAAGTTATGAAATTAGTCAGCCTTAACATGCATTAATCAAGGAAGGAAACTTGAAAATGCCCTTGGAGAAAGACAGGCTTCCAGGCTGTGCCTAGAGGCTGTGCCTGCATTTTGCTGCTAGCACATGGTAGAGATGGCCTTGCCACATAGCAGCAGGAGAGTTTGGGATGGGCTAGGTGGCCACTCTGAAGAGACAATGCTGTCATGAAAGCAAATGAGACCAGGAGGCTGATGTGCATATCAGCACTGGGAGCAGGAGGAGGGGGAAATATGGAAATAGCAGATGTAACAGAAGTTCTCCTGAGCTTTGTGGGATTTCAGAGTATTTGGACTGTGCTTTGTGGGAGAAGCGGAATATAGAACCACAGAATCATTAAGGTTGGAAAAGATCTCTCAGATTATCTAGTCCAACCACTAACCCACCCCTACCATGCCCACTGACCACATCCCTCAGTGCCACATCTCCACGTTTCCTGGACACCTCCAGGGATGGTGACTGCACCACCTCCCAGATCAGCCTGTGCCACTGCATCACCACTCTTTCTGAGAAGAATTCTTCCTAATACCCATGCTGAGTCTCCCTTGGATCATAGTTTTGCTTCTTTTTCTCCTGTGTTTTAAGACTGTTTGAGTAAGATGCCTAGGTGGAGGATGCTTGTTTTTGGTGCTGAATACAGCCTTTTGGGGGTGATGCAAGACTGATTCTGTTTGTGAAACTTGAGGTGACTTCTTTGTTCTAGCAATATGAGATAGGAGTACAGCTCACCTTGCAGATGGTTGCCTAAAATATTAAACAGTGATTCACCATTACTCACTGTCTCATCAGCTCATAAATTTAAAATAACTGCCTTTTCCATCTTTTTACTTAAGGAAAAATAAAAGAAGTGAAGTTGTATTATACATAACTGCAAAACTGATCCTACAGAGAAGTCTGCTTAATAAACTCTTTACTGACTTCAGCCTATCGACATTAGTTGAGAAGTTTAGCAGAGGAGGGAGAGAAGTCTTACATTTATGTGTTTATAGGGGAAGCAGGAATATAACATCTCTGGTGAAATAAGGGAATGGAAATCTGAATAGAATTGTTCATCATGCTACTTAAGACGATGAAAATAACATCTAGACACTGTCATCATAGGCAACAGAAAATAGAAGGTGTTGTGTTGTTTCTAGGGTACCTGTCAGCTACCATTACCCATTGCTCAAGTAACAAATTGTAATCACTAAAATCCTCTTAAAAAAAAAAAAAATCCAAGCAGGTTCTTTTTTTGTCGTTTTTGTTTTTGTTTTTGCTTTTGTTTTTCCTACAGGAAGCCTCTTTCCACTACTCTTTCCACCCACTGCTTCTCTGGGCAACTGAGGAGCTCCGGCTAACAGGCACCAGCCCTACAGCTTTTCTTCCCCTTTTCTTTCCTTTGATCAGTTCTGCTTGCAAATCCCTGTTTCTGTAGTGAGAGAGTATGGGCTCCAAATGGGAAAACAGAGGTGACTGACCCAGGATGCAGAATCTTGGACCAAGGGAATAGTGATGGGCTGGTTCCTTCTTTCTTCTTTTACTGATGTAACTAACTCTGAAGCCTTGTCATCCCTAGGGAAATGGTAAATTTGATCAAAAGACTCTGGAGAGACAAAGCCAAAAAGATTGTTCTTAGAGGCAGGATTTGACACACTGCAAAGTCTTGTTTGTGGAAGCCTGGGCCTTTCACGTAAATATATAACCATTTGAGAGGGAGAAAAACAGCACAGGACCAAAGCTCAGGCTCTCTTGGCGGTATCTCTCAATGGCTGAGGTGCTGGTCACATCACATGCAAGGTGCCCAGGAGTGTCACAATCATGCAGCCAGGGAGTTCAGGCAGCAGTAAGTAGAAGAGGGCAGGCGGTGGTACCACAAAGTTCCCTGCTTTTGACTTGCACAAGATTTCTTTCTACCTATATGATACCACAGATGCAAATTTGAGAACCATTATAGACATTGCCTGAAAGAAAACTTCATGGAGAACAGTGTATTTGTCACGTGAATGCTGAATATGATGAGAAAGACAATCTCACTTCTCCTTGCACTCTCCTCTACCCTTAGACACTGTGGCAACTCAGAAACAATCTGGCTCTATTTTGATGTCTTGGCCTCTGTTGTACTAATGAAAGCTGAGTCCTGTTAGATCTTGCTGTCCCTTCAGGGTTCCTGTAAAGATTTCCTGCTTATTCCTGTTAAGGGGGCCAAAAATCCTTAAGGAAATGGCTGTTTCCCAGGCAACTACACTCAACGATTTCATCAATTAGTCAGGGAAAAACGAAGGAAGAGAATGGGAAGCAGATGCTGGTTTCAGGACAGGACTATGAATGATTGATGCCATCTAAGAGACAGGAAGAATTTATGCCAGAGTGGGACCTCTGCCTCAGGCTGAAGTGATTTCCTGTGTGAGTGCTGGTTCCTGCAAAATGATGGCAGGGAGCCAGGAATGGCTTCCTAGGTGAGTGGCCAGTCCAGCATTTGGAAAACCACAAGGCATGCTGCAAAAGTAAAACAGGTTGACTTATGATGTCACTGTAAGAAGACTCAAGGAGAGGTGGAATAGGAGTTACATGCTGGTTTTCCCTACCACATGTGACAGTGCTCCTATGTAACCCAATAAAAATAGATTTTTGATGCTATCCAGCTGAAGTTAGGTGTAGATGTGGTTTCTTCTGGGCATCCTTGATGAAATTATAGGCTATCTGGAACCTAAGAGGATTTATAAGTGCTCCTATTCAAGCCTTGCTGAGAATCATAGAATCATTTAGTTTGGAAAAGACCTTGGAAAAGATCACTAAGTCCAATCATTAAACTGACCTTCTAAGCCCCACTACTAAACCATGCCCCTTAGTGCCATGTCCACATGTCTCTTAAATATTCCACCACTTCCCTGGGCAGCCTTTTCCAATGCTTGACCAACCTCTCTGTGAAGAAATTCTTCCTGATGTCCAATCTAGTTCTCCCTTGGTGAAATAGCAAGAGGAGGAAATCAGGCAGATTCTCCAGGTGCTGATGTTCTCTTGCAATTCAGTCAGAATGAAAAAGAAAATGTCTTGAAGAATCTTGTGAGAAAATGAAGTGAATTGCTTTGATAGAAGTTTATTTCAGTAATTCTTAATTCATTCTTTTGCTTTTGATTTTAAAACTTTTTTAAAAATATATTTCATGGGGTTTTTCTTCATAAATTTTTATTCCTTCCATCTTCCTTCACACTTAGTAATCCATCTTTTATCTGTGGTGGGAGCAACTGGACCCAGTAATGAAGACTGCATTATGAGAATTCCTTTTTCAATCTGCTTTTCTCTGTATGCACACATATGACAACGTATTTTTCCCTTGACACTTCTATTTAAGTCAGTGCTTGCAACAGAGCTTTTGTATAAATCAGCAAGAAAAAAACAAACCATTTCTTGCTGTAACAATTTGTTCCTTCTACCTTGATAATAAATCCTTCCTGAGAATGACTGGCTGATGTAATTTATCAGTTGCTCTTTGTAATGCACATTGTGGTAATGTATTTCACATGCCTGGAGAGCATCTTTTGACTAGAGCAGACCTCAGGCTTCTGTTTGCAAAAGTAAATCAAAAGATGCTCTCAATGGCAATGTTGAGATGAGTGTTAATTGCATAAGGAATCTGTAAGTAAAAGAGGAAGGTTCAAACAGTCAAAGTGTTCATAAGGAGAAAAGCTAATCAGAAATGTCAGGAATAGATTATGTCTGTCGTCTTTACTAGGATGAATTTGCTGGCTTCTTTTCTGATACATTCAATACCCATTGGATACACCTTCCAGCCTGCATTATGAGTACCTGAAATATATTTCAGCCTCAGATTTCTATTGGATATGGCATCTCCTTTGGGGAAAAGCGGGAAATGTTATTTTACACCAAACAAACTGGATTCAACAGCCTTTCCAAAGCAAGTAAGACACTAGTCCTGCCAGATGCATTTCTTTAACTTGAGTTTGCTCAGAAGATTTAATGTTTTTTTCAGGCTTTAAGGATAACCAGGAACATGCATCTTTCTCCTTCTATTAGGTCAGGATTGTTGTCCATAACAGCTGAACGATGCAGGTGTATTGGGTCCATAACACAAAGAGAGAAAACTGTTGGGGCTGCCAGTGAACTGCAGCTCCAGCCAATAAGATCCTGGGGTACCCTACCAGAACATGACATGAGTTTACATGAAATATGTTCACCCCTGCCCGTAAATAGCTTCCAGAACAGTGACTGAAGCAGGATGGGCAGTGCTAATTATAAACTACCTCAGTGGGAGTGGAAGGAGGAGGAGGAGGTGTGCTCTCTTTGGGACTGAAAGCCTTGTGGCTAGCTTAATTTGCACTTAGCAACAAAAATTTGAGACATCATTTCAGACTGCAGAAGCTGAAGTTCCATTGTGCAGGGGGTCACATTAAGGGTCAGCTGGGATTAGCTTACAGATGGCAATAATAAAGGAAATGGTGTGCTCATCTCAATGAACTGCAGTCAGTTCATGGTGATGGTTCTGCTGTCTCATGCTGGAAACTGGAGTGCCATGAGAAGGGGTGATGGAAGGGATGCTGCAGAAAATTAATGCACTCTCTGCTGCTTACGCAGTGATTAGATTCTCAGAAGAAACTTCAGCCACCACAGCATAAGTTTGGAGCAATGGACTTGCTTGGATTAACCCTAGAGTAATTAAGGTCAGAAGTAGATCAGGGGATCCACGTACACACATATCTTCTACTTGTGTGATCAGGAATACTGCCAGGAAGCTCTCAAACTACTGAATTAAATACACCTCAAGAATCTCTCTGATTTCCCAAGAAAAGTGATGTACCTTTACTTTTTCCTCTGTTACTCAGTGGACCTTATAAATACGCCTTCATTTGCTATGATCAGACATGAAATGGCTTTTTAAAATAAAGATCAGTGGCATTGACCTTTTTTTTTTTTTTTTTAATCATGGGTTCCTTGCCCTTGATGCATGCTAGATGTATTTCCTTCTGAACAGTCAGTAAGAGAAATTGCCTGAGAGAACAACAGAGGCTGTGCTTTGAGCACACAGATGTGGATGCCATCTGGGGAAGCCTTTTGCTGTAGTTTTGCACGGTGCTAATGAGCTGGGTTGAAGTTTGGCTTCCTCATCCCTATTTCATACAGTATACTTCTAGATTCAGAGAGTCTGTATGATCCTATTGTCCGAAAGGTATTGCCTAACAAAGAGTAAAATGTATAGAGCACGAGAAAAATAGAAAACGATTATTCCCAAGGGACAGAAAAGGGACATCCCTGTTCTCTCTTAGATTCTGTTAATTAGGATCTGCTATCTTCTTGCCCACTAGGCCACAAAGTGAGCCTTTGCCCATGTTATTCAGCTGCTGGGACTACCGTTGGGACCTACTGGAAATGTGATGCCTTTGAACCACACTGTGGAATCAGCACAGCATCACCTCCTCTATCAAGAGAGCAGAAGCAACATTTGAGCATGCTGCAGATTCTGGGGAGGGATCTCTGGCAGCTGAGATGCGAAGAGTTGTGAGAGCTAGTGAGAAGAGTCCCACGTGCTATTCTCCAGAGGTCCACTTTGGTGTTTGAGTCAGTATGACTTTTCTCTCCCTTTCTGAGTCACTGCCACAGTCTATTTCTGGCTTGTGCTTTAGAAAGAGAGTGAGTTGACGGGTGTGTCTTAAAGAGGTCATAGCTGGCACTGAGGGGTACATACCAGGATGCTTCCTCTGAAGAGATTAGACCCACTGAGCTGGACACGATGACACTTTTGTATACACTGCTGGCAGTTGGGCTGAAGAAGTCCACTTCCATTCACTGAGCCCAGAGGGTTGAGTTGGAGTTGAGTCTGCCACCACTGGTGCTCTGACAGTGGAGAGAAGTTGCCTGAGATAGTACCAGTGCCTAGCTATATCCTGGAGAAAGCCTGGGTGAACCCAATAAAGTTTTGTCCTCTAACCCCTTGCCAGAAAACGACTGTGGAATGAGGTGACTGACTAATGTTAGGTCACTTCCTGAAGGGATGGAGTCTGCACATTAGGACAGGAATGAGAGGACACTTATTTCATCCAAATACATAATCTCCTGGACAGGTTCAATTCTTCCCTTCTAGATACCTGTTAGGGGGAAAGATTCCCTATCTGGAGGTTCCTGGCCCTGTTCAGAAACTTCATGATATGAAGCTTGAAGGAGACGTCAGAAATTACTTACATCCTGGAAGGCCAACAGCATCCTGGGCTCCACCAATAGAGGGGTGACGGCAGGGCAAAGGAGGTGATTGCCCCCCTCTGCCCTTCTGAGTCTCCATCTGGAGTACTGTGTCCAAACCTGGAGCCCCAGAAAAGGAAGCATGCAGAACTGTTGGAATGCATCCACAGAAGTCCATGAAGATGATCGGAAGGATGGAGAACCTATCCTGCAAAAACAGGCTGTGGAAGCTGGGCTTGTTCAGTCTGGAGAAGGCTGTGAAGAAACCTTATTGCAGCCTTCCAGTACTTAAAGGGAACTGATAAACAGGAAGGAAAGTGACTTTTTATGTGGACAAACAGTGATAGGATGAGGGGGAATGGCTTTAAACTGAAAGAGGGGAGATTAGATATTATGGGGACATTTTTTACTCAGAGGGTGGTAGGACCTGTGCATCTGCCCAGAGAGAATGAGGATGCCCCATCATCCCTGGAGGCATTCAAGGCCAGGCTGGATGGTGCCCTGGGCAGCCTGATCTGGTGGGTGGCAACCAGCCCATAGCAGAAGGATTGGAACTGTGAGGGCTTTAAAGTCCCTTCCAAGCCAACTGCTCTATAATTCTGTGAAATCAGGTAAGACTACTCCTATCCACTGCAGTTTATGAGATGGCAGCTGTGAGATTCAGTGCTCTGGATCACCAGCACCAGAGGGCTTGGACAAGGCTGGGATACAGCCTTTTGGGGAGCAGGTTACAGCTTCTCCAGGGTCTCTGGCACAGGGCCAAATGAGGAGAAACCATCAGATGTCTCAGGGCCTGTCTCAGGTTTTCTTCTTGGGTTCTACTGGATGCAGATGCTGTTGGTTCTTTCCAGGTAGCTGTTTCATGAAAGCAAGAAGATACAGCAAGTCAGGAAGGTGATGGCCACTGGCTGCAAGTGGCGTGATGAAGCCAAGGGTTCCTAGATCTCTCTAAAGGTGGTAGAGAACAGCTGCAGTCAAGCACTGAAAGATCTTCGCCCAGCTGGAAAGATTTCTCCTGAGACAGATGTACCTTAACGCTTTGACTAACACAGCCTTCAATGTAGCAGTCATTGACTCTTCCACTCTGCTCCTCTAGGAGTTCAAAAGTGTGAGCCATTGAGGTGATCCATCATTAAAAATGAAGTGATCTGTCTTCAGCTCTGAGGAAAGTAATATGTCATCAATAAAAAGAAGAAAAGAACCAGCCTTATGAGAGGCAAACCACTGACTGAGATCTGCTAATATTCCCTAATATTGTGCTTAGTATCAGCTCTATGTTTCTGTGTATGTGTCCAACTCTCCAGAAAAGTACTATAAGAAGCAGTATCAAAAGATCTGCTAAAACCAAAAATTGGCCCTTAGGAAGAAGGAAAAAAAACATTTATGTTCATTGTCAAAGACATGCAATAGAAACAGCATTTCAAGGTAAAATCCCTGCCTCCAGAGCAAAATACTTATCTTTCTAATTAAATCTCCTGCAGCCTTTGACTTCTATACAGTCCCAACAGTTAGCTGCAGATGATGCATGGGATGAGCCATACCCAACCACCTACTCTACACATTCTCTGCTTGCTCAGTGCTGGTGGGCTGCTCAAAATAATAGCAAAGACAGATGTAGTGAGAAAAAAAACAGAAGGAATTTGTTCCTCCACTGTTAAATTACTCACAAGATTATCTTTTGAGATCCACTCCCTCTCCTTTGCTTTGTGTTTCGTAAATATCAGAAAGATTTCTCATTCCACCCAGGACATTCCATGCTGGAAGATGGAGCCTCAGGGAAGACAATGTTTGTTTCACAATTGATTTCAAGAAAAAAAAAAAAAAAAAAAAAATCCAGCTCGTGCTGAGGGTCAGGAAAGGGAGTCTGAGCCATCCACCTTCTTTATCAGAACTTATCAGTCTGATACCAAGGCTTTCACCTGCAAATTACCTTGCATTTTGGAGCACATTATGCATGCAAAGCCAGATAATCTGTCTTGAATTTAGGAAGCAACATTGCGTTTTACAAATCAACCCTTTCATTTTAATTGTTTGTTTGTTTTTGAGGAGGACATAGCATCCTATATCCTGGAAAAGCCTGAAAACAGCTGAAGTCTCTTTTAATCAGTACTCAACCAAATAAATTCAATTTTTTTTTTTCTTCCCAGGGTGTTTGCTACAATTCATCCATGGTTTTGATTCTGTTTTCTCATTGTCTTCTCTAGCTGTTTCTGCATTTTCTTCTGTCTCCTTCACGTGCTAGGAGCTTTTGCAATAAGCCCTGCAGAGCCCTCTATGCTTATCACGTTTTTGAATGAGCTGACATGAGTATGAATTTCGGATGAAAGTTATATAGTATAGTTGATTTTGTAACATGTTTGTCTCTGATCCTTGTGTTCTTACTGGCACACAACTGACTCAAGTCCAGGAACATCTTCTAGTGTCAATCTAGTGTCAATCTAGTGACAATCTCATTCTATCCACAGTAATGACAATCAGATTCTTTTCATTATGCCCATTTGCTGTTATTTTAGGATCAAAGCTTCCATAAACACCCGAAAACTTTGTTACTCTGGAATTCTGACTGTGCGTGCAGATGTATATTGTGGGGTGGTTTCACAAGACTAGGCTGAAGAGCTCACACTTGCAAAGTCTATTGATAAGTCCATGCAGATTTACTCACCTTCTCTACTCAGTTCCTAGTTGAAGATTGCTTCTTGCAGGATGTAAACTGCATACCAGCTGTTCCTGCAAATTTAAGGTGATTAAATGAGCCAATCACTCTGACTGCCCAAGTAATTTAACATAGCTCTTTGCTTTTGAAGGTGCCTGTTATTTTCTTGGACAAGCAAGTTTTTTTTTTTGGGAATGAAGGGAAAAAAAAAAAAAAAAAAAAAAAGCCACTCAGAGAAGGTTCTGGGGAAAGAAGATGAAAGAAATAAGCATTAGAAAGTTACCCTAGTCTTCCCTTTTTGAGTTACTCAACTGCAACTTAACCCTGTCCGTCTACAGTTCCTCATTTACACTAGCATTAAACTTCCATTTACTCATCTGCTTTTTGAGTGGCAGAAGGAATGTGGTGTAGCATACCTGCATCTTTTTGCTGCTAGGTACCCAATTCCAAATCTTATGAGATTTGTTGCAATAAGACATCACTGTTTTCATAGTTGCTTATATTAAGCAGGTGCTGATTAACAACAAAGCACCATTTGTGAAAGTTATGGCACAGCTGTGAAGATCATAAAGACTGATACCTTACAGAGAATGAATCATCTCCCCATCTTATACATTCACCCTGAAAAGAGATTAATCCCATCTGCAAAGAGCTACACCAACTCACTGGGTTTGGATGCATATATGCCAGATGATCCATCAGACATGAGGTAAAGACTTTGTGAGTAAATCTAGTGTGACAGAATAATAGTTGTCACACTGGCACAGCAGCCTTGGCTTTGGTTTTCCTTTTTGTTTTTGAGAACTCCACTGGCTGTAAATTTGAATTTCATTGGTGGGGGGAAAAATGAAGGGAGCTCATAGCCTAGGCAGAAGTCAGTCTTCACTGGGAGACCTCCTCAAAGCACAAGTGACAGAGGAACATCACCTTTTCATGGAAGAAGGGGATTCTCTGGTGAGCTGAGAGCTGAAGAAGTATTAGAACCAAGACCTGATCTAGTTGGTGGTCCACAGTAGGAGGTTGGAACTAGAAGATCTTTAAGGTCCCTTCCAGCCTAAGCCATTCTATGATTCTATCTTGAATATTTTTTAAAGCAGGTATTTTTTCTTATAAGAAAGCCATGCATTTGGTATACATATTCATAATGAAAATAATTCTCTTTACATCTTCAAGCAACAGATACAGACAGACAGTGACAACAAAGTCCTGCTTTGGCCTATGCTCACCTTGCATATTGCCAATAAAGATCCCCCAGCTCCTACCGGGCTGCAGGTAGTAAGAGTGCAACTGGCAGTGCCCAGCACAACTCTGATGGTGCTGACTTTTCCCCTGTGCCAAGGAAGCAAGATTTGATGAATCCATTTCCTGCACTATTTGAACAACATATATGAAGTCTGCGACAAATTCTGAACAAGAATCCAACATAATACTAAATTGAGAACAGCCATGCGAGGGAGAACAATGCACCTGGTTGATTTTTCTGTTGATTCAGGCTTGTCTTGTACTGCAAGACAGTATGGTCCTGAGCAACTGGACCATATTTTTGAGTTAATAAACCAGTCAACTTGAAAATCAGTTGTGCTGAATTCCCATATTTATTGAAATGCAATATCTAATTAGATCTCCTTTATGTGTGCATGCACAAGTCTGGAGAGTGCACTATTTGAGAGGCATATGCTGGCTGTTAGAAGCTACAAAGACTTGTGCAAAAAGAAGAGACTTGCAAAAAGGCAGATGAATTTAGCTTTTCCCTTCATGTAATTCTCAGAAGAAATAATCATAACATCATACAGAGATTTAGGAGGTCTCTCTCCAAAACCCATGCCAATCAGAGCTACCCTGGCAGCTATGTCAGGTTGCTCAGGGCAACTTGAGGTTAAGAACCTCATCTCCTCCATCCTCTGAAGACTTGTTCCCATTCTGACTTTTGAGATGGCTGTTCCAGTCAGCTGAAAAAGGAGCTGGGTCCAGCAACAGACCTGTTGTCAGCATACTTTGGGGTTATTTATTCCTCTGAAGAGCCAGTTCTGTTACCAGGCCTTGTTACAATGCAGTTTAATACACAAGTCTGGTTCAATCTCATTTGTGATGGATATTCTTAGAAAATATTCTCCCCCCTCACCCCCTCCTTTTTTTGTTGTTGTTGATCGTCATCATATGATATGAGGGATGCAGCCTCCTCCACATACCTGCCACATACCCTAGGAGGGCTCTGCAGCTTGCTCTGGACTCCACTTTGGTCTTTGGACTACACTTGTTTCGTTGCACCCACTTGAGATATGATCTTATGTCTGTTCATGCTGTGGTCTGTGCATTCTATAACCAGCCTTCTGAATCATAGAGTCCCCTCATAGGTATAGAGTAATGGCAAAATCAATGGTGAATAATCCAAGTTAATAATAATACTTGCCTAAGGTACTTGATGCACTTTGCTCCTGAATAACTGTTGAAGGAAAACACCCTATCTGCCAGGGACACGCAATAGCTCCACAGCAATGTGAGATTTAATTGCATCTGACAACAGCCAGCCCTCTCCCCCCCCTCCCCCTCCCCGGCAAGCTGTGGGTTTCACCCAGCTATTGCTTAGCCCCATTTTTCTGTAAAAGTGCTGGAAGTCAGCTGAGTAATACCCTTTCAGCAAATGAATTCTCCCCCAGTGGCACGCAGACCAGAGTAGATCCATTCCCTGGGTACTCACCCAGGAAGTCATTAGCAGCTTGCAGGCAGAGGTCGATCCCATTACCAGGGTTTTGTAATGCTTTGTTAGAAAAAAAATAAACTGGTGTCACAGGGCTGGAGCTGACCTTGAATGGACAAGATGGAAAAGGCATTGCGTCTGGAGCCTCTCTGTGGACTGAAATGTGCTTCTGTTTAGATGTTAATCAGGAGGACCATGATCTAAGGAAAGAAGGCAAGGTAGAAGCAGCGCTTTGGAGCTGGGATGATTGTTTAACCACTGTATTAACTGCTCATAAGGAAGCTATTTCTGTAACTTCTTATATTCTCTGAAGTATGACTTAAAGATATCTGAAAAGGATCCAACTAAAGCCTTGCTCACTGGTACAGGTGTTCTGCCTATGAACACCAGTCCCAGCTGGTCAGCTTCCTTTTCACTGCTGGTAGATAAATCTCATTTTAGTGCCCTTCCATGAGTGGAAAGGATCATTCTGTCTACCAGTAGGTGCAATCTGGGTAGATTACAAAGTATGAAGCCAAAACTAATGGATCCTAATGTCAGTTAGATTGTCCAATTACACTAGTTGCATGCAAATCCACAGTCCTTCTCAGCCGCATGTTCCTGCTCTCTGATGTTTCAGTTTTCAGAGTGCAAGTGCTGAGCAAGCTGGGAACTGGAGGTGATTATAGCAAAAGGGAAGGACAGCCCATGTGCCCTTTTCCGCAGCTTGGGTGAATCAGATGGTGCTTCAGCCCATATAGCTACACGATATGCAAGGGGATTTGAAGGAAGACAAATGCTGTAGCTGATACTCACACAGCTTTAGAGGTGGCACTTAATGTCACTGGATGCCTTCTTATCCACATATGGACTTCCTATTTTCTACCCAACAGTCTAGAGCCTGCGATGGCCTCTATTAGATGAGTCAAAGCATACCATTCACTTTGGTGCAATAAAGCAAGTATAAACTACTTCCTGCTTAACGTGGGGTCTGTTTGCTTCAATTTATTATGAATTGATATTATCTTCTGTGCTGTGCTTGGTAGCACTAAGCATACAGCAGGTAGCTGCTAATTTGGTCAACAAAATTGGTCTGGGAGGAAAGTAAGAGTGAAAACAATGAATCACTGAAGGGAATAGCCAGCTCAGGCACTGCAATGTCATGACTGCAGTGTTATCCATGCCCACTCATCCACTTGGCATGAAGTCCATTTGGACCTGCAGAGAGACACTGTGGCTTGAAACTGACTTCCCTTTAAGCTTCCTAGCAGGCTCTGTGCTCAGGTGTTCTAGCAAAGAGGTAGTGACCTCCAGACACTACGAACCCACTTGCTTTTCTGGCCCTGTTTGATCCAGCTGACAGAGGCAGATATAACAGCTCAAACTGGATGCGAGACAAGTTAAGAAATGATAGGAGATACCTTGCTTTATTACCTGGAAAGGAAGTTAAATCCTGGAGTGGATTGTTCATTAGGTTCTCCAAAGTCCATGAATCAAGAGCAGGTATCACTTTTTACATAATCCCATCAGAAATATGTCTGAAGGAGCACTTTGTTAGGGAAGGGGGGGGGAGAGAAAGGGGGGGGGGAAAGAGTGGGATTTGAGCAATATAACAAAAATGGAAACAATATAGAATAGTGTTATTTCATAGTTCTGGCTGATCAAGGGCTTCCGTAACAGGAAGGTAAATATGTTGCTATGGTAGAGTCCCTAGCATTTGACCTTAATGTGTTTTTGTATGACTACCGGTGAATATAGAGAGGACCCAGTAAACTGCTATATGAGGCATTCCAAATTTCATAGAAGCGACCTCACATTGCCATGGCCTTTGTGTAGAAGTTTCTAGAAAACAGAGAAGAATGCACTGCTCCAGGACAAACAAACCCTCCAGCTCAAACATGACCACTTAAAGATAACTGTACAACTTCACTCTTGTACACAAGAACTGGTAGTGCACCAAATCAAGCACAATGACTCCAAGTGCCTTTGCAAGATATTTTGGATTGCTGCGAAAGTGTAAAGTGATTGGACTTAATTTTAATTAAGCAACAGAAAAAGTCTCCCTTCAGTTTTCTTCCCCTTTCTCATCCACAAGAAAAAAGTTCCAGGAAGATAAAAAGAGCATCCTAAGGAGGAAGAGTTACCACATGCTGCTCGCAGTGTTAGGAAAACAGTATTGACTTACACAAATAATTTCAGATGATTCTAAACACACTGTGCTCTCTGCAGGCAGCCTTTCCAGATATGATCATGCCTGCTGCTCTTAATTCTGAGCACACAGTACATGTTGCAGTACATACTGTTTCTTTCCTCTATACAAATAAGTCAGAATTTATCTATGTCACTCACTTGAGACAAAAGGAGTTCACCAACTCAGTATCTGAACATTAATACACAGTCAGAGAATGCATTCTCTTGAGAAAGAGAATATGCAATTCTAAACAACAATAAAAACAAAGTACATTTGTGATTTTCTATTGAAGTGCAACACTGAGGGAATCGTTTTGGCTTTGCTGGTGGGGGAGCTGCAGAGTCAAGAAGCCAGGATGAGACTGGGAAATTCAGGAGAGATTTGAGAATTTCAAGACAAATCTATCATTCCCAACAGGGAAAAGACAGGAAACAAAATTCAGTTTTAGATCAAGTGATACATTTGTCCAACTCCCTGTTTTTATCAGATTAGAAGAGCTTAACTTTACCTTAGTTTTGTCTGTAGAAATTGGACAAATGAAAACATTTCCAGATTTTGTTTTCATTTGTTATTCTTCCCTCCTTCTCCATGCATCATCTTAAATATAAGCTTTTTTTTTTTTTTTTTTTTTTAAAATTTAAAAAAAAAAAACCTAAATGGAATCATAGATTTATAGGATAGCCTGAAGTGGAAGTGACCCACAAAGATCATCAAGTCCAACCCCTGGCTCCACATGGGACTTGTAATGCTGTAAGGTGATGGAAATTGCAACAAAGGTGACACAATCCTAGGCTGCAGCAAATGAGAATAAACCCAAATGCAGCAACCATAGATACAGAAACAAAGAAAAACTTGCTTACCTCAGGTAGACAGGGATCTCCAGAGAATATTGTTACCTCCACTGCCAACCCTTAAATGATGTCTGGGAAGGGGTGGATCCTGGCTCCATCCTTTCTGGTCACTCAGGTTCATTGCACGCACCTGTGCTCCCCTGGGTTGGCCCTGCCTTCCCTCCAGATGCTCAATCACTGCTTCAGGCCGTGACTCAGCATTTCTATGACACAACTACACAGAATCCAAACCATATTGTCTGAGAGCATTGTCTAACTGCTCCTTCAACTCCAGCAGCTCAGAGTCATGACCACTGCCCTGGGAGCCTGTTCCAGTGACAATGAATAGAAAGCACTCTTCAGAAAAGTAACTCAGGGGTTGTTCTTGTCATCAAATGTGGACTGATGAAATGGAAAGGAGAGCAGGTGAATACAGAAACACAGAAAAATCAAGAGGTCACTGAAGGAGACCGAAGTGTCTCTAAGATATCAAGAACAATTTACTATCAAAAGATGTTGAACTTACTCTAGAAATCCAAACTGCACTTAATAAACGAAACAGCATCCAAGCATCCTCAGGGGAATGACAGATGGTGGACAGACCCAATAGCTCCTGCAGGCAGGTGACACACTGCTGATGTCAAAGGCAATGATGAAAGAGCCAGTGATGAAGAAAGCAGTGCACCTGAAGGGAGAATGAGCTCTTTGAGTAGATGGCACACTGGACAGTGCGTGGCACCTGCTGGCAGAGATGCAAGATGCACTTCCAGCAACTGTGCCCACAGTTTATACACAGTAAACAGGAAAGTCCTAGTTGTGCGTGTACACAGGGAAGTGTTCAGTGCCAAACACCTTTTGTCTGCCATTGTGATGACTCATCCTTCCCATTGTCACAGGAACCATGACACCAGCATAGTGGGCTTTTAGGAAGCAGCATCAGTGACACTTTGCGTCATGGGGCTCATTCTGAATTCAGAAACCGCATGGACCCAGACCCTGCTCCCCGCTCTGTGGCCCTCTGTAGCCAAGGTCCAATTCTTCACTGTCTTTTTGGCTAGATCTCTGTGTAAAACTTGCTCATGAACAACTTTGGGCAGCACAAGCCCCTTGCTTTACAGCCTATGCTTGAGATCTCTTTATTCTTCCAACTGCCCATGGAGGCAGAGATGTAGAGCTGTCACTTCAAGAAGAAGGGCAGTGATGCATGGTGGTTTGGAGGTGATCCCAGCTTGGCAATGAGGATGCAGTCCCAACTGCTGCAAAACATTCCTGCCCTCCTCCCTGTTTTTTCCTGATTAGAACTGTGGCAGCATGCAGAGGAAGGGAAGTATTAGTGGTGGATCAAAGTGTTACCTTGTGGGCTAGAGTGCTGGCCAGTGGCTTGATCAGTCCTTGGCTTTGTTCTTGCAAACAGCTGGACATTTTTCATGAAAATTTCCAAAAATTTCTCCTAGACAGGTACCCAGTAAACAAAATGGCTATTCCAAGTCTAGCAAATCTATAAGCAAAAGAAGAGGAGGGCATTACAGCTTCTTTGTTTTTTGTGAGACTTGGGTATCAGATTCAATCAAGTTGAAATTACTTTTGTTTTAATTATCAGCATACAACAGCTTCATACAGCTCCCTTAATTTAGCAGAAAAAGGAAAAGACAAGTTCACAGAATAGAACTAAAAAGCATTTCCCCTCATTCTTTAGTTAATCCTGTGAAGATGGAAAGAACTTTTTAATTTCTGTTTTCTGAAAAGCGCTTTTTTGTGCAGTGAATGCATCTGTCTTAGCATGGTTTTTTGCTTTATTAGGGCACTATCACTCACTAACAGATGGAAGGATGGGAGTTATTTCCCTTTATAATGAGAAAAAAAAAAGACACCTTGCCTTTGAAGGTTGCAGCAGGATGAAATACCTAAGCTTGCTTTATTTCAGGTGTATTTTTGTTGTGAGTTTTGATGTGAAAAGTACAATTTTCTGTAGGGATATTCTCGTTGGTGGCCTCTGAGATGGGGAACAAGAAGTGGATATCATATGGGTGACGAGTTGTTCTCTGCTTTCATCCTACCATATAATTTATGTATAAACTGAATGTGGCAAAAAACAAAAGCTGTTCTTCCACCAAAATATTTTGTGAAAAAACAGCCTGATAAACAAGAGCCATCAACAGTGGATGTTGGATGAAACCAGCAGTGACTGGAACATTTCAGCAAATTCTGCATTCTGCATTCTGCATTCTGCAAATATTTAAATATTCAATTTATTTAACTCTGGTCTAGATTTATTCAAAAGGATATTATCTCAAGTCAATGTAACATTCTGCTGTGGCATGGCAACTGTCCTTGGGATCAGGGCAGAGTCATATGTGTGATACACCTTGGCAGAAGATGTTTCAAGGTTGTTCCAGATGATAGTCTCAAAATCATAGTCAGGAATCATAGCACAGAAAAGGCTCTTGTTAAAATGTCCTTTAAAGATTTTAAAAGAAAAAAAAAAAATAGTTATCAGTGGTTTACTGTGAAACTGTCAAAATGTAAGGGCTTTACAGATGCATCTCCAAGGTGTTCATCCCAGGCCAATTGCAATTGGAAATTTCTAGTAATTGTTTGGACAAAGGACTCAAGGAGCTTGTAGTTTAGGAAACTAATATCTCCTATTTATTTGCATGGAAACTCAAAAAGCTACAAAGAGAACAATAACACTACTCGATAGAGCAAATTTTTTGCTACAAAACACTATTTTTCCAACACAGTCACTACCATAGCTGTGCATTTTCACTAGCAATGAACAAGAAACTGCATGCCTCCCACACAGGCACCACTTTAGAAGCAGTCTTCGTAATTTGCAGGGGTAGATTACAAGTGCTTTGACAGGAAGGATTAGAAGTTCAGCATGATTTGTCAATCTGGAGAGAAGGTTTGAAATCGACAAGGGTAAAATATGATAAAAGATAGGTGTAGCACTTTTCGTTAGAGAAGTCAAATTCCCCTTGCCAAGCTAGATGGATGGAATTAAAGATCTCGTGAGAATGAAGTCTATGATTTTTTTATGAATGGAAAATAATTGTCTGAGCAGTAGAGCAGAAAAGTATTGGGGGACTTGCAGAAGAACTCAGACCAAATGTGCGCTGTCAGTGTGATTTTATAAAAGTCACGGCAGGGCTTTGAAATGCACTGACAGCATTGTTATCTGTCTTATACCTTGCATTCCTGGAGAGGCAAAAGAAAAAGAAACCGTGATTCTAGAGGAAGAATGCAATATGCTGTGTGGATAATCTATCCTCTTGTCTCCATTAAATATTAAATTTCTCCCCTCCCAAGATGAGATGCTGACAGAATTCCTATGGCTAACAGAGCCTGGACTAGGTAATGAAAGACTAAATAATGTAAGGATGTCATCAAATATCTCCAGTCCTGTGAAATAAAATCATATAAAATCCTATGAATTAGATCTATATTTTTATTAGTTAAATAAACCCAACTAATGTATATTACATGATGTGATATATGAAATGGTTAATATAAAGTCACAGAATCACAGAATCACAGAATTGTAGGGGTTGGAAGGGACCTCCAGAGACCACCGTGTCCAACCTCCCTGCCAAAGCAGGTTCCCTACACCAGGTAAAACAGTAATATAGTATATAGTAAATAGTAGTATAGTATAATATACAATATATATATATTATATATATATGTATATAATAAACAGCTAAGGCCTGTTTGCATCTGTTCTGTCTCAGTCCTTCAAGGTGGACCCAAGGGAACAGTATGAAGCTGTGTCAGGAGAGGCTCAGGTTGAATATCAGGAAAATGTTTTTCACCAGAGGGTGGTAGGCATGGAACAGGACCTCCAGGGTCATGGTCCCAAGCTGCCACAGTTGAAGAAGCATTTGGACAATGCTCTCAGACATAGGGTCTGATTTTTGGATGATCCTGTGTGGAGCCAGGAGTTGGACTCCATGATCCTTATTGGTCCCTTCCAACTTGGCATGTTCTGTGATTCTATGAACAGCAAACCGTTTTGAGTCTTGCATCAGGCAAACTGTGGCATAAACACTTCTACTCTGGCCAAACAGACACATCTGCTGAGGTCAGCTCTGAGTTCAGACCTTTTTGTGCCATTGTAGCATGGCAAATCCCAGCCATGGCACCTCTCAGCATCCACTTCTCTTTCGGAAAGGCAAGAGCCTTCACATAGCTCTCCCTCATTGCCACCAGAGGGCTCTGGGAGAGCAAACCAACAGCCCTCAACAAGCAGAGCAGCCCTCAAATTTGGACCTTCAAGATAGAACTTTGAGTTACACAATCACCAAACCCTGCAGAACGGCAGCTGAAACTAGGTGAGCCCAGAGAATACATTGTTAAGGGTATGGAATAGTCCACCAGTTTTAAACCTGCTATGAATCTACCCAGATGTTGGTTTTCAAGACTGTAGGGGAATTTGAGTAGTTTGTGTGAGATATGGAGGTCAAAAGAGATGTTAGTGCCTGCAAGCAAGATTTTTGCACAGAAAACCTGGCAGAGACAATCCAGAGTGAAGACACAGATGGCTACAAATGCAAGCCTAGAATGAGGTGTACTCACTGCTGATGTAGGCTGTAGGCGAGAAATTCTCCTCATAGTGGAAGTTCCTACAGACTCAAATTACTCTCAAAACTTGTTTACAGATGGACTTGGGGGAAAAATCAGTCAAATAGGGTGATGTGACCAAAGATGATTGGATGCAGAGCTGCATAAGAAAAGAACAGAACCATGGAGATGTGGTTCTTAGGGACATGATTTAGATGGCAAGAGTGGTGGTACGTGGACAGTCGGACAAGATGATCTTAGAGGTCTTTTCCAACATTAATGATTCTATGATTCTATATCATATCTTGAGTAAAGCCATGGGAAGGTGTCAGGAGAAAGAAAGGAAGAGGTCTATAAATCTGTCAAAGACATCAGAGGTTATTTGCAGAAGTAAAGGGACAGACTGTGTCTCAGCAGGGAGTGACATCTTAGCAAGATCAGCAACAGAACGAGGACTGTTTGAGTTGCTACGGAAGTTGATGGGAAACTTTCCATTGAGTAACTCTGCCTGTTTTCGTTGCCTATTGATTAAAACCTGCAAGGTGGAAGGGAACCAGACTCATGACTCAGAAAACTAACCCCAAAATCACCATCTGTCCTGGTACTGGGACCTTCCCCTTCAGAGAGGTGGCCTCCAGAATGCCTTGTTAAAGGGCAGGTTGGTGAGAAGGTTTAACTCTTCAGTGTTTTGGCATCCTGTGTCATTCTGAGAGCTGTGTTAAATTGCTCCCTTTTCACTCCTCAGAGGTTTTCCTGTGGCTAATTAATTATAGAGAACATTCAGAAGTCTGTGGGTAGTTTGTCAGCGTTGTTCTGTGAGTCAAGAGGAGCGCACCTTAGCAAGGCCTGGAATTTGGGCTGGGCTCCATGAGGCATTGCCAAATTCAGCAGTTGAACAGGGTTTGTCTGGGACATTTTGCATGCTCTGTGTATGTCCAGTCCATCTTGCTTTCAAGGCAGTGCATGGCATGGAGTGCACAGCAAGAGAAGATAGTGATGACAGTCATAATGGAGCCCCAGGGACACTGAGTTGTTTCCATATTCACCAAATAGATGCAAGATTCTCAAGCCTTTCCTTTGGGCAGGGTGGGGTCAGGTGGATGTTAGGAAAAGGTTCCTCACCAGAAGGTAGTGGGCATGGAACAGGATGCCCAGGACAGTGGTCATGGTCTCAAGCTGCCGAAATTCAAGGAGCATTTGGACAGTGCTCTAAGATATAGGGTCTGATTTTTGGGTGGACCTGTGTGCAGCCAGGAGTTACACTGGATGGTCCTTGTGCCTCCCTTCCAACTCAGAATATTCTACAATTCTATACAATACTTTAGCCCCAGAAAAGGCTATGTGTTTTCAAATGAATTGAGCATTTTTTTGGCATGACCTGGAGTTCATCTTTTTATCGTCTGTTAGGCGTCCGCTTGTTTGGGAAGGATTTCTTCCTGCTTCTATTTATGATGCCAGTTCTGTTCAGTGTTTACTGTTGTGGAAATTCAAAACAGTCATTGTTTAGCTTGCAAAGGTTTGTTCATAACTTGTCAAATATCCTCTGGGTACAGGTTGCCTTGTTTGGAGAGCCTCAGGCCTGTGGGCAAGCACAGGTAGTTTCAACAGGAACTGGTCTTATTTGTGGTTTGTTATTATGGAGTGAGCTGGAAGAAATGATAGGTGACTTCAGTGACCAGTCATACAGCCTAAATAACAAATGCACTGACATTCAGATGAAGTTGGACACCCAGAGAAGCTGGAGAAAAAGGTTTGTCAGTGATTTGAAGGCAACAAATTGGTGAAATTATGCCAGAAAATTCAATTGTCTCCCTGACTACTTAAATGCTACAGTTTGTTACTTGTGATTCCCTTCTTCTGTGCTTTTACCACTGCATAAATCCAGCTATGTTAAAAAGTTTTATAAAAGAAAGGGAAAAGGTTCATAAGAAATCCAAATGAAACAGTCCACCTATGAATCAACAAAGCATGATTGAGGACCAGAATTAAGATTTCTGGTTCAATTGTAATTTGGAGGCTTCTGTATTTTCAGTGTTCTGTGTTACAATTTTTACCATTTATAATCTGTGAGCCTTTTGGATATGTTCTTATATTACAGTGGTGAATCTTTGTTTTCAAAATCACAGCCAAGGAGAAGAGCTGAGAAGAGCTGATAATGGGAAGACCTTATAATCACAGGCTTAAAACAAGAAAGAAATTGAGCTTATTCACACTATCTGTCAGTTTCCAGGCTATCAGTCACATAGATGCAGCTAAACCATGACTAGCTATTCTGAGTAGACTTCAGTTGACTCTCACACCTGATTTGAGCCAATTGTGGCTGTGCTGCTTGTACAATTGCTAGTACACAGCAGGGTTCCAATATAAACCCAGGTCTTTGTCCTCTTTGCCCTTTCTCTATGCCTGATCTTTCTCATAGGAAGGTGGAACTTTTCTGTCTTTCCCAAACTTGACTCACGGTGTGATTCTGGAACCTGTAAGAAAGATTCCTGGGACTTTTAGCTCGAGAATGCAAACCTGACAGTCAGTGGAGGAACATGAGCACAAGACTTGGACTGCAACAGCAAGGGCTGCTGACACTGGTGCACTTGGGGTGGTGGCTGTTATTTGACTGTACAACCAGAGAAGCTCATATCTGAACCTTGAACTTGCCACCAAATTTCCTTTCAAGGATTTTCAAAAGCCTTTGAATTGAATGGCATAGTCCCAGGAACATTTCAGCAATGAGGCCCTGTATTTTAGATGTTTTTCCTAAGCTGCCAAGAATAATGAATTGGAACTTGAACCTGTAAACAACCCAGGTTGTGAACATGTGTTGTGCTTACTTTTCCTGGGGCATAATTATTACAGATACTTAAGTAGTAGAATGGTTGCACAATACCTTAATTACTATATTTAGATGAAGCCTGTTCATTGTAAGAGTCATATTCTGTGGCTCTACTTTCTCTTCAAGGTGTAATTTGAACAGTCATTGCAGAGATGCATGGGTGGTCAGCATGCACTCATGTTTCCTGCGCGATCCTTTTCATTTATAAATGGAAACTCTTCATCCTCTCATTCAAGGAGCAGTTCTTTGTGAGCTTCTGGCTTGTTGAAACAGTCTGTTGTATAAAAAGTGCCAATTCTTTGATGTAGAAAAAAGGCAGACTAAGGTATTTGTGCAATGGAGAGGTGGCGATTCCTCTCACAGACATCTCTTGGTTGTTTCCTTTTTGGATCTGAAGCATACGCGCATCTGTACGCATTTGTACTACTAAAGCTGATTGACATCCAAATTACTATGAGAGCAGAAGGAAATTTTCAGATGAATCAGATGAAGATTCTGGGATAGCGTACTAGAAATACATCTGGAAGCTGATGGTACACCTGAATCCATGGTCCATTCTGTCATTGTTTGGGTTTGGTTGCTTTTTTTTGTGCTTTGAAAACCTGAATAAACCCAATGGTGCAGATCTGGGAGAGAGTTCATTCTATCTGGCTTCAGGAGGTCTGCGATCTAAGGCTGCATTTTGATGCCATCATAACTAATGGTAAGAAGAGGTCATTTTAGGAAGTGGTGTCATCCCTCTGTCTGGAGGCATGCCTCACCCCAACAGCAGTTTGGGTGCGCAAAGGATCTTTATAGACCTTGCCCTTTCTTATCACAGTCTTTGATAAAATTAAAGGTATAAACCAAAGTTCCTCACCCTTTTTTTCAATCTCCTAACTCAGAACTAAGTGTGAAGCCACATCTGAGGATTCTGGAAGAAGATATCTGAAAAAGGGAGATTGTCAGGTGGTTTCTCATTTAGCACTGTTGGAGATAAACTGGCCAGAAGAAGAAATAAGGGAGATAAGGAGATGAGAAATTTCGGGAAGGACACCAGCAGACAAAAGATAATTTAAATGGGTTGTGGCCAACACTTCTTAATATAAGTACCTATGGCTGAGATGCTTGTATTGTATACCAAGGACTTAATGCAGTTTCCCTCAGTCATGTCAGTGCTGTCAGCCACAGACACCCTCAGCCATCTTTTAGCTCCTAGGCTCATTCAAAGTAGCTGAACATCTACAGGCTTTGTTGCTGTCTATGAGGCCTGTTTAGAGATCCCAAATGGGCCATTTCTTAGACCAGAGACGGGAATGCATCCTTTTGGAACACGTCTTCCGGATTCTACTGCATGGCATAGGCCTGAACCAAATGTTACTGTCTCACCTCCTCCTCTCATTCTATAAGCTTAGCTGGCTCTTCTCCAGATATTTTTTTCTGGCTCAATGAATAAACAAAGCCACCCAGTTTAAATGCCTGTGCTACAATTTTTATCTGAGCAAGAGAACATTTCCTAGTATGTATGGCCACGTGCATGAAGGTAGGACCTGTAGCAGTTAGCAAATGTAGGGAGAGAATATTGGGTCATGTTGAGGCAGGTTTTTCAGTAATTGTGCAGAGGTGACAATTAGAAGAGGCAGGAGACTCATTAGATACGCTAATCCCCTAGAGTAGGCAGTGGATTGCAGAACAGCCATCCAGTCCAAATGATTGCTCATAGCTCACAGTGTACCCAAAGTACAGGTAAAAACACCTCACCCTCTTTCTGAGTGATAGTTCTTATGGATGCATGTCAGTGATGGGGTGGGGGGGAGACAGTGTGGATTCTCTGCCTCCTGCAGTTATAACCCTCAACTTCTGCAAAGCAAAGAGATACTGATGCAAAGACTGCTGTCAGTGCTCCGCTGATTATTTAATTTGTTCCCCTTCCCTCTTTCCCCAGACCCCAGCTCTTTGCTTTCTGGTGGCATACACAACAGCAGAGCTGCCAGATCTCACAAGAATGACACACATAATCAGCTGAGATATGAGCAGAAGGACTTGGTGTGCCAGGAGATTCTGTGGGAACTGGGTATGTCCAGCCTTGTGACGAGAAAGGTGTATACAGGGGGGAATCTACAGGGGGGAAAGCCACTGTCTGTCTCTATCAAAAAGAATATTACGAGAAAGATAGAATCTAGCTGTTCTCCACAACGAATAAGCCTAGATCCTTCAGCATATCTCCTCACATGCGGTGTGCTCCAGCCTTGATATTCTCTGGTGGGTTTGTTCCAGCTTACTGATAATTCTTTACATTGGTGATCTAAGAACTAAACACAGCCCTGCAAATGCAGCTCCAAATGCAGCCTCATCAGCATGAAAAAGAGGGGAGTTGTCTTTTTTCTTATTCTGCTGGCTGTGCTTGTCTGAATCCAAACCAGGATGTGGTTGGGTTTTATTGGCTTGAAGACATACTGCTGAGAACCATTTAAAGTTTTGTCTACCATGACCCTCAGGCTCTTTTCCTAGCCAGCCAGACTCCAGTCTGCCCCAGTGCATGGGACTGTTTCATCCCAGATACAAGGAGTCTGCACTTAACTTGGTTAAGCTTCTTAATACTCCTGCTGGCACAGCAGTCCAGCCCACTGCAATCCCTCCGAGGGACAGCCTTGCCCACCACTGTATCAGCTGCTTCCTCCAGTTTAGTGCAATCCATGACATTGATGAGGATGTGCTCTGTGTTATTGTCCAGCTGATGAAAAACATGGCTTATGTACTGCTAGCCCTCACAAAACCTAGAAGAGGCAGTAAATGTCTTCAGAACAAAGCTGTCTTTGTCCACAAAGCAGAAGAGAAAATTCCATCTTCTGGATATATTTTAAACAAAATGCCATGATTTTCTCAGAACAGCAGTATTCTGGGACCTCAGTGTTTCAGAGATTACAACAAATACCATAAGATTTCACTGCATGTTAACACTTAGGCTTATGATTTAACTACATACATTTTGGTGCTTGCTATCTCTGTAGTCACCTGCTCTTTGTGGGATCACTGCATACCTGTAATATATTGCAATGGGCTACTGTGATGTACAGTAGGGTCGTGGGGAGGTGAAAGTTGTTTCCTGTGACCTTGCCCTGCCCAAAACTGATTCCTGTAATTTCACAGGACAATCTGTAACACAGGACAGAGGAGCTCCCTGGGAAGAGTCAGTGCTGCTGTTTTTAAGCCTCAGTTTTCTGGAATCTTTGGTTTCTTTTTGTCCTGAATGGAGGCTGATACTCCAAAGGACTTGTTTGTATCTCTCTGCAAGAGCAAGAGGTTAGTTAATCATGAAGGGGTATAGTACAAAGGACAATCCAAAAGGAAGCATTTTTGCACGTCTTTATCAGTGTATGGAGCAGTGGCCATGATTAAGGGTGCAATTTGAAATAGATAAGCAGCACTAATGCTTGAAAGAAACAAGCAAAGATCCTTGCTTGACACTCAGACTGACCACTGCTAAGTATTGAGGATGATGCTGCATCTATAGGCGCTTGAAAGCTTTCCAAGTGCTGGTGTGTCCTGTCCAGGAGTATATCTGAAGCCAGGAAGAAATTTCAGGTTAAATTGGCTAGCAAAAGCACGGTTGGGGTAATTTCTGATTGACTTTCTGTAGTACGAGTGTGATCTATTTCTTAGGCACATATGGGAATTTCACTTACCAGAAGTAGGTATGCCACCAAGCTCCCTAACCAACTTTTCACAGGCTCTCTACACATCCTTGTTGCCACAGAAGAAGTGCAGATGCTTCTTTGAAAGGCAAGCAAGTATACAGCAGACTTCATTTTGTGTAATACCTAATAGAAAGTCTGAGCCACCTCCCAGAAGATGAGTGTCATACCTCCCCACCTTTGATAAAACATTGTTGACAAATAGCAGGTTTGCCATAATTAGAAGCTTAATAGCTAGGAAGTGCAGCTCGGAACCAATTCAAGCATCTAACTCTCTCCAGCTGCTATTAAAGCTGATGTCTAAGCCAATCAGCTGCAAATGGGTATTATTTTCTAATTGAATCCACAGCTCCCTACATGTGAGATGTGAATGAATGAGGTAAACACACGTGCAGGCAGCAAAACTCACAGCTGGCTGTCATCCCTTCGTTGCCTCTCCTAATATGGCTTCGATTCATTCTGGAAGCTGTAAGGACCTTGGTACAATTTTCCAGAGGCCTCAGGGTCCAACACAGTTAGCTAGAGAAATTGCATCTGCTTTGCTTCTGACGTTTTGATTAAGGGTCTACTTAATGCTGCTCAGATATTCTGCAGGCGCAGGGGACTTTCAAATATGCACTCACAGAGATTTACTGGGGAAATATCTGCAAGCTGTGTGAAAGAGCTGAGCTAGAAAATATGGAATAGTTATTCCAGCAAAATAAATTACTCTATATGCTTTATCTGGTCTTGTCAACAGCTGTGATTCTGATGGAGACTTGCCAAAATGTGTGACAGTGTGAGAGTCCCAGTCCAGCTACTCTGGGGAAAGCAGAACTGGACCAACCGTTCATGGTTTAGGTGCCCTGAACATATCCCATGGAAAGTCTGGCAGTGTATTCTGCACATATGAATGGATGAAAGTGTTTCTCTTAGCTCCTGCTAGATTTGTGCTGCTTTTATTGAGGTGGGACTAAAGCCCACAAGTGCTTTACCTTTTTGGTAGCTGCTCAGAACAAAGGTGCCATGTCTCTGGTACCCATCAGCATAATACAGGGATGTTTAACCAGAACATAAGAAAGGATGGAGATTTCATTGTAAGCACATGGCAGGGGTGCTTCTAAGAAGATTTCATATATTACATGTCTTTCTTTTGACAATTGCTTGTTTGAGAAGTTAAATGATGGAGGTCTCTCCATACTCTGTAGATACTTCACTACCTGTTTTAGAAAGTGTTCGTGGCCTACCTTTTTTGTGTTTGCCTATAAATTAGAAAATTCTACTGCCAGAAACCTTGCCTCCATATGGATGCTTGTAGAGGAACAAGGTCTCTTTCTAAGTTAACCAGATGAGCCTCCTCCACCTCCCATTGGAAGACAGACTATCCAGAGTTCATCTTACTGTTCTTCCCATTTTTCACCAGAATGTTTTCTGTGAGTCAGCAAGCAAGCAGTATGACTCAGTGTAAGTACACATAGGGCTAAACAACCATGAACTAAAATCAGTTCTCGCTAAAGAATGTGGGGGGTGTTATTCTGGAAATCAACAAACCTTCTAATGGTCATTCATTAATGATCATGGCCAGAAAGCTGTAATATGCAGAAGGGTGTTGGAGGAGGGTCTGAAAGCAGTGCAGCAGGATTTGGAAAGATGAGGTGACTCCATGGATGGTCAGCTTCACAAGATTGAGAGCAGAGGAACAAAAAGAGCTACAGAAGAGAACGGGAGGCTGTGGGTAACCCTAACTGGAGTGGCTACATGCTGTGGAGGCTCCAAATAATACAGTAACATAACCCTCTGTGTTGCCCATTCCAGTTGAGGTATGAGGTGCTACCAACCCTCTGAAGCAGCCAGAGAAACTTAGAGGCAGGCCAGATCCCAAGGTAGGAGAGTAGGAGAAAGTTATGTGAAGTAAGAACACAGGGCACCCACGAGCCAGAAGAAGGGCTAGAGAAATCCAAAGGGAAACCCTCCTGATTTAAAGAGGAACAAGTCAGAGTAGAGAACTATATACTGAAATGGCTGGGATGGCGAGATACTGATGCAAAGGACCTGATGCAATCACCCCGGCACAGTTCCTGTTCCTTCTGGCTTGTGTGAGTGTTTCCTCAATGTATGAGACATCCACTCAGAGGGCGACACCACTCCTTTCTCTACCCTTCCCATGCCCAGGAGCACTTCTGACCGTGAGAAAGTTCTGACATGCAAAGAAGACTCCTGTAGCAACGCCTTGCTTGCTGTCAGTTGAAAGCAGGTGACACCCTTGCTAATGATTAGTTTCAGAAAGAAAGAAAGCAAATACACATGGATGTATTCACTTATCCCAGGTGATCACTGTTGTCTCCCACAGGTGGTATTCGTGGAGTTATTCGGCACATTCATTGGTAGCTCTATCACCAGGGTGATGACATCTCAAATATAGGGGGCTTAGGATCATTTATCCTGGCAGATGCTGTTCTGAACATTGTGCATCTGTGTACTGCTTGTGCAGCTAGGAGAGCAGGAGTACTTTGCAGACTTTCCAGTTCGCTGGTACTTCTCACATGCCTCTGGGTGCAAAGTCCCTCTGTGATCCGCTGGGGACTGGAGCAAAAAGTAGCTCTAAGCATTCCTTTCTCCATGGTTCTGTAAGTTAAACTAGAACCAATGCTCTTATTGAAGACCCTATTGACACCTTTTCTTCCTGTCTCCCCCTGTAGCTGGCAAATCATATCATGTCTTTAGTTGGAATGGGCCCACAAGGATTATGGAGTCCAACTCTTGGTTCCACACGGCACCATCTAAAATTCAAACCCTACATCTGAGAGCAAACCAAGGGACGTCAGCTGCACCTTCTACATTTTGCCTTCTGGACCCTTCACCACTTTCATTACCCTAGGGTTATGAATCCCATACACAGGAGACTCTGGTTTGCAGAAGGTAACAGGGAGCTGTGTTGATTATGTGAGGATGGTTTGGAAGCCTGGCTGCAGCACTCAGAGGGAGTGTCTGCCACCACTGGCAGTGTTTCCAAAGAAGGGAGCCAAAAGCCACCCACATGGGTCACGGAGACTAAGTCTTTCTGCCACACGTCCTCCCTTTTGCCCAGCCCCATCAGAGCCCTGTAGTTCCTCACGTGTTGTTCTGTGTGCCAAGGAGGCTGCCAAGGCATACCAGGCTCTGTTGCCCAAAGTAACACCAGCCAATTCTTCTAAAGATTCACTTCTTGTCTCTTCCCTTGCCCAGCTCCCTGCCAGCAAGATCACCAGTCTCTGGATTTACCCAAACATGAACTATTTTCTTCCTTTTCTCTTAAACTGTACAGCTATAACTTGCTGATTATCATGTGCTTGCTGCCCTCTGTTTCTCCCTCCTCTGTTCTATGCATATGCAAGCACATGCATGCCCAGTGTGATTCATCTGGCTACCCTCCTTCCAATAACCCTTGCAAGAAGCCCATTATAGCCATCTTGTGCACAGAATGCTGCAAACTCCCTGTGAACACAATGCAATTACAAATATCTTCCAAATAGATTCAGATGCCAACACATCTTTCCAATCTGGACATTACTGGGGAAGGATAGGGACTTGGACTTTGATAAGGTTGACAAGGAGAAGTAAAAATTCTAAGGTCAATTGGAAATCCATAAATCCCCATAATGAAATCAAGAGGCTATTGGAAAAAAAAATACCAACAGCTTTGTAATTGATGGAGAGTGCAAGATAGAAGGGGGACTTCTGGTTCAATTCTTTGAAGTTTTTTCCCACCTCCACCTGCCCCCATTTGTTTCCCCATGACCAGAGCTTTGTGATTATGTGCAGAGGTAATGGCACTGTTATTACAGCATCCCCCTAAGATGTGTCAGCCTTTGCTCTAGCCTCAGGGATAAGTAGGTTCTGTAAGACACAGAAAGAACTCAGAGCGAATCCCAAGCAGACGGCTTCTGTTGTTTATTTTTCTTTTTAAAACTTGAGACTTTTAAAGAGATGTCTCTACAGCTCCACTCAAGGCCAGTCGTTCTTCTGGAGGCCCCTCTGAGGCTTCCTCTTATTTTGGGTGTGAACCCCAAAGCCTTCTTTTAGGCAGGATGTGTGTGGTTTTGAAGCTAACCTAATAATTACCTTAAATGTTTAAAGTGCTTGTCTGCTCTCTGCAGAGGGGGTCACATGCATACAAAGGCAGCCAGGAGTACTGATAGTAACACAGACCATAAAACAGGCCAGGAAAAGCTACAGGGCTCTGCAGAGCAGATCTCTCCTTCAGAAATTTAGACCCCAATCCAGCTTTGTGCTGAAATGCGAGCTTAAATGTTAGCATCTGGATCAAGACAAGCCAGTGCCCTAATGAACTGTGAGATACAGCTCTTGGACTGGCATTTCAGACTTTACAGAGAAAGAGGCATAGGACATAAGAAAACCTTCAGCATCACAACACAAAACTGAAAGATTTCAGCAGAAACATTTTTTTGGCTTAAGTTTGTCATATCAGTAAAGAGCGGAGGAGTGCTCAGACATGAGGTTCAGAGCCTTTGCCTGCTCAGTGTTTCCGATTCTTTGGAATAATAGTGCTTTCCCCATCTTCAGTACTTGTGCTATCATTGCAACTGGGAATAGTTCCTGAAGACTGGAACACAACAAGTGCCACTTCTGTCTTTGGGAATAAAAAGGAAGACATGAGGAATGACAATGTGGGCAGCCTCACCTCAGCTAGGAAATAATTTCCAGAAATATGAAGGACAGGAGGATGATCATTAGTAGTCACCATGGACTTTTGAAAGGGAAATCATGCTTAACTGACTCAATAGACTTCTACAAAGTGCAGCATAGCAAAGATGTCATACCAGCCATGCTGTGCTGCTTGTTGGTGTGACTTGCTCATCCTCGTTCACTTCAGTGAACTAAAAATATTTCAGACTTCTCAGTGAATAGATGTTTTTCAAAGAAACCAAGCAGTCCTCTACGTACACCTGAAGTGTCATCAGCTAATGGAAACACACCCATGCACACAGACTATGCACTTGTATTCAGAATGTATTCATTAGACAGAGAGGATTTCAGATTCAGAGGCTTATTTGAACAATGTAAAACAAAATAAACAACTATCAAGAGCAACTTCATATAGCCTTATTAACTCTGCAGGAAAGATTTGTCCTTTCTGACAAAAATTACACTTTAATTTTAGTGCTTAAACCAGTCTGTTAACACAATCATTTTGTTCCCACACTCATTTCCTTGATAATTTTAGGGCCTGAGATTTACTGCTTAGATTTCATTTTCTGGCCCACTCAAGTGGAAGCTTCTCCATCCTTTGGGGAAGATGTGGGCAGCTCACAGGCTTGCAAAATTATAGAAGGGTTCAGGTGGGAGGGGAGGTCTCAGAGTCTCTGTTCCTCCAACACTGTCCCACTCTTTATGGGCCGTCCTCACAGCCAGGTCAGGTTCACATCCAGGTGAAGGTTGGCATTCTCCAAGGACAGATATGCCTTTTGGGTTCTGATCTATTGGGTTCTGATCTAGGCTGCTCAACTCTCCCAAGGCAGCTTTGTTTCCCCTGTGCCACCTGTGCATGCCTTACTTTCCATCCCTGCCCAATTCTCAGCAAGCCTGTTCCATCTTTGTCTAGATGGAGCAGATCTGGCTGGTCTTTATCCTGCCTTTGGGAAGATGAGCTGTGGGATTATCTTAGCACAAAGTCAACTGCACTCAACTTTTGTCAGATAAAGGAAAAGTAAGCAACAGCAAAGAGATCACCATTGAAATCGGGTCATTGGTGGAAAGTCGAACCCCAGATGCATTAAATCCTCTACTTGTATCCAGGCATGCTGCATTTTCCCATTTGGACAGTGCTGCATGTAGCCTGGTTTTTCTAATATGTGAATCATCTAGGTATGCTTGTTAAAAATGAGGTCATTTAATTGAAATGCTAAATACAGCCTCAGATTCCATTTCTATTTTTACCACAAATCGCATTTCTCTCTCCTTTGCTGGTGAGCAGAAGCCTGCTCAGGGCAGGTGCTGTGTGGGGTTGTTTCTATCACTAAACAGAGTGAGTGTTGATAGAAAACTCATCACTCCACATTTTTGCTAGCTCTCCATTACCACAATTTTTTTTTTTTTTTTTTTTCCCCTCAATACATCAAGACCAGATTTCACTTTCAGCTGTAAAAGAGACCAAATGGTATAAAAACAAGCAAGCAAACAAACAAAAACCAACGAGCAAACTGCATACAGTTCTGTACATTCAATTCTATCTGCTCCACTGGTCACAGCAGATCTGGCAGTTGCTCTAGAGGAAATGATGACTGAGAAGTCTGCAAAAACCATGTCAGGAAAGGAAGCTGAGTGAATGCTACCACTATTTTAGTATGACTACTTTCTTACTCACCCACTGAAAATACTGTGTCGTCTTTATGCAGAAAAGCTGCTTCACCATCGGAAATGGACGTGCACTGCTCACGTTGCACTTGGGACATGTCTGAAGGCGTCATGGTCCCCTGCACTGCTGCTCAGCCAAGCACAGAGCAGTGGTCAGATGGACTCAGCTCCCAGGGAGATTCCCTCGAGGGGCGGACAGTAGCCACACAAACGTCAGACATGCTTGTAGGCTGTGTGAAACAGGTGTCTGGAAAAAAAAAAAACAAACAGACCTGATGAAAAGAGTGGACAACTAACCCAAACATGAGATAAAAGGGGAGAGAAATTTCTTACTGGATTGAACATTTTAGCCCAGATCCTCAGCACTTCACTGAGACCTTTAGGCTCCTTGAGCAGGTAGAAAGACTAAAGTGTTGTAGATGTAAGCATAAAAGCAACGCATGGACACACAGTCCTGTCACACCATACCTGAGGTCTTACACAGAGCCATAATAAGCCTACTTTTTTTTTTTTTTTAAAAAAAAAAAAAAGCAGAGCCACCAAAACTTTGGATCCTGATGCACTGTTTTCCTTATCACCTGCTCTATGTATATTAGCCTCATATCTATATACCCTATACATAAATCCTGCTGCTGTGATCACAAGTGTCTGCCAACGTGCAGCTGCAGATGAGCAGCAAACCCAGCCCTGCTGCAGGTAACAGGAATTTCCACCCCAGCAACAACAGCTTGATTAATTCCCCAAATCACATTGGCTCAGGATTAATTACACCACCATGATAACATGTATGCCTCTATGAGATTGTTAGTGATTCATTTGCATTTTAGCCTCTGGGGAGAGAAAAAAAAAAAAACAACAAAACAACAGGAGGGAGGAATGGTGCCTTCAAATGAAAGGGGCAGTTCTGGCAAAATGACATAGAGCTCTTCCCTTCCTCCTTGTGTTAGCAATAAATCTTACTGCTGAGGACTTCTCCACAGGGATCACAGGTATACCCTAAGATAAAAATAAAAGGTTCTTTTTAGAGGATGCGTAGCACTTGGGGGGGTGTGAGGAGGGCATTTTTGTTTGCAGTATGACAACACTACTACTTGGAAAACTTCTTGATACCAAGAATGTCCTCTGTAGGTCTGTTGTGTTTCCAGGTCAACATCCCATGGCCACAGGTTGATGGGAGACCAACACTGCTCAGCCTATCCATATTCTCTTTAGTAAGCACCAGTAGAAAAAAGCATAGGATGAAGTAAAAGCATGAGGCTAGCATGTTCTGATACTATCACAGACTACTGTTCTGGCCCCCAGGTGCGTGGCACTGAGAGAGTTACTGAAGCACAGATGCTGTCTTGGCAATTAATGGCTGCTGTTGACAGATTTTTCAGTCATGAATTTGACTAATTACTCTTTGAACATATTTGAGATTTTAACACGCACAACATCCTGTGGTTCTGTATTGCCCATGCTTTTACTATGCACTATGCAAAGATGTCCCTTTCTGAAAATTGTTACCTCACTTCATTTGCTGCTCTCAGTCCCTGTAGCATCCTGGAACATCAACATATGAGGCAAGGAGCGAGGTATGCTTATCTGTTATTCTCCTTCTACCTACTCTCCTTTAAGAAACTAGCCATAAGCACACACTTTGAGGCTCTTTTGGATCCAATCTTAACTTTACATGGCAAGGAAGGCCAACATATTGCTAAGACTATTGATTAGTTTTGCCAGTTTGGAGCTGAGCATTACTGCAGGTCTCATTCATCCAAGTACTACAAATGTGTATAGCTCTGATTCTGAATCATTTCCTTTTGTGATCCCACTGTCTAAGGCAGCTTCAGGAGCAGCAATCAGCTTGTATAATGACCACATGTAGGACCAGATCACCAGAATACTTACAGATACGAGAGGAGACAGCCTTTGAGCCCTGAAGGCAATCAAATTGCAATGAAACATTTTATCAAGAACTATGCCTGAGTGCTGGACCCATACAGAGGGTCTTGTTAGGTCACTACTTTTGCAACCTCTCTAGCCATAACATCAGAGTCCTTACATACAATTCTGTGGTGAAAGTAGACTGAAAAGATGAATGGTAGGTGGACTGAAATCAGTGTCAAGGACTGTAGCTTAATCCTCAAGACAGGATTAAGGCTAAATCTCACTCCTTATCAGTGCCATCAGCTACAAACTATCTCTGGACACAATGCATTGGGTAGTAGCACTAGACTAAGTATAAGGTTGAGCTGCTGCAATACTTGGTCCTACTCAGGTTAAAAGCAGTACCAAGCAAAGGACAAGACATACATTAGGAGGAGGTTTGTTAACAAGACTGTATTTCTGTTCACAATAGAAAGGTGGCTTTCTAGTATAATTAAAATCATCAACCTGGAAGATCTTTTGTTTGATTTACATTTTGTTTGCTTTTCTGATTATGATCACAGGTAGACTTCATTAAGTATATCAGTGTCCTCCATGTCCCTTTCTGCCTCACCAGCTACCTTCCCCATCCCTTCAGTACCTCCTAAACTGTTGCATTGTTTTACAAAAATCAACCTCCAATCCCTTTACACAGCTTAGAAGAACTTTGTCACAGGAGTGAGAAGTACTCTCACTCAGCACAGAGCAAATGATAATCCTCCTGTGAGAGCAACATTTGGCCTCTGTATTGCCTGAAGTCGGAGCCCTTGTTGAAGAGATGCATTCTGACTTACTTGAAACCAGTCAGCAAACCAAACATCTGTTCTCAATCAAGCCAGGGCTTCTCATTTTAACCAGCTGTGGTCATTTATATTGGTGACTGAGCCAAAGCAACACAGGTGGTAGCGATAACCCAGCTGTAACCAGTGAAGCCAGTTTAATTGAATTACTAGAGAAACTTCAAAGAAAACTTAAGTGGAAAGTAAAGCATTGGTTAAGTGAGTGTTTTCTATTTGTCTAAAGAATGCTAAATTAGCCATTTCTTCTTCTCCTGTCTTCATTGGCAGGTCAACGTAGCTTGTCACTTGAGTAAGCTTTCCAGCCTGGGTCTTACTCACATAATTCTGACTGCATTGTAGTGGTGCTTAACTGCGAGGTGCTAAAGGCCACCTTCCAGCAAAGCTGCTCTGCTCCCAGAAATTGCTCCAGCCCGAGTCCTCTTTGAAACATCAAGTTGCAGTAGTTCCATGGATGCTTAGAAAATCTAGACCTGATCTTGCTAAATGTCTCACATCAGATGAGTAATGCCAAAAATTCAGTGTCTCAAAGAAGGACAACTGAGCTCCTGCTGTGGCTGACGCAGAGGAGAAGATATCTCCATCAGATGGGATGATGATGATTCATCTGAACTGTCTTAGAAAGGAGGAATTGCTGTCTGGCAGTGATGACTTATTTCTGAGTACTGCCTTGAAGAGATCTCTGCCAGTGCTGAGTTTTCCATCTTAGGATATAGAAGGATAGCGTGTGCCCAGGTTTGAAGTGGAAGCAGGATAAAATGAGAGATAAAGTGATCCCCACACTTCATGATTTGGAGTGGGCTCTCTGTCTTGCAGAAACTGTAAGAGCTTGAACATCTCTAGACAGTGCTGGCTGATTCTCCATCACATGCCAGTGACTTTTCTGCCCCTGTTGAGAAAAGAAGGAGTCCCAAGTACTTGGAGTGAAGGATATACTTCTCAAAGTCCTTGTTATTTGCCAGCAGTGGGTACTGTCTAGCAACAGTTAGCATTTCATACTGAGGCTGAGCCACTGCCTGCTTAGGAAGAAAGGAGTTGAGATCCTGTGAGGTTATAGTGGTCCTTTCAATTTTATTTTCTTTAATTAAGTGGGCGACACATTTCCAACGCTTTTTTCCCAGATGTCTGAATTAATTATCTGCATGTGTGTAAAAAGTGTCCTGCCTGAGTCTGATGAGTGGCTGGATGCAAGGGATTATTGGAAGAAGTTCTATCTCAGAATCACATAGTTGTATGGGCTGGAAGGGACCTCCAGATATGATCAAACCCACCCTCCCAGCTAGAGAAGATCCCTGCAGCAGGTTGCACAGGAAGACATACAGACAGGTCTCAAATATCTCCAGAGAAGGAGACTCCACAACCTCTCTGGGCAGCCTGTTCCAGTATTCTGTCATCCTCAAAGTAAAGTTCTTCAGCACTTTTTTTGGGAACTTCCTGTGTTTGTGGCCACTGTCCACTGTTCTGTTGCTGCTCACCACCAAAAAAGGGCCTGGCCCCATCCACTTGACAGCTGCCATTTAGATATTTATAAACATTAATAAGATTCCTTCTCACTCTTCATTTCTGCCAGCTGAAAAGTTCCAGGTCTCTCAGCCTTTCCTCATGCAGGAGAAGCTCCAGGCCCCATTATCTTCGTGGTCTTCTTCTGGACCATCTTCTCTCTAGGAAATCCCTATCTTTCTTGAACTGGGGAGCCCAAAACAGGACACAGAGTTCCAGATCTGGCCTCACAGGAACAGAATAGAGAAGAATCACCTCCCTCCATCTGTTGGCCGTGCTCTTTTTAATATACCCCAAGATATCACTGCCCTTCTTGGCTACAAGGGCACACTGCTGGCTCACGGCCAACCTGTCATCCACCAGGACACCCAGGTCCTTCTCTGCAGATCTCAATTCCAGCAGGTCATCCCCTAGCTTGTACTGTGGTTATTCATACCCAGGTGTGGAACTCTACGCTTGCCCTCTGTTGAACCTCATCAGGTTCCCCTCTACCCAGCTCTCAGCCTGTCCAGGTCTTGCTGAATGGTAGCACAGACTTCTGGTATGTCAGCCACTCCTCCCACCTTTGTATCATCACCAAACTTGCTGAGGGTGCACTCTTTCCATTCATTCAGGCCACCAATGAAGATCAACAAGATTGGACTCATTGCCATTCCCTGGAGAACACCACTAGCTACAGGCTTTCAACTAGATTCTGCACCACTAATCACACCCCTCTGAGCACTGCCAGTCAGCTCTTCACTCATCCAGCTTTGAGGCAACACCGTGCCAGGCTGTGAGTGGCCCTAGTCTGAATCAGCTCGTTTTGTTTTTCTTCATCACTTCTTTCTTTTCTCCTCTTTCATCTTCCTAGCATCACAGCTCCTCTGTGAAGGGCCATTCATTGTGTGGCTCTGTGCTACGTAAGGAGCTGGCAGATGCAATCCTGTTTAACTTGCCCTGCTATTTTATCATGGGATTCTTTTATGGTTTTTTGTCAGCTATTTTACAGAGAAGCAGAGTCCCATCATCTTGATTCCAACAACTGGCATATCAAATATATCTGTCACTACCATTCAGTTATTTTCCATGGAGCAGGAAGAGATCTGGCAGCAAAGGTCTCTGAAAGTTTTGTTTCCTCTCTGTGCACACATCTCTGTGCTTACAGGCACAACAGAACCTAGTTTTCTGCATGTAGGTCTGGTGCTGGCATGTTCAAGAGAGCTGTGAATACATCCCAGCAGGCATGAGTGCTGCAGTATCTCAGGATGCTGAAATCTTTGGTGCTTGTTGAAAGCCATGAGGACTCCAAGCCAAAGGAAAATTAAGCTTTGATATCATATAGAGGATCAGCTGTATAAGGAGAAGGAACACATGGAAAAAGCATGTTGCACTTCGGACTGCAGTCCAGACTGCTGCTAGAAGAGAAAACAAGCTAAATGCTATGGCACTCAGAAAGAAGTACTTATTTCACATCTTAAGTGATTTTTGAATAACAGTACCAGCAAATCAGTACAAAGAAAACTAGAAGCCACATCCAAGGACTGGCAATGTGTTTGTATAATCTCTTGACGGTAAGTGTAGAATAGAGTGCTGCAACGTTTTGCAAACCCAGGTTCCCTTCAACTGTCTCTCAATTCACCTTTGACTTGAGGTGGATCCTTTGGAAAAATAATCTAATTTGCATTGTTTTTCTGCATGCAAAAGACATATCTATCTCCTTGGGTCAGAATGGATCCTTGCATACTGAGGGGTCAAGATTACAGAGACACCTCGTGCATCAAGATTTGAAAAAAGCAGGATAGCTCTGCCTGACATCAAAGAGGGGTTTACCTTTAAAGATGTTACGTGGTACGGTTCTTTGGAAGAGTGCAGTGCACAAAGACACAGCATCATGCAGGAGTATGAGTGCCATTTAGGTCTTCTCAATTCTCCTCTCTTCCCTGAACCTTTAAGTTGTTTGCACATATCAGTTAAGTACACCTCACACACCCTATGAGACAACTAAGTGCTATTTTACTTATTTTATTATGGATGGGGAAACAAATGTGTAGAAAGATCTAACGACACGTGGCTTCAAAGCCTCTTGCAGAACACAGGGCTCATCTGTCTTTTATATGTTCCCTCAATCACATTCTGTCTCCAGGTGAGATAGGCTCACTGCAGGACCTGCCTGCTGCAGAACTGTCTATCTCTGGAGAATGCTCCAGGTCTTTATTACATGGCTTTGGCTGAGCTAAGAAAGAGCCCTGCAGGGCCTCAGTCACCCCACACAGCCTGCTTTTCTCTCGCAAACTGCAAGTACTGGCTAAGCAGTCTGTTTGGAGTGCTGTACCTGACCACAGAGGGCTGGATGAACACCAGTGTTATAAGTAAGGGCAGAATCATCAGTTACACTGATTAATTTTGGGTCTAGTGGGGGTTACATATTAGCAATAAACAGAAAATGCCAATTAGGCTGTGTTCTAGCTTGGTTGATGTGGCATGATTTAATTAACCCAGGCTTACATTTCTGCATTGCCCATTAGCATCTAGTATTAAAAATTCTCTGAACTGTATGAGCCCTAGCAGCCACCTTAAGGAAGTCATTCAGTGTCTATTCAGGAGATTTAATTGTGCCATTATGTGCCTATGTACGGCACTGAGCGCCATTTAACAATTGGCCTTACTAACTGATTAATTATGAGGTCCCAGCGAATAAATCTTGGAGCTCGCTGCCTTGCTCTCCACGGCTGAAGCAGAGCCAATCCCACATCCAACACGAAGGCAAACCTCGTTATGGCATGCAGCGGATAAGTTGGGATCTGCAGGCAAAACCTGTTTGTTTTACCAGAGAGGTAGAAAGCATTAGGAATTGGCATAAGACAGACAGGAGCAGCACATGAGGTAACCCAAGAAGCTTTCCAGCCCAAGGGCTTTTTGCAGAAAGAGGCTGGCACTTAAAATAACTAACACTAATTTCAACACCAACAGACTATCCGCAAAGAGGGGGAACATTTCAAGGAATGTGTTTGAGACATCCATGAACCTAGACTGCCAGAATATTCTTCTCCCTTTGCTCTCTAATGCTGGGCTCCTATCCGCCCAAAAGCTGGGTTTGTTCAGAGGGCAGTGCTCAGGCTGAAGATTCTCTCTGCAGGGGCACTGATGGACATCCGTTTGGGAAGTCAGGCACTCAGTGTGCACAAGCTTGGCAGAGGGGTCACCTGGCCTGCCAGCTGAAGCTGTTATTCCTGCAGGCAGTCCTGCTTGCTGTATTTCACCATGAGGTCATGCATCTGTAGGAGTCTTCTGAGGCGGCGGCCTCAGCAGTCTCCCAGCACTGCCAACTCATACTCAGGCTAGGCCCATTGACACCCAGCTGAGCGGGAGCAGACCCAGACCCTGCCCCAGGCACTCAGGGCAGCTCAGGCTGTGGGTGATGGAGGAGGCCATGGGTGGCCATTAGTGCCTGGGGCTGCTGGAGGGGCTGGTGTGGTGACTGACAGCCTCCTTCTGGCAGCTTCAACCCAAGTTTTGTTCTGTCACTTTTCGGTCTCCTTTTGGCTTATCGCTCCATTCCTACTGCTGTCCAGAACATGCTGAGATGGGGGTTTCGGCCTGAGCTACTGATGTACAAAACGAGAAGTAGAGAAGCACGGAAATGGGCAAAGAGAAGAATTATGATCATATTTTCAGATGAATCTATTCTCTCCTGGCAGGTCCATATATCACTGAGTACCACTGACTTCCTCTCATTGCAGTTCCAGCAGTGATATTTAACAGTGAAGCTAAAAGTCATCTGCAAAAGGAGATTTAAGGGCTTGATGGGCTTCCTAAATTGAATACCAGGGAAAAGCATACTCCTTGCTCACTTAATTGACTGTCAGTAGAAATTTTTGTTCCTCACCAGCAAAAATGATCACCTTTCTTTGACACCCAGTACATCTATTACATCTTGACTTCTTTTTTTTTTTTTTTAAATCAAAGCAAATTAATCAAACAGAAAAAAATTAATCGAAGAAAATTTTCTTCTCTTTTATTCTAGTGCAAATTCCAGCTCTATTACTGCTCTCAGACTTGGCTGAACAAAGCACCTTGTATGTCAGTGACTCTGGATGTGTGTCTAAACCCTCCTGCAAATACTTTGCTATGTACCTTCAGGGTCTGAAATGAGGAATGGGTTTTCTCTTTGCAAGTAGCCCAAAGAGCAGACTTGTTTTCCAGGTGTAAATATCAGCAACGGGGCACAGTTGGCCTGCAGCTGGCAGAGAGACCAATAGGATGAATGTGGCCAGAGTGCCCCAGATTGCTCTCAGGTCAGAGAAAAGGACCTGAAAAGACCTGACACTCTCTGTTTTACGAGGTTACTAGCAGCTGCAGTTTGTTAGAAGTATTATGGCTACAGATTCATATGAGAAAATTAAGGTATATATGAGAAAGACCAAGTTAGAAGCTATAGTTCCTATTAAAACAAAAATCAAAAAGTGGAAAAAAAAAGCTCTGCTAATTTGTCAGAGAATATCATGGGAAGAGTTGAGTAAACAAGCCCTCAATTTCTAAATGATTGTGATGTCCCGCTTTCTGTGGTGGAAATAATGGTTTTCATACCCAAAGTCTTGATCTGGAGCAGGAGGGACCTAGAGAATGCCAAATATTGCAAGCATTTGTGGAGGAGTGCACCTTGTCCAGGGGATCCACCTCTTTGAATGGGAGCCAGGGTGCGGCTGACTCTGGCACAGTGGCAGCTGGGAGTGTTCATCCACAGCATGTGTCCATCCCAGGTAAAGCCCCTGCACCCTAACACATCCCAAATCCAGGAGATGGGGGCAGGCGTGATCCTTGAGGGGTAGGACTGCTCCGGTGAATGTCACACATGGGACACGGGCACCTTGACATCCAGCCAGACCCTGCCAGCACTGGGCAGAGCAGCTGTGCCCAGCCTCACCCCCCCATCTTGCTTGCAGAGCATGGATTAGTGCACAGGCTCCGGTAATTAGGGACATGTGCACTGAGAACATAAACAAGCCATTTCATCAGCACCCAGGCTGAGCCCTGCCATGATCAGATGCCCTGGGAGACGTTTGTTAAGACATGTGTCCTCCTTCTGCCATGTTTTGCAGATCATGGGCAGGAACCACATTGCTCGTATGAGGGTGCAGACTGCTCTCAGTGTCTGCCTGAGTGCCTATAGAAAGCTGAAGGGCAGCGTGGCTGCCCTGCTGTGGGGGGCTGGGAGCACATTCGGGGCACATGGCCAGTTGTGTACATGGAGTTCTGCAGCTGCCAGCACCCACCTAGGGAAGGTTTTTAAGGATAATATCAAATTGTTTCCATTCAGCAAAATTGAAGCTGGAAGTTGGGCTTGGGATGACCAGAACATTGCCCTGTGTGGGACAGTCCTAAACTCTATTTAGGGCTTGAACCTTTTGCAGCCAAATAAGCTGGGCTTACTGTTCCCAGAGAAAAATGCCCTGGCAGATGGCTGCAGAGCAAAGCTGGGGGCTGCCATAGCTGAGCCCAACCCAGAGTACAGCAGGTCCCTGGGCTTACCTTGTGCCACAGACATCCTGGGAAGGAGCTGAAGAGCAGACAAGTCCTGTGGGCCTGATGATAGCTGGAGACATAGGAACAGCCCCTATCTTACTGGCTAGGAAAGAGAGGTGATGGAAAGGTGAGATTTGGCGGCAAGACAAGTCCCTCATGACATCTTCTGAGATGCAGTGGCTGGGAAAATAGGAAGTGCATGCCTTGAACATGGAAAATTGAATTTGGATGGGCAGTTAACCGCTGGGAATTTTCCTTAGGCGATGGAAAAAAACTCATGCCACCACCACGCAGAAGCAGAAAAAGCATGAGTCTATTTATACTGCTGCCCAGGGCTGTTCCTGTGCCTAGGATGCCATTTATTCTTTCTGCCACTGATCTGTGCTCCCATTTTAAAACAGTTCAAAGCCGTGCTGCTCCTGGATTTGAAAAATGAGAGGCTCGCACCGGACATGGCATTGAGGAGGTGAACAGCCAGCTGGTGGGCACAGCCATCTGAGCATCTCTGAGTGATGTTTCTCCTCAGGGCTGCACGAATGCCCTGACTCGTGATGGTACCTTTCCAAAGACAGGAGCAGTGCAAATTAGGAGCAGCCTGCTGAAACCCATTAGCAGGAGTGCAGAATGAGTGGTCCCATCTGCTGTTTATTCCTTTCAATCTCCCCAGGGGGAAACCTAACTGTGGGGTAGCAGCTTTATAGCCCTGGACGCAGGGCTCATCTCGGGGCTGCCGACTGCAAACCTCATCTTCACAGCTGCACGGAGCTCAGGCAGCCCCTGGAACCTTCCCAATGCAGCCTGGGATGGTGTGGATGTGTCCTGGGGATGGATGGTCATTGCTTTCTGCCTTCAAGGGAAGCCCAGGGCTGAAAAGCTGCTCCTCTCTTTCTGGTTTATTTCACACAGGAGAAGCCCAAAGTGTTGTAGCTCCATGGCTGTGCGCTTGTGCATCCTAGAAACAAAAGCTCTGCAGCCAGCCCCGATGAACCAAAAGTGGGTCAGGTGGAAATGCAGGAGACCAGTGACTCATCTTTTGGTTGACTGGGCAATGTTGGGGGGAAGAATATTTTTCCGCCTATAGGAAATGTGTCCGCCTTTAGGAAACGGAGAACATTTCCAGCCTTTTCTTTCCTCTGACCCTTGTCCTAACATCTCATCCACCAACTAAATTATAATGCTAGAGACTCATCTTTAATGCTAAAGAGCTGCAGTAACCAGACGGAGCACTGAAGGTCCCAAATATACCAGCCAAGCTCAAAACATTGTTGGAGGATGGGTGGGTGGCTGCGCTCCAGCACATACACCTTTACATCATCACTGTGCTGGAGATGCAACAGTGGTTTGGCCTGGAGGCTGTGGGACTGAGGAGAGGGCACTCCATCTGCCTTTGTGAATGGAAGGGGGGAGGGCACAGAGCCAGGAGATTGCAGCAGCTCGTTAATGATATTTTCTAATTGCATGGAGCAAGCAGCAGTATTCATGAAACTGGTCAGCCTTCCCTGCTGGGGCTTTGTTTCTTCCAGCCACAGCGACTGCCTCCTTTCCTCTGGCACCTGAGAACACAGCAGAAAGCTCCTGCTGAGCAATGGGTGATGCAAGCAAAAAAGGACAAGGAGAGGTTTGCCTGCCAGAGATATCAAACTGAGGCAGTGATGCTGTGGGAAGCAGCACTGCTGGACAGTGAAGAAGCAGGAGGATGGATGCCTGAGGTTGTGAGATGAGGCTGAGCTGCATGCAGCGCTGACCCTGGGCGTTGGGATGGCAGGTTAAGGGCCGAGCCTGACGCGCTTCAAACGGATGCTGTGGTGAAGTGGCCTCCTCCTCTTCCCCCGCGTTGGCCCCAGGGCCCCTTCACTTATGGGGCAGCTTTCAGAGAAGGGGATGTGGCCACCACCCACTTCTTCCTTTCCAAGCGGGTAGGAAACAGCACGAATGCAAGACAAATTTCTCCTGAGTCGGAGAAGAGGAAATGGGCTAATACAAAGGCAAGCCGTGTGCCTTTGCTCACCATGCAGCAGCCACCAGTGGCACTGAGACACGTGTGTGCCCAAAAATACCCTGAGCGTGAATCAGTGGGACTGTCTCAAAAATTGATGTATACCACAAGTTCATGTGTATAACTATCAGCCACAGTCCCTAATCCCACGAGACCCCACCATGGGCACATGCAGATCAGTGTTTGCTGTGTGTCCTGTTTGCAATTCCCTGGAGAGGAAGGATGCTCTGCCCTGACTGTTTCAGTGTTTCCAGACTCCTCACCGTCCCTCGTGATTTGTTTTATTCTAACAGGCTCACTCTAGGAAGTGCAGAAAAAAAGAGAGTGGTGCAAGTGGACTCTTCCCTCATTGCACATTTATGATGGATGGGACAGAATAGGATGAAGTAGGACATCTCTGTTCCTAATGGGCAGGACGGGATAGGAAGAGGTAGGATATTTCTGTGGTGCAGAGTGGAGTTCCCTCAGCCAACCATCAGCAAAGCAGGCTGGGGAGCACTTATGACACAGGGGGGGAAAGGTGAGAAATGATCACAGCAGGTTTGACACGAATTGGGAAGCCTGCACCCATATAAGGAAGCAAAAGCCCATCCTTGTCAACTATTTGCTCTGCAAATATAGGGAGGGAAAGGCAGGCACATTTTCCCTCAGCCTCAGAAGTTCTTCAGGAATTAACAGCGTGACCCTCAAATTTTGCAAGGCCAAACAAACACAACAAACATCTCTGTTGGAAATTTCCTTTCCCTCTTCAGTCTTTAATCCCAGGAAAAATTTTGAGTGGAATTGAAACCAGTGTACCATGCAGGGACTGCTGTGGGTTGTAGTTCTCTCTCTGGCTTTGACGTCTGTGGGGATTGCAGGCACTCGTCCCAATTAACGGGGCTCCCTTAGTGTGCTGGTAACTTAGCTGAGTCCCTTGCTGCTGGGTAAATCATCTCCAAGTTTCTCTTCTTTGAAAAAAAAAAACAAAACCCTGAGGACATCATGGTGCTGGTAGATGGACTTCTGTGACCCCTATTTCTGCTGGGATAGTCTCAAAGTCACCTCTGAGAAAGTGCTGGGCCATGGTTTTCAGGCACCATTCCAAAGCAGCGCGCTTGGGGGATGTGCACTTGCACACCTTGCCCAGAAGACCCCCCGCGGAGGGCTGGTTGTTCCTCATTTTTTCCTTCTACTTCCTCTTCCCTGCACTTCGTCACTGTTGCCCTGCCCTTTGGGGCCTCGCTGTCTGCATCCTTCCCCCTCCATTTTGCATTTTCCAATGTCATGGTGTTTCCTTGTACTCAGCATCACTGCTCACCACACCCTCCTTCAGCCACTGAGTAATGGTCACACCAAAGATGCTGAAAGAGGTAGAAGAAATCCTTCATTTTTCAAAGAGAAATGAGAACAAAATCCAACTGGGGAGAATAGCTCTAAGTAGTTTCTCCCTCCTAAGAGATGTGGGTGGAAGGGGATGTCTGGGGATTTTTCCCGCCCTACACCATGTTGCCTTGCATGGAAAGGTTTGGTGCAAGGTTGGGGGAGCCTGGTGCTGTGCAGCATCTGGCTGAGGCTGCATGTGAATTTCATCTAGTATGGTTCAAATCACCATTCTGGGTGAGTCTGGCAGTACACTGGGTCCAAAGCAGGCAGAGTCTTCATGCTGGCCTCTATCTGCCAGCTGTCGTGGCAAAACAGATGGCTGGAGCCGTGTCACTGGAGCTGTGCACTGGGGACATATGGCAGTGATGCTGAAAATAGGTGAGAACCCCCTCTTGGACTGATATTTGCAGCGCATATGTGTCTGTGTGCGTACATAACTTGTCCCACACATATATATTGCCTTATATAGCTAGAAAGCTTGAAATTAGATGGAAATGTTGCTAGAGTCTGTCTGTTCCTTCCTCTTTCCATCTGGAGGTGATCATTTTCCCTCTTCTCTCTTTACTACCAGCCACTGGTGGGCAAACAGCAGCCTATGAATGCTGAATACAAACCTGCATCCTTTGTGGGATAAAACCAACAGGCTTCAAGAAAACACAGTATTTCCCTAGATCAGTTGGGCAGCATTAAACTTTGCTCTTATTACTTAGTCTAGATCAATATTGTCAGTGTCCCAAATAGAGCAGCAAGGTTTCTTTTCTTCCTAGGTTCCTCTCCTCTCCTCTCCTCTCCTCTCCTCTCCTCTCCTCTCCTCTCCTCTCCAATTGCTGGAGGGACAGGAGTTTGAAGTGATTTGTCACTTCCAGGACAGAAACAAGGAGGAGCAGAAAGGCAAGGAAGTGGCAAGTTCAAAGTGAACCCAAGGAAGTGGCTCTTGCCCAACGAAGCATTGGAACTCCTTGCTGCAGGATGCTGGGCAAGCTGAACATTTGCATGAGTTTAAAAAGCAGCTGGGTCTATTCATGGAGGAAAAATCTCTCACAGGCTATTAGGGGTGAAGATCCTAGGACTGGCTCAGGAAGCCCTCAGGCACAAATGGCACAAGGGCGGAAGATTCACCCACAGTGCCTGCTGCTGGCTGCACTCATAGGCAGGTAATCAGTTTGGGTGGGCTTTTTGCAGCCCTATAACATGGCTGGATTTCAAGTGCCCTTTAGGGCTCCCAGTGCTGTTCAACTGGCTAAGACACCTACTAAAGGCATAATTTAGCAGAACATCTTGCTGGAAAAGTGAAGTGTGACAGACCAGAGCTGTGAATCCCCCCTGGATTTGCAGGAGCTGAGAGCACTCATGATGTGGGGAAGGAGTGAGGCACAGAGGACCACCAGAACCCCAGGGCTTCTCCTCTTGCATCTTATTTAATAATTCTGCTAGCCTTGTACCTGCCATCGTGGCCAAAGAACCAGGGCGGGTTCACCCCATGTATCTGTGTGACACTGCCAGACACCAAACCCACTGCCCCTCTGGACAGTACAGAGGGCAGTCCCAGTTCTCAATGGCATGGAATGACATGCATGGTCACTGCTGTTCCACAGCTCAGCTACAGACTGCTGTTATATTCATAGAAATTAGGGGAGGATTTGTCATTCATAGTCTGCCTGTGCGCCTGACACGATGTATAAATAGGTTATAGTCACACTTATATAACACTGTCTTATTCATAATCTTAAGCCCACGGGAAAAATGTCTCTCCCCTAATGCTTTCTTCTCAGCAAAAATCATCATTCAAAGCCCAGCTTCAATCCTATCACAGAGGCACGATGCTTAACGAAACACCGAGAGGTTCCAGTAAGGCATTTCTCTTTCAGTTTACAAACAGCACTGTCCCCAAAGGAGGGATCTGCAGGGATCTGCATGCCTGTGATGAAACAGTGCACTGGGGCCAGGGAGCTTTCTGCAGCAGCCCCTGGGTTCTCCACCACGTGGGATGAATGTGTGCTAAAGGCAAAATACCACAGGTTGGGTTAAAGCACCACGTGCCTTCCTGACTTCCACCTGAATAACTCCCAAAGCTGATCCGTTGCACTGAGGAGGAGGGCATCAAACTGCTTCCAGGCATTCACTCCCCTAGCTCTGCTGTGCTGCCGAATTCAGCAGCCAAAAATACGAGTTTAATCCCCACAGCAAGCACTTGGAATTTTGGGATTAAGATCCCTTGCGCTTGTTCTCTCCACCTCGCTCATACATCTGTTTTATAACCCATGCTAACCTCTCAGCGCTGCAGTTGGATCCCCCAGCACCTCTTCACCGAAGAAAAAGCACAGGGGCTTGGGGAGGCAGACCCTCTCCCGCCCAGCTCTAATTAAGAGCCCGATCTAATCACCCAGAAGAAGCTATATCTTCTTCACACCCTGCTCACATTCACAGACCCTCCTGGCTTTCAGCTTGCATTTTCTCACTGCTTTGAGCTGCATGGACTTTGGCAGGAAGGGAGGAGGCAGCAGCAAAAGGCAGCAAGGGAGAGAGGAAACCAAACCTGAAGCAGAAAATGGCCTGCGCCACTTTGCATCCAGCTCATTTGAGTGTGTCCTGCCCTGATCAGATTTGCATGGGCACAAACCAGCTGCAAACCCCACTGCTGTAAGAAGGGTTCCTTTGCTCTCAGCCATGAATGCTGCTTTGTCGATCTCCTCATCTATATCAGATCAGGAACACAGCAATTCATCTCCTCCCTGCTTGATTTACAGCTGATTTCTCTGTGAATATAAACCCTCCATCAGCTATCGCAGGGCAAACTTGAGGGTGCTTGTTCTTCCTGAGGTATTGTTTGTAGGGCAGTTTGCTGGAGTGGGGATTATAAACATCAGTATTGACAGAGAGCAGAGAAAGCAGACCTGATGTTTTCCAAGTGCTGTCAGAGGTTTTAAGGCTGTTACTTGGGGGCTGAGGCAACAAAGGTCATGGTACTTTAAGCAGCTCTTTGCAGCTCAGTGTGGAGGAGAAGGGATAGGAGGAGGGGGGATGATTTGTGACATCTGCAGATCTGCGTTTCAATAACAGCAGGGCCATGCAGCAGGCACAACCTGGGCTGGGCAGGTCCACCCAGTGCCAGCACAGAGGGTGCAAGTGGGGCCACATGGTGACCTGTGCTCAGGTGCTCCCTCAGACCCGGGTTATCCCGCTGGCAGCAAGGCTCAGGCAGCTTGGTTCTTTCACAGCTGAGAGAGAGGAAAGCACTGGAACTGAGAATTATCCCCTCCTCCACCTCCTTGTCCAACCTTGCATCATTTTCCCTTTAGCCTCCCTAGACAGGTTCATTACAATTCCCCTCCATTAATATGCAAATATGCCCTAAAGAAAAAGAGTGCATGGATTTATGAACATGACTCCATTAACCCTTCCACTGCTGCACTGCCCTTTGCTGATGGGAGGAAGATTTCCCCACCTAGAAAAGTTGCAGGAAAGAGAGATGGCCTGAAATGAGCACATCACAGTGCTGCATGAGGACCAAAGGGAGTTGAGACATGGGGCATGAAGTAGCAGGCTCCAGGACCCCACAGGCTCAGGAGCCCGGGGAGAGCCATGGAGCCTGGGGCCACCTGGGGAATCACATCTCTGCATCTCTCTGAGCAGGAAAAGCGCTGAGAAAGCCAAACAAATCGGTATCAATTGGCTGGCAAATTTACAGCCTGCCTCTAATTTGTTTTCTGCTGCATGGTGAGACAAGGTGTAAATTCCTCATCCTTATTTTGTGGTACATATTGACATTTAATCATCCAAATATATGCCTCTTTGACAACTCAGTTCCCTTGAGCCTCCTTCCACAATCCCTTCTGGCTGGGGCCCTGTAAAAGGTGATTCTTTGAATCTGCTGGGAAGGAAATGAAGGAATCCTTCCCCTTTTCCCTCTCTCCTCTTCCTTCTCTTTTCTCCCTCCTCCCTCCTCCTTTTCTCTCTCCCCTTTTTCCCCATCTCTCATTGTTTTCCAGCAGGGTATGTTTCAGTTTGCACCATATGGATGTCCTTCACTAGGAATATGAGCTTTCACACGCTTCCAAGGTTGCAAAGTCAGGAAATGAAGCTGTGCGGACATTTCCCCTCCCTCCCTCCCCCTTTCCCCAAGCCCTCCCTTCCCCTTTCCTCAGGTAATTGCATTCCTTCTCTTTTACCGTGGTTTCTGCCTCGCAAGCTTTTCTGATGGTTCTTGCTCGTCTCACTGCAGTGCCTCCACAGACAAAATTAATTAACTAGATTTCCTCTCAAGCTAATTGCGCCAAGGGAGATCCCTGCGACGGTGGATCTCCATCAGACACCCATGCACATGCACGCATATCATTTCTCTGTTCTGAAACAGTACCTTCCATTGGAGCTCACCTGAACATCCAGAGATGGACAGTCCCAATTCCCCCCTCCTGTACCAACGCTCCCTTTCTCTCTCAGAGTTGGGCTCAGCTGCATGGGATGTCAGGCTCTGGCTCCGAGGACATCTGCTCTGTACCCTTACTTAGGCAATGTTAGTATAAAGAAGAATGCCTGCTGAAGTGTCGGTAGGAAGAGGTTTCTTCTTTCCATGTGTCTGATGCAGGTTGGAACAGGAACAAACTGAGCTCCCATCCCTGCTCTATTAGATAGCAGGCTCCAATGGGTTGGGGCAGCTTACTGGAGAAGGGCTGACACAGCACCTGAGAGCCAGGGGAGGGCACACACAGAGGGGGAAACCTGGCAGAGGACACACTGTAAGTAAGAGGCAGCACCAGGCCATGGGGTTGGTACCAGTTTGAAGCTTCCAACACGTGCAGTAGGCTAGGTTCACCCCAGGTAGAGATGCACAGCACGGTGTCATCTGCCCTGCCCTAATAAACAGTCACTGACACGCTGAGGAGGAGCAGGCTGCCTCTGTCTGGGTGCTGCCCTCTATGGACCGGGGCAGATGGGCTTGGAGAAACTGCAGGCCCTTCATCTGGCTCACCCCATTTCTAAGGCTGTATATCAGCACATGGAGCAGACTCTGGAGCAAACTGCCGTGGCCTGGTAGTGTCTCCTTTCAGGAAGTGCCCCAACTACGGCTTGAAATTGGGTTTTGCAGCATTGCTTTGTGGGGTGAGCAGCCTAAAAGGGGTACTGAGAGCAAAATGGCTGCGCGGTGCTTGGGAGATCCCCTTAGGGTCACCTCAGCGCTGGAAATCTGCTTCTTTTTCCCTACAATAGGGCTCCCCCATAAGGGAAATGGAACCTGAGAGTCCTCACAGCTGCGCTTCCTGGACGACTGTTCTTTCACCGGCACTTTCTGAAGGGGGTGGAGGGAAGCACGCTGGCGGCAGCGGTGTGCTCAGGGGGAGCCTTCAGCGGGAATCGTGCCTGAGAGCAACACGCGCCAACGGACAAAGGGAGAAGGCGCACGAGCGTGAGCGCGTGCCCTGAGGAGGTTGGTTGGTGCGTGTGCGTGCGCGCGCCACGTGAGAGTGACCCACCGAGGTGGGGGGACCCATGGGGTGACCCCCTTGCAAACCGGGGCCGCCTCCCGCTCCCAGCGCGGCTCCCCGCAACGCCCGCCCTCCCGCCGCCTTTCCCCATTCACAAAAACGCAGCGAAGATGGCGGGCCGGCGGCGAGCCCTTTTTTTGTGAATGGAGGCGGTGACGTCGGCCGCACCCGCGCGCCGCCTTCCCTCCATTCATACCCGCGGCGCGAGCCGGAGGGGCGGGGCGGCGCGGCGGGGTAGTAAAGGTTGGGCGGCGCGGGGCTGCGAGCGGCGGCCGGAGCGCGGAGCGGGGAAAGGCGGCCCCGTCATGGTGGCCCCGGAGGGGCTGCGGGAGATGGAGGGCAGCGCGCTGCGGCGTCTGGTAGGACGGGAGGAGGCGAGCGGCGGACGCTGCCTGCTGCTGGACTGCCGGCCCTTCCTGGCGCACAGCGCCGGCCACATCCGCGGGGCTCTCAACGTGCGCTGCAACACCATCGTGAGGCGGCGGGCCAAGGGGGCGGTCAGCCTGGAGCAGATCCTGCCGGCGGAGGGCGAGGTGCGGGCTCGGCTGCGCGCCGGGCTCTACACCGCCGTGGTGCTGTACGACGAGCGCAGCCCACGCGCGGAGGCCCTGCGGGACGACAGCACCGTGGCCCTCGTGCTGCGCGCGCTCCGGCGCGACATGGCGCGCGCCGACATCCGGCTGCTGGCAGGTAAACGGGGGGGGGGGGCGAACGAGGGGATCGGCGCGGAGGGGGAGGCCGCCCCCACCTCGTGCGGCTCTGTCCCTGGGACCAAACGGACGCTTTGCCGCGTCCCCTCGCCGTGGGGAAGGCCTCGGGAGGCCCCGGTGCTTCTGCGGCGAGAGTCGGTGCTGAGGGTCAGGGTGGGTGTTAGGAGAAATTCCTTCTTCCGAGGAGTGGTGACGCGTTGGCACTGGCTGCCCAGGGAGGTGGTGCGGTCACCGTCCCTGGAGGTGTTCAAGAAACGTGGAGATGTGGCACTGAGGAACGCGGTCAGTGAGCATGGTGGGAATGGGCTGGGGGTTGGACTGGACGATCTTAGATATCTTTCTAACCTTAATGATTCTATTCTTTCCCATGTTCTTTGCATGGGAGGCTGTGAGCAACCAGGGCTGCTGGGCTGGAGGATCCTTGTGAGGCTCTGTAGAGAAAGGGTGCTCAGTGGTTTGATTCTGACTCTCTAAGAGTGAGTCTGTTTCATGGTTTACTCACAGCAGCAGTGAGAATGCATGTGCGCAGAGCAGCAAACCATTAGGAGGTTTTGATGGATGGAGCAGGAGCACAGTGAGGGCTCATTGAGAACCTGCTTTGGGTGTTCAACCGTGAGTTATCGCTTTGCTGGGAGCTGAAAGCGCTTGGGAGGGTCCTGGGCAGCCTGACCCAGAGAGTGGCAACCAGCCCATGGCAGGGTGTTAGAACTGGATGGCCTCTGAAGTCCCTTGCAACCTAAGCCATTCTGTTGTTCTATGATGCCCCTGTGGTTCTCAAGCAGGGTTGTTTGGGGTTAGTAATTCCTTATTTCTAAGAGTGAGATCTCAGTTATTTTGAGGTATGGGCCCTTAGAGTCTCAGCCCTAACACTAGAAGCCTCCTGCTTGCTTACCACAGAAATGCTAAAAAGATCCTGCTTGCTCCAGTTTTCTAAGAGTTGCACAAATCTGGCACTGTGTGTGTCCAAAGGCAAATTTATTGGGTAGCACTTTGCTAAACGGCCCTTCAGTCTGATGAGGAGCACTGAAGAGAAATCTTCCCTGTTGGAAGGGTCCCTTTGCTTTTCCCAGGAGGAAGCTCATTTTTCTACACGACCCTGGGCAGCTTTTCCATCTTATAGTATCACAGAACAGCTTGGGTTGGAGGGGACCCTAGAGTTTCCAATCTGCTGCTGTAGGCTGGTTGCAGGACTGCAAAGGGCTTTCAGGTTCTGGAAATGCAGCCTCTGCAAACTGACCTTCTTATGTGAGAGAGGTGATGCACATTTACCGGTGTGTACATTTTCCTGCAGAAGGGGCTGGAATCTTTCCTTGTGGAAGGGAAGAAAACCATAAAGGACATTACTGAGGGGCTCCTGAGGTGCTTTGTCAGATAAGCTTGCATCCACTTGAGAGCCAGAGTTCTCATTTCCATTGCTCTTGGGAACATCCAAGCTTGTTCTGTGTCAACTTAGAGCTACAGCTGGTATAAGGAATGCATCCTGCAGCGTGTGCTCTGCCAGGTTCAGGTTGGTGAGCAGCAGTCCTGCACTTGGAATGAATCTTCAGCAGCTCTCCTGGGAGACAGTGCTCCATCTGGCAAGATTCATGGCAACACTGAAATCCCTGACTTCTGTTGGCTGTAAGGTTCTACATCAGCCAACAAGGATTTCAGCCTTGTTGATTTGATTTGCGTGAGGACAGGAAATTTGCCCAGAGGTGTTTATCTGCTGTCCTGGGAAGTCAACAGGTGGCAGCTCTGTTGGATCTTCCTCGTTGGGAGGCACAAGGTCACCTCCAATATCTCCTTGGCAGCTGCTCAAAGCAGCAAGCAGCTCTTCCACAGGCACTTACCTCTCTGTTCAGCCCACCCTGAGTCCTTGGGAGGCAGGAAAGGCTCTCTGCAGACTGGCTTTACTGTGGGTTAACTTCTACGGCCTCCTGCCTTTTGGGCTGTAGGCACTGGGATTGAGGGAACCTCTCTGCATTTTGTATCTGAGAAAGTAGAGAATTGAACAATATGTGGTGCAGGAGGGCATTGGAGTTGCAGGTCTCTGGCAACATACCCTCTCTCCATTGTCTTGGACTACAACCTTGGCATCAACCCTTAGGTTTTGGCTGGCTGTGTCCTAGAGCAGAGGTTTTGGGCAGCTAGAAGCATTGGAGAGCTGAGGCCCATGGGAATGGCCCAGCCCAGGGGCTCCCTACTTGCTGCCAGGAGCCTGGTTGCTCTCCTCAGGGCAGCAGGCTGCTCTCCATCCCTGTAGCATCATCTAGTGGCCAAGGGCACTCAGAATACATTGGCTCCTGCTGTCCCGCAGCACTGTGAGCATGGCTGTAACACTCCTCCGGGTCTCTCTGTTTACAGGAGGTTACGAGCGTTTTGCCTCAGAGTATCCTGAATTCTGTGCTAAAACCAAGACCCCGACCAGCATTTCACCCCCCAGCAGCGCCGAGTCCCTGGATTTGGGCTTCAGTTCATGTGGGACCCCCCTTCATGACCAGGTATGTCCACATTGCAACACGGCCTTCCTGCTGCCCCTTCTCAAGTCTTCCTTGGGCCTGTAAAGTTATCCAGTTCTGTGCTCATAATCTGTTTTTTCTCCATCACAGGGTGGCCCTGTGGAAATCCTTCCCTTCCTCTACCTTGGCAGCGCCTACCATGCGGCGCGACGGGACATGCTGGATGCACTGGGCATCACAGCCCTGCTGAACGTCTCATCTGACTGCCCCAACCACTTCGAGGGGCACTACCAGTATAAGTGCATCCCTGTGGAAGACAACCACAAAGCTGACATAAGCTCCTGGTTCATGGAGGCAATTGAGTACATCGGTAAGTGCCCATTTAGAGAAGCCAGGCTGTGGTTTGCACGCGGCCAGAGGAGGCCACGAGGTAGGTCCCAAGGACTGGAGCTTTAGGCTCCATCCCTGGAGGTGCTCAAGGCCAGGTCAGATGAGCCCTGGGCTGCTTGATGTGGTGGGCGGCAACCAGCCCACAGCAGGGGGTTGGGCGCAGGCAGACTCTGAGGTCCCTTCCAAGCCACGTGTGGGTGTGATGTCGGCCATCTTATGGCGGGTTGGCCAGGGGCTGGGCCTCATTGGAAGGGTGCAGGTCTCACGTGTCACTCTCTGTTGCCCTCCAGACTCGGTGAAAGAGTGCTGTGGCCGAGTCCTTGTCCACTGCCAGGCCGGCATCTCCCGCTCAGCCACCATCTGCCTGGCCTACCTGATGATGAAGAAGCGCGTCAAGCTGGAAGAGGCCTTTGAGTTTGTCAAGCAGCGCCGGAGCATCATCTCTCCTAACTTCAGTTTCATGGGGCAGCTGCTGCAGTTCGAATCGCAGGTCTTGGCCACCTCATGCGCAGTGGAAGCTGCCAGCCCCTCAGGGACACTGCGGGAGCGGGGCAAGACCACTTCTACCCCTACCTCCCAGTTTGTCTTCAGCTTCCCCGTCTCCGTTGGTGTCCATGCCACCCCCAGCAGCCTCCCATACCTGCACAGCCCCATTACCACGTCACCCAGCTGTTAGCTTGGGGCTAAGGCCAGCCAGGCAGGTAGCACAGAGGGGCACAGAGCCCCGGGATGTTAAGCAATAGTGCCGGACACTGCCACTGACCCTGGACTCAATGTCTTTTTCATAGAGCAATTTCTTACCTCATCTCGTACTCTTTTTTTTTTTTTTTTTTTTTGCTTTTTATGTTGTGAAAACCACAAACCTTGATGTTGTCCAGGCTCTGTTTTGGGGGAAGAAAAAATAGTGTACTGGGTTTCCTGAAGTGCCTGGTCTGCATCTCTTCCCATCTCTACTTTATTACCTTGTTTTTCAGGAAGAAAAAAAAAACAACAAAAAAACCCCCCTCCCTTTCCATCCTGTTTCTGCTCCCAGTTCATTTGGGTGTTGACTTGGGTTGAAAAGGAAGCATAAGCTATTTCTGTTGCACAGCACTTTCCCCCCCCTTTGTACAGAGGGACACTGGTGAGTGCGGTATGTGCTGCATTCCTGAGCCAGGCACAGTGACCAGCAGTGCTGCAATAGGGCCTCAGGGTGATTGCAGGGAGCTTCAGGTCACCTGCTGTGCTGGCTTCTGGGGGACAGCAGCCTCTGGCTGGGAGGCAGCATGGATGGAGAGATGCAATCCTAAGTGACGCTTGTGTGTGTGTGTGTGTGTATATGTACCTGTGTCTTTAAGTCTCCCCAGTTCCCATAAAACTTGTGTCAAACCTGTAGTTTAAAGAAGAGAAAGAAGGGGTAAGGACAGCAATAGAGGCTGCTGATTACTCTTGACCTGTTCCCTCCCTACCATCCTATGGCTGCTCTTCCCAAAGAAGCAGTGTAGGACAGGACTGGACTGTGATATGGAGAGAAGCAGAGGGGGAAGAAGAGGTGCAGAGGTGTCCTCCATCTCACTTTCTGCACTCCAGGACCAGCATCTGCCACAGCCTGAGCTCTGCCAAGCATTCAGCCACCTGCACTGGGCTGCAAGGTCCCACACACCCAGGTACCTGCACTGTAGCCTTAGGCTCAAGCCCAGAAAATGCTTCATCCCCAATCCCTGTGTAGCTTTACCACTCTCCATCTTCCCATCCCACACCAATACAAAATGCCTGTGTGGCTGATGTACATATGTATGGTTTTGTTCCTTTTATTATTATTTTTTTTTTTTTTTAGAAATCAACTTTTTATTTATTGCCCAAGGGAGAAAAATTGTTTGGAGAAAATAATAATAAAACACTTTTCAACAGCTGTGGCTGAGATCAGGTTTGTCTGGGGGCCCAGAGAATCACAGGATGGCTTGGGTTGGAAGGAAACTGAAAGCCCACCTAATTTCAACCCTCTGCTGTGGGCTGGTTGTCCCCTTATCACATCAGGTTGCCCAGTGCTCCATCCAACCTAATCTTGAGCACCACCAGGGATGGGGCATCCACAGCCTTTCCTCCCAACAACAGGTGGAGCAAACACTCAGCTTTTACAGAGCAACTGTTAAAAATGTATTTATTGAGTTTTAAACTATTACAAGTATTGCAGATCAGACATTTAGCCAAGCACATTTATAGATCAAACTTGGTTGTTACAACAAGGTTACCTAAAGTCCACCATGTAGACAGGCTGAGAACCTGCCCATCATCATCTTTTACAGAGAGGGTAAAGGAAGAAATAAATAAATGCTATCCCAGCTCCAGGTGGTCAGCCACCAAGAGAGGAACAAAGGACTAGCTGTGAAGACAAAGTTATATAAAAGTCTAAAAACTCAACCCCAGGTACATTGCTGTTTGGGGTGGCAGAGCAAGTGATCAGAAATGGAGGTGCACAAGCTCACGGGACTGTGGCACAGAAATCCCCACTTCGATTTCCAAAGCTGAAGCAAGTTCCACAGATGTTAAGAAGAAACAGTGCCAAAATTACCTTGTAATACAGTTACTCTAATCAAACTACATTAGTCATCAGCACAATGGAACCAACACTAAGAATTGCCACCAATAGGCTCGGTATGACAGAACTAGATAGATCAAAACCAGTCTGCTAACACAGCCTGATGGGCGCATGCGTTCATTTCACTGCAACGCATGGGCTCCTCTTGCTCCCTGCTGACTCACTCACTTTCCTTCAGCAGTGCTCACAAGCACTGCCCCAACCCCCACAGGTTGCAGGCAATGAGCTCTCCCCTGTTTCCAAAGCGCCTCTGACCACCAGCAGGTTCCAGTCCATAGATTCCCACATCAGTTGGTACCCAGGGCTAAACTGAATCTGCACTCCCCCCTGTCCTACCCAGAAGTGTGTCAGCTTAGCTTGAAATGACTGAAACACACACCAGGCACACATCCTTTTTGATATCAGTTAGATTTTCTAGGGTCAGGAAGTATGGGAATGGTGAAATTCCATTAAGAATAAATTCACACGCTCCCTGACTTTCTGCTTCTGAGAACAATCACAATATTCAAAACTCATCTGCCTACTTTGAGCTTGGGACCATTTCTTTTTCCCCATCTTCGGAAAAAAAAAATTGGTAGAAGAGTTTGCAGGTAAGGAAATTCCTGCTACACAACATGGTGGGATTTGATCATATCACTTGCAAACACTCAAAACAGAGGTTAGAAAAAAACGATCCTGATTCCTTGACTACAGAACAGTAGTGGCTGGAAAACTAGCAAACCAGTACAACAGTCTACAGCAGTTTTCACGGAGCTGGGATCAAAGATTGGTGGAGAGAAGTAAGGAAGAGAAAGAAAGATGTACCACGCTGAGATGCTGTACTCTGGTTTTAATTCTGACAAGTTTTGCTGGCAGCGTTCAGACTGCAATGCCACCCTGTGTCATGGATACAACCTCAGCCCTGGAGAGCCAGAACCTCCCGCTTCAGACTCGGTGAAGCGCCGCTGTCTGCTCACTGAGGCCCTATCACAGCTGTTTCAAAGCACTCCTCTAAGGGTAAAAGGCACCAGCTCAGGACAAGCACCATCCCCTCTGCAAGGCACCACATTAATCCCACAGGGAATGGCTCTGCCTGGAGCCACTGAGAGGTGCCAGGCTCCCAAACCTGGCTTAGCCCAGCACCTTCCTGCATCCTCACTTCTATCATGCCTCTGTTGGTGATGCGGTGCTGCAAACAAGCATCCCATCACCAGGGGACAGCCCTGCTCAGGATGAGGCACCCTGCCAAATCCTATTTCTGGAACTAGGAGCTCTTACATCAACTCCCTCAGCTAAAGCAGCAGCAACCCTACTGCAAACCAAACAGTGTCAGCAGCAGCTCAACCACCGCCAGCTTTTCCATAGGTAACAGACACTGATGGAAAGATCCTCACCATGTTCTGAGCCACAAGAGGACACACACACACACACACACACACACACACGCAGACGCACACACACAACTTTGGCCAGCAGAGGCACACGCTAGTCTGCACAGCCCACCAGACTGTGATGTCCCTCTGTGCTGGCTACGGATGGCCATGGGACCGTTATGAGACAAAAGCCACTGCAAAATCATTTCTTCACACAGCGCCTTTTACTCTGCACAGAACACCAGATACGTAACATGGGCAGTTTCCAGATACCGAACAGTGTATTTTTGTACTCCAGAACTTCACAGCTCTTGAAGAAACCCAGATTTTGTTCAATTAGCACACAGGAAACAACAAGCAAGAACAAAATCTGGTGCGGGCCTGGTGGGGTTTTGTTTTTAGGTTTGTTCTTGTTTTTCAAAGATGTAAAGCTTTCAACTTCCACACACACATTAACTATTCTGCTCATCTACGCAGCACAATTCATTTTTTTAATCACTATGTCTAATGGGGATGGCGAGCCACACTCACCCTCATCACTATCTTGAAACCCTAGTGTAGATAGGCACATCCCCTACTCCATTCTTAACTAAATTAAAAACAAACCCCAAACTTAAATGATGAATACAAAGCTTCAAAGCCTAGTGGTGATCTCTGCAATTCTAACACTACTAAACAAGTAGCCAAAATACAACCATACGACTGTGTCAATGATGTCTGATTAAAAGGACAACTAGGCCAGAGCCTGGCTTGGACCGCGAAGCTGATTATTTCATCAGGTCACAAAATGAAGTGAAAACCATAGATCCAGTGCCAGCTCGAGAGAAATAAAACCCAAAGCTCAAGATCTGCTGCAGTATTGCTATTTCTAAGGTTTTCTTTATAGATATTACAGAGTGAATGTGCAGGCAGCCAGAATGCATCAGATGACTGATTTTACAGTGGGTGCAATTCCTCCAGGAGGATAACTTGCTTCAACACTAAAGTTTTAATGCTAAAAATGAAAATTCTGTGTCTTAAAGCTGAAAGTGAAAACTCTGTTTTATCCAAACACCCCGAGCAAACCCCACTGGCAGGGAGTACACCTTGTTACAAACTGAAAGCATGGTATTCTGTCATTCCCTCACTTAAAGAGTGATGAAGCTGGAATGCATGAACTGGATCATCAGCTTTTCAGCAGTGCCAGTCGATAGGGAAATGGACAGCCTGTTCATGGGAACATTTTACCTTCAGCCATGATGTGCTCGATGCTGGAAAACATCTCATATTGATGGTTTAAAAACAAAACCAAAACTACTAATAACGGCTTGACTTTCAACCTTCTCTGAGGTTGTAAAAACAACTCAAAAGAAAAAAAAAAAAATTGATTTATAGTTTTGTTAAATCCGTATTGTTCATGAGGGAGACTTCCAAGTTGTCTGATGCTGTGCTATGCAACACTGAAATATAACTTTCTCCTACCCAGCAAAATAAACCCAGGAACTTGCACGGAAGGGGGTTAGGGTGAGTACATCCCAGCTCTGTCCTCTGGTATACCTGCGAGCAAATTGACTTCCCAACTGATCTTTTTAAAAAAGTTTTCCAAATAAAGATGTAATACACGTATTTTAAAAAATTATTTTTGTAAACCACTTAAGCTGTTCAACAACCACAATGTCAAACAGATGTAACACGAAACTGCTGTAACACACTCTCCCTTACCAGTCTGAGAACCATCTTCTGTGTCTCATATAGAGGGATGTGACCCAGGTACATCCTTGCATGTGTGGTCTTCTGACTTGTCAACTATATCCCAACAAAACCCTATGCCACTGTAAGGGGAGAGTGTTTCACAAACTGCACACACTTGATAGCAGCCTTATAAAATGTTCTTTTAGAGATATCAGCAGAGGACATTGACCTGCTGTATCAAGTCCTTTCAAGCACAAGAGTTGGTTTGACACTTCTGTTGGGTTTCCCCAGAAAATTCATGCAGACAACTCAGCAAACCAAAATGTGATTTGTTTCCACTCTAAAGTAACACTCACATATCACTATCATTTGCTCAGAGGTGTGCAAAAAAACCCTTATCTTGAAGAACTGGACCTAGCCCCTTCTCAGATGAATTTGATATTGCATTGTTAATGGTTTTAGTCAACTTGACTTTGTGCAAAATACCTTTAAGTAGGTTCTGGCTCAACTCCAGAATACAAAAGGAAAATAAATAGCTGAGACTTTCTGAAAACATAAAATGAATGCTGCATGCTGAAAGGAAAATTATGGACTTAATGCAGTTTATCTGCAAATAAAGTAAGTAAAACAGTAGTGTCTGAAATTTTAACATGTGAGATGGCCTTGATAAAGATTTCTGTTTGCACAATGTTCTCAAAGTCTAGATCAAAACAACATTATTTTGCACATGGTAATGGTAGAGACTAAGAGCCTGAGATGCATTATTAAAAGGCAGTCTCTTGTAAACCTTCCTCAAAAGGAACAATATAGCAGTTGAGTATGCAAGAGTTACTCTTATCATATTCATCAAGACAGCAATGCTTTATAAAAGACATACAGCTTATTTCCAGATTAAGAATTTTATATGATACTGATATCCTGAACACATATCCACCCAGTCCAAGATTGAAGTCGCATCCTTCTTCACTGTTCTGCAGCTACTAGGTCTTTTGCTCTGCTGCTGTTCCTGTCTGTGAAGGAGCTTCTGGTTTCACAATCTGGTATGTAATAAGATATTCTGGATATGCCTAAAAGTCAAGAAAAAAGACTGTTTTACAGAAGGGTACACTCAGTAACTTCACATTTTGGATTTCAAATGATGATTAGGAAGGGCAATGCAAGAATCAGCTCTGTGTTAAAGAATGCAAAAGAAAATGCAGATTTCAGGCAGCTGAATGAAATTAACAAATCCAGGGAAGGTTCCTTAGGATACAAAGCACGTATTTTCTGCTCTGAGGATAATTAAGCAGAGGAACAAGCTACTCAGAGAAACTCTGAAGCATCATTCTCTTTCATGTCCTACCTGGTCAAAGCCTTCAGCAATCTGCTGTGCAAGAAAGGGTGAACAAGAGGTTGCTTTAGATGACTACCCAAGGTTTTTTCCAACTTGATTTTATAATCTTTGAATCATCCAAGGCAGTGAGCAAAACATTCTTCTAGGCTAAGAGCCTCTGCTGAGTTACTCAGAATAAAAATCAGCTCCTGAAGACTGCTGTGCTATTTCTGTTGCCATAAGGGGAGACAGGGATATTGCCACAGCTGGGAATCCACAGGTAAAAACTCAGAATACTCACTATCTATAAAACCCCAGAAATGCAAATGTTCTTGTTACTGCAGTAATGTCACTTAAATGCAGTGGGAGAAACAGGATATACTCACAAAAACTACATCTCTTAATAGGCTCTGCTCAGTGCCACAGAGGAGGAATGAGGCCATTTTCCACAATGTGGATCAGAGAAGCTCAGTGGAAAGGAGCAGCACTTCCTGCCTCAATACAGTTTACTGTTTATTTTTACAATTAAGTGAAAAAATCCAAGAGAGCCCATCTGGAGTGGAAAATCATTTATATCCCTTCTGAAACTCCAAGCTCTGTTAGTCGTCACTAGCCACCTACCTGTTCTCCTCTATAGATAACATATTCAGCATATGCAAGTCCATTCACACTTGGCCTGCCAATAACTGAATGGTGTCCTGGAGGGGCGTGTGCCATCTTCATGGTACTGAACTGAAGAAAGGATTTTCCAAGGGTCACTCTGCAGAAAAGCATTTGTCTAAAACGAAAAGAGAAACACCGTGTTAACATTTCTGACAGACGTAAGCTTCCAGAATGATTTCAGACTTCCATTTGGTATAATTTCTCAAAGGTTTTTGGAGAAGCAGTTTTAGAAACCAGTTCTAAAGCTGTGTCTAAAAATTCCCTCTTTTCTTGACATCCAGAAGGGAAAACACATGCTTTGTATAGCTGTTGCATGGAGGCCTGCTCTAGTTCATTTTCTATAAAGCTGTTGTACAAAACTGAAACTCTTCTAGTTCCAACCAGCAGGGTGAGTGTCAAAGCATGAAAAGCACACCGATCTACTTCAGTACAAAACAAAGCTGTGATTAAGTCCTGCTCACTACCTCCAAAATTATCTGATCTGTAGGACCAAACCATACTGCTGATCACCACTTAGCAGTGCAGTTTTGTTCTAAGATTGCCTGCAGTTTAATTGCTTTTTTTGTCTGACTCCTCATTTTCAAACTTGCTATTTCAAGTCTCATTCCTGAGTCACCACTCACTTTGATTTATACCCACTCTGACCTTTCTGTGGGACTCACATTTATGTCTGCTTCTGTTCAGCCCCAACCAACGGAAAAAGTGCATTTTCCCCACCATGACAGAACTCAACTGGCTATTCTTTCCCCACAATTCATCCTATGCCAGGGTCATAAAAACCAGGACAGCTGGAGTTATACCTACAAGGAACTCTGCTGGAGACATACCTGTGGCAGATGTAACAGGATCTGTCTTTGTGTGTGGGACAGCCTGTTCCTCCTCCTATCCCATACACATATTGGTTGCTCTTTGAAGAGTTCTCTGCAAAATAAATTCCAGCTCCAAACATTCCTCCAATGTACGCATGCCTTTCATCAAATCCTTTGTGAATGATAGCATTAATAAAAGGAGACCCTAAAAAAAAAAAAACACAAAAAGAAGCGTTATCACACAGCTGTTAAGACCTGTAGTAACTTTGGGCTTTATGTCAAGAGGAGCTTTTTCTGCCTCAGATAGATCATTAAATACCACAAAGTGTGCTCAGTCAGCTGGAAGGGGGCGATACCCAGCAGGATGCAGTGATGTGTGGGATTTATCATTCTATACCAACAAAATCCCACGTGTGAGTCACATCTTACTCAGTTACAGATCTCATTAAGTGGCCTTCCCACTCCCTCCTCACATTTCAACACAATTTATCTTGTCAGTGCACACTTTCTTCAGCAGCCAGTACTCTCTAATAAAGGGCATATTTATCAGGACAATCACACCCTAAACCAATTTCCTACACAGAATCATAGAAGGTGCTATGTCAGGAGTCATTTGCACTAGGCAGTTGTCATTTGCAGGCATTTCTGGATGCTTCTGGAGAACATCCTGCTTAAGCTCATGGTTAGTTTTGATTCCTTTCCCTCATGGCTACCTGAAGTGCCAGGGAAAAATGCTTTTTAGTATGTGCTGCTCCCCTTTTTCAGAAGATAACCTGCATTTCTCACAGCAGTGTACAGTCCCCCCAGTAGTTACCATCAGTTTTAATGGCAATGGCTGAGATACAGCATTTTATAAATGTATTTTGTACCTAGTGGAGCGTTACGGATTGCACAGAATACCTTCACCACCCCCACACCCATGCATTTTTAGCATAGAAAAACAACTATTGTACAGGATGGCAAAAACAGCCACACTAACAATGTCTATGGGTTCCTGTGTGCTTCTGGTTTCCTTTTTTTTTTTTAATACCAGTACATACAAACCGTTATCACTTCATTACCATGAAACAACATGCGCTCATTGTGATGGTTATGATTCTCTTCTGAGACCTCCTTCTGCCTGTGACAGAATCTCTCCCGCAACTTTTTATTCACAACCTTTTGAATCTGCAGTGGAACAACAAGCATTAAGTATGCAACTCAAAATAAGTGAAATACGGTTTCAAAAAAGTTTGCAGAAATTCTACAGAGAAGCACAGCAAGATGCACAAATGGTACAAAAAAAGCCCACAAACCAAAGAAAACATGTCCCTTCTGAACATGCCCTTACAACCAAGTCAGGAACAGACGCTTCAAGATGTTCACATTTACTGTGAATTACAGCTTAAGTTCTCGGGTTCAAGGCAAGCTTTCAGGCTTCTCCCCTCAGACTAGGTAATACCATCACGAACTACAGACTGTCTGAAACTCGCTCCCTCCCTGCTTTGGCCTCTCTTGAACAGGCCTAGCTTTCTGAAGGTTTAAGTTTAATGTTCACTATCTGGTTGGTGGCAACCCTGCCCATGGCAGGGGATTGGAATTGGATGGCCATTGAAGTCCCTCCCAACTTAAACCATTCCATGACTTCTTTAGACTTCTTTAAAAGCACAAGTGGACACTTCTTCCTCACTCCATATGCCAAGCACACAATCAGTATAAATTTAGTACTCGGTGCTTGCTTTAACTCTGTAATTGGTTATCATACCAACAAAGAGCTCTAAGTTTAAAAGGTTGATCTGTTAAATCAATTCTGTGTGCTTGCATAAGTACCAACTTATTTTGCTACATTGAACTACAAGGCTTTGAAACTTACCCTGATGACATTGTACCTGTTGAAAATCCCACCAGCATTTCCACCATCCCTGTGCTCCCGGATTGTACTTTGCATCTACATTAATGAACACAACAGAATGTTCAGCACATAGAACTTGTTAGTAAGGAAAAGTAATCATGCAGCATCTGTCTTAATACATCACAGACAGCAACAGAATCTGGGTTGAAAATTAACTAAGAGGTGCCAAAAAAGTCAATTTTAAACAGAGATATACTTTTCTTCAGGCGCCCAACACACTATTCAAGCTTTATGGTACTGTTTGAGAAACTGAATGTCGCAATTATTCAATCTTATAATAAAAACCTACATAGGGAAGAGGATTGGCACTTGCTATCAACTTTACACTATTGGAAGACTTCAGATTAGAAAAAAATAACTCAAACAAAAAGATCACTTTGAAGTAATAACAAATGTATTTCTAATGACTATAGCTTGTATTTCTTAGTGATATGAACACTAAGTTTTCTTATGGCATTAGAAGGTTCTTAGAATTTCAACAATTTTACCATTTTTTTTTCCCAGTGGTATTTATACCCACAGCACCAATGTTTAGTAACAGCTCATCCCAATTTACTCTAGTAAACAAGTGACTCTTTCTGTCAGACATGATTATACAAAAAATCCACACAAACTCCAGTTTGCAGTTACTGATAAAAAAATATTCCAGGGTACTGGCAGCAATCCTTCTGTGCTACAAAGTAACATCATTACACAAGCAGCTGAAAGAACAATGAAGTGTTTATTTCAAACATAACTCTTAAGAAAGTCTTTCCTCTTAAGCTTTTCCTTTCAAAATGTTAACTGCTTGTAGTTGACTCAAATAAAACAGCCTGTGTGTGGGAGGAAAAATTACAGTCATCTCTGCTTATCCAAGAGCAGCTTATCTAGGTTACAGATTAACTAAACCACTGAGACAAGAGAAAACAAGCTGGTTCACAAGCAGAATCGGCCTGAGCAAAAAGAATGCCTACAGACTTGCATGGCCTTAATCTCCCAGTCTCCACACACAGCCTTTGCCTTTCACAGGTGTGCCTTTCTCTGATAAGCTATGTAAGCCCGAGCTCTGAGACGACATCCAGAACAATGCCAGCAAGGCAAAATTAGGTTAGCAGGAAATGAGAAACAAAATCACGTATTTAAAGAAAAAAACTGGCAGGAAACAGTAAAAGAAATCACCATCAGTATAAACTGAAACAAACTAAAGCTCTAAACTCCGCATCAGATCTGTGCAGTTCACCAAAGCACTTTTATCACTTTGAGCGTGTTGCAAGATTCAGCTCTAAGGATTAGGTGACGAAGGAAATGCACCACCACCAAAAAAGATAACTGCAATACCTCCTCTTCAACGGACTGATACTCCTTATCATCAGGTGCAAGGTCAAGGAGAATAGTCCCCTGACTCACGCAGTGGAAAGTTAAATACGGGTTGGTACCTACAAAGGGAAGGAATTAGAGAAGTTAAAAAAAAAAAAAAAAAATCATCGGGGAAAATAAAGCCAGACTTATTTTTACAAAACATCGCAATTTTTCTGCTTATACAACCCCGGGAGGCAGGAAGCACAAAATAAACACAAGGACTAAAAATAACCTTAATAAATCACCTAAATAACCTTCAAAAGATGAAGTACTTTCATTGGCAGCAGGGTCTTCAGAGAGAGAAGGAAAATGCAGGTGTGACCACTACAGTTTGTGATTTGTGCTTTAAGAGAAGCACTCAAGTAGCATGGGGCAGCAAAGAGCTCCATCAAGTCTATGCATTAGGATACAGCTGGCCTATATGTAGGGCAAATCAACCCAAAAGCTCCCCCCTCCTTGGTCAAACAGAACCCCTGCAAATGGGAACAGCTTCCACAGCTGCCTCAAGGTTGTCCATTCTCTGGAATGATGAGCAGCCACTCAGTCCTGTTTCAACCCAAATCAGCGAGCATGTTTTCCAAACAACCATGCTCTTCCAATTCCTGGTATCAACGTGTACATTTACAGCAGGGGACTTCTGGGAGCCTGTTCTGTGCTACTCAGACTAACCAGTAAAAACATCGTATTTACCTTGCTGGCCTCCTAGAAGCCTCTCCACACCTTTTATCAATTTGTGTCGGTGGCCATAGGCGTTAATCCCTATTTCTTTAAGCTCCTCATGTCCCATGTCTGCCAACACATCTAGGGTTATCTGGAAAGGTGGAAAATCACAAAAATCACCAGCCAAACCCGGCTTGACTCCCAAAGCCAAATATACATTAGCTCAGAAAAGGGATTGTATTTGTGCTACAACCAAAAGAACACATTTTTACCATATCCTTAACTGCTGCCACCTTCTGGCACACCCCTCCCTCAAACAGGACCATGTTCAGCTGCTACAGCCCAAGCTGCACAAAACTTTAACTTCTCTTACAGCAATTGACAAGAGCTCATTCTCGCAGGAGGCTGTAAAAACCATTTCTTCTTACGTAGGAGGAGGATGCATGGAAAAGTTGGGACAGGTCAAAGCCTGGAACATTTCTGAAGCATTCAAGGTCTCACCTTCTAGTTAATTCAGAATTTTCACTGTGCAACCAAAAAGGTATTTCACACTGGTATATTGTGGTGTGTGCATACCCACACATGTGCCTGCACAGAGATGAAGCCAGCGAGTTGGCTAGGTTAAGTCAACTATCCCAACTATTTTTCATGCTCAATTTTGGGAAATAATTAGCATTGTGAGGACAGGCATAACTAGTTATGTTATTGTAATATACAAATACATCCACAATCACCTGACACGATTTTAGACATCAAGGTCAAAGAGATAATTGGTGGAAATAGACAAATAATAAAACAAGCTGTCAAACTATTTTTGAAATTGAAAAAGAGAAGGATAGAGGTGCTAAAGGAAATACACATTTTTCATTGCTGTAAGGCAATTCTGTGCCAAGGTGTTTATGTGAAACAAAGATTTAATGTAATGGAGGTAACTGTATAAAAGCCTACTTCCAATTTTACATTAAATCAGAATTGGAAGCATAGCAAATAATAGGAACCCATACAACTTGCTTAAAAACCAGGTAGATCAATAGCACAACTGGACTTGCAGATATCAACACTGTCAACTACAGAGTACCACAAATCCAAGAGAAAGCAATTCCAGCAAGGAATTACAGAAAATTTGAACAACTGTGCAACTGAGCCCTAATGAGATTGCTGTGGAAAAGCCACTGAAGACATTCATCATGTGCACAGAAACATCGAAAAAAAAAACAGAGAAAAGACAGATAACAGACAGCACCAGCACCGACCCAATATCATTATGAGATTAGAGCCGAGTAGAAAAAATGAACAGGAAGGTAGTAGGATGATGAGCTTATTTTTAGACAAACCTAAAAGAGCAGCTTAGTGATTTCAGAAATGATGAATCTGATTTAAATTGTTAAATCTTATTAGCAGGGAAAGATCTTAAAAACAGGTTAGAAGCTAAGGAAGCAAAAACTGGACAAAAGCAGCACAGCGAGTGGAAGGTGGGAAAACTAATAAAATAAGAACAAAAACTGAGTAGAATACAAATTCATTTGGGGCCGGTTTGCTTCTTACTAGAAGCAGTTCCAAGTTAAAGACTAGAGCCTATGCTTATGTGTAAGAAGGGAAAAAATATTATATAGCATGGCAACTTTGGGGAGGGAGATACCTCTGTAACGTTTCGTGGAAGAATTTGGAGGCTTTTCTGTAAGTAACAAATTACATTTGAAATATTTATTTCCCAATCCATCATAAAAGATTAACAGCAAAAATGTGAGGAAAGAACACCATCAAATCCATCCTCCTTGTACTTTTTACATCCACCACTGTCCATCTTATTCACACAAATAATTTTTTTTAACTCGTAAAACGTTAAATCTAAGAAAACAGTACATAAAAATAGGCCATAAATACCTTACAGAAATGTAAGCTTCTGGAATTGTAATGAGTTGTATCCTTTTCATACACTGCAAATTGTTGATAACTTTGCAGCTTTCCCCATCTCTCAATTGTATTCAAAACTTTTTAGCTCTGCAAATTCAATTAATGCTACAGTCCTAACCCACTAGGAAACCACACTTCTGCATTCTCTGGACTGATCACACTACTCAACTAGATTTCTAGTTCAGTTTAGGGGTCAAACTGGAGGAATTCCTACATCTAATTTAAGTGTCACATGTAGCAGTATAGACGGTGAAAAGTTTCTTCAAATATCAAGATTGCTACAGGATAAGTGAAGGTGATGTTCCAACCTAAATTTTCTAATAGCCCCTTATGTTCAAAAGTTAATTAAAAGTTCATATGCAGTTCTCAGAATACAAACCAAATGAGCAATCACCATTTTTTAAGAAAGTGGAAACCACTGCTAATTAAATCAAACAGGCAGATATTTTTGTCTCTACCTCACTGAAAAGCATTTGCCAATGCATTCATTACTGCACCTGTTTTTTTTTCCTGCAAATGTGAAATCATCTTTTCGCTCTCTTTTAAAATCAGGGAATTGAAGTCTCTCTTCAAAACACAGAAAACACTTGACACTTACCTGTTCTGTCTCAAAGATGTCCCGAAGGTGCTCAAGACCAAGGCTTTTCAGGAACTGAGTAATGTTCATGTCAAGACCAGAAACTGTAACAAGAAAAAAATCATTTAATCTCACACACTCAATTCAAATAAGTAAATAAACCAACAAATACCACTTATCTTAAAATCCCAGTCACTTATTTTTCATACAACCAATTTGCCTTATAGAAAACAATCCACTTCCACTGTGTGAAACATCAGTGCAAATATCATCACTATTCCCCTCCTCAGTATCAAATAATGAAAAGCACAATCAGTCTGTGCCAGAGGCTCATATTGCAAGGGGAAGGAAATGAAGACTGGGTGTATTTTTGGTATGTGATCACCCAGATGCTGATATACAGCATGTATTCCAAATAAGAATCAAAAGATCTAAAAAGTCTTCACTATCATAACATTGTCAAATTAATTCTCATTGGATCTTCTGGATAAAATCAACAACAAACATCTGGGCACATAATCAGATATGCTTTTGTAATCAGAACTAACTGTGAAAAGCAAAGATAAGTGAACAGCCAACAACATTCCTGCAGAGCACATCAGAACAGAGAAACATCAGACACTTCACAATGTGGACAACAGTTCAAACTGTGCAGTAATTTCTGCCTGGTCAGAAATGCTTTTCAGATAAAAACAAGAGCTGCTGTGAATCTGAACTACTGTACTTCTAGCAATGCAAACTTGTCCAGCAGCAAATGCACCTTCTCCCTCCTTTCTTTCAGTTCCCGCTGCTCCATCACCAGTATTTGACGTCCCTCCGACCGCTAGTTCTGCCAGTGGCCCGGTGAGGTTGTCTATACTGCTGGCAGCAGAGAGGCAGGATGGCGTAGATGCTGGCGAGATCAAGGAGGCACTAACAACAGTTGCTTGAGGCTTAAAGCATGTAGGTAAAGCTTCTGGAGGCATCGCATCTATCAGCAGAGCTCTGATATCATCAGCCTGAAAAACACAGAAACATTCAACTTGAGGCTCAGTTGTATCACAAGTCACTGATCTCTGTAAAGAGTTTTTTCTTGGAACCCTTTTTTTAAATTAACCACCCTATTCTCCCAGTTAAAAGGAAAATCTCCTGTTTTTCTAACATGGGAATTTATGGCTGCTAGAGCATTCCGATACATTGCACAGAGACGTCACAGGTGTTTAAGGCAGGTACAGCAATATAAAAACATTATCCTCAGCAACTTAGGCCACACAACACCATCTCAATTTGTGTCAGTTAATTCTGGTCAAGCATTTTGCACTGGATCAAAGTTTCAATGGAAAACTCTACCCTTCCCCCTTTGCCACGATAATCTCTTAATATTTAAAACAAAAAACCAACAGGAACTTCAGGAAGACTATGAACTTGGCTAGCAACTGGACTGCAAAATGCCTTTATAGACTAAATTAAAAAGAATCCTCATCTTCAAGAATTTCCTCTTGACACGTCCTTCTGTGATTCTTGCACCAGAAATGGATATGGCATCCAATTCGAGTGTAGTTATCTATTTTAGCAAGAATGGTTAAGCTGACACATGCATGTTCACACGACCTTCTTAGGTTCCTTCACCATCTGCCACCATCACCACTAACAAGAAAGTGTACAGTGCCAGTTTTAAAATAGATTAGACAGTCACTCACAAATTCTAGGATGTTGTTTTGGAACTCTTCAAAAAAGAGCTGAGGTAATACGCAGGCACCAACCATAATCAACTACTAAATGATTCCCTTCCAATAAAACCTCATCTCATTTCTCTTCCAGGTTCAGTGAAATCATTACTGACAGCCCACACAGGCTGACTACCACTGGGGGCATTTTCAGATAGATTAGCTTCTGGCAATGAGAAGACTGATTCCAGGAGTGAATCCTTTAGCAGAGGGGATCCTTATATCACAAACCACGTTAAGATCTCAGCCAGAGGATATCCATGGGTAAAAGAAATTGCAAATGCACCCTAGAGACATTCATTTCCCTCTACTTTGACACAGAGAAAGCTGAAGGTGCAGAAAGTCATTTATATGCAGAGCAAACCTTCCAGAGCACTCAGTGGCTGGCACTCCAGCAAGAACTTACTGTTGCCAGGTCTAGTGGTGTCTGACCCTCTTGATTCTTCATGGTTGGATCTGCTCCATGAGCTAAGAGCAAAGCACACAGCTGCGTCCTTCCTTTTTGTGCTGCTTCATGCAATGGTGTGAATGCCCACTTATCTGTTGCATTTACACACGTATTGTATTTGATCAGCAACGCTGCAATGTCCACATGCTAGAAAACAAAAACATTTTAATGAACACAACACTGATAATAAAACATATTTCCCACTTTATGGTGAGAATAATGATGCTTAGAGAACTTCATAATTTCTCTTTCCTTTTTTTTTTTTTTAACCTACTTACTTCCTCCTTATGCAGTAGTGCACTCATCAGGTGTGGCTCTACCCTGCAGCTCCACAGTCACTAAATCTGGATCAACCTTACCAGTCCATTTTTGATCAAGCACACAATTACATTTCTGTCAAATCACCTGAACTACATGGTAAGTAGTCTGTGCTAGCTACAGGATCAGGCCTGATATATCTTCCAGCATAAAACACATAGGCTTAGCTGTCAAAACATTTGCAGAACTGGAAACACAAATGTATGGTGCTGTGACATTTGTGATACACGACTAGGAGATGTGAACTCCAATGCTACACTACTTAGACATCACTTAGATGTCTGCATACAGAGCTTTGTCATGGAACCCAAGCCAACACAAATTTATTCTTCCTCCAATCATATTTTGAGACACGTAATTGATAAATCTCATTAAGAGTGTCATAAGAAGGCTACAAAAGTACTTAAACCTCCATGCTTCCATCAACTATGGAACTTCTATCTTGGAAGTCTCCCAGATTAAAATAACAGAAAATCGGTGAATGAAAACTCACTCTCTTTGACCAATAAAATTACTTCTGGAATACAGCTTAGAAATGAAAAAAAAGAAGTAGGCAAGAGAATGGAATACAGAAAACAGTAAGCAGAAGAACAAAGACTTCTGCTAATAGATTTCATTTTTTTCTTTCAACAGCAATTAAGTGACTCTTAATAGCTCTAGAAGCTCGCTCTGAATGGTTTGAAATTACTGCTGACCTTATTTTTCCTCTTCCAAACTTTTAAAGCAATTGCATTTCCTGCAGCTTCTCTGCCATGACACAAAACCCTACCGAGAGGCACACTTAATGAAGCACTAGCTGAGAGAACTGAAAACACTTCACGAGGAAAAGGTTGCATCTGTGGAACTTGCCAGCATCTGAACATCTGAAAGCAGTACTCATCTGCCTGCTCCCATTACAGAGATCTGACTGGGCTGATGACAGCTCAGAAGTACGGGCAATTACAGGAAAAGCACTGAAACACAGCCTCATTAACTTTTCCTAGAGAGACCAAGATAACCAAATTAAACTGGCATTATGATTTTGAAGTGATTATCAGCTTGAACCAATCTCTTATGTTGCCCTGTGACAATAAAGAATGCCTTATTGACATACAGAATGTGTGCTTTGGTTTGCTATGCTTTGAATGTGTGAGCACAATCTTTGTATCAGAATATATCTCTAGATCTAAGCAACGTGCCGAGCACTTCGTATTTACGATTGAAGCTGATGAATGGTATTGCTTGATATTAGGACCAGCAGTGAAAAACCATAGTGTTGCACTTCAATATCTTAAGCAGTATTCAGAGCTTCTTGCTCTCTAGGACATCAAAAGCCCAGAATGACAGAGAACCAGTGCAAATGACGCAGGCTGTATTTCAGTGATACACTCACTAGAAAGAAGGTGAACACTGCACTTTTCCCCACGCCTTCCTCATTCAGATCTCAACAGAAAGCAAAACATGCGGATTCATTAAGAATGCCTCCCCTAGATTTTGCTCTTCTCATGCTATGGCCCTGCAGGAACAAAGCATTTAATTAGATTGTCAAATCCACCCGTTTTTGAGCTTATGTCCTCTGCCTAGCCTTAAGCATGCTGCTAGGATCTCCTCAAGCACCATCTCTGTACAATCGCTTGCAAAAGCTTTTTCTCAACTCATCTGCAATTAGCAGCTGCTTTTGAGGCATCTGTGCAAGTAGTATGCACAGACACAGAGGAAAGAGGACCAGCCTCATCCAAAATAGTTCAATCAACCATTGCAGCCCCACTGCAACAGACATGATCCCTTCTTACTTCCACACAAATCTTTCAGTACCAACCTGAGTTCCTTCCTCTTTCAGCAGTCACTCACAATTTAAACATTCAAAGCTTTGCATCTGCTTGCTTGCAGAAAGGCAAAGTGATCTTTCCAAACTGCTACACCCAAATATGCCTCACCAAGCTACATCTGTGGGACTAGAAACAGGATGCACATCAGCAACTTGCTCAACAAATATTTCATGCCATCAGAGGCTAAGGTTGTTCACTGCGAGACAACTGCAAAATAACCAGCTTTGGATACGACTTCTAGGAGCTGCCTGTTGATGTGTCCACAAGCAAAAGAGCCTGTACCTACCCCATAAGATGCTGCATTATGTAGAGGTATTAATCCACCTTTGTCCTGGGCATTAACATCAGCACCATGCTCAAGAAGGTATTCAGCTACTTCCAAATTGTTGTAACCAGCTGTAGAAAATAAACAGGAAAAATAAATTGAGTATTAGGAGGGGTTCAGCAAACAGAAATTGTCAGGCAACGTAGCTAAAGCATTTTTTTCAACTGCAAAAGCTCTTTTTTTTTTTTCCTAGTAACCATATTAACTCCTGAAATACAGGTGCCAGTTAACAATACTCTGTATGGCAAAGTTGTCCTTGAAGCTCTGCAACCCCTTCTTATTATATTATGGGAAGCAGACAAAACATACAGGCTCTTGACAGTGGTGTCCAGTGCCAATACAAGAAAGAATGGGCACATGGGACACAAGGTTCCTGGTGAACATCAGGGAGCACTTTACTTAGCAAGTGATGAAGCAGTGGTACAGGTTGCCTAGAGAAGCTATGGAGTCTCCCTCCTTGGAGATATTCAAAACTCACTTGGATGTGGCTACAAACAACCAGGTCTAGGCATCCCTTCTTGAGCTGAGGGGTTTAGCAGATCACTTCCAAAGGTCCCTTTCAACTTCAATCATTCTGTGAAACACATTAAGTCGCTCACCTGCAAGATGTAGTGGTGTTGAATTTCTTCCCTGGGTGTCTCTGCAATTGATATTTTCTTGAGTACACAGCTTCTGCACTCGAGCCAGGCACCCTTTCTTGGCAGCATCTAGCAAAGCAGCATCTCCGCGCAGTAAGTCCTGGATATCTGTGTCTCCTTCTTTCACCAAATCTAGAGGAGTGTTACCATCTCGATTCTTCTTTGTTGGATCAGCCCCATGCTGCAAAGACCAAAGTGCAATGCTGATGTCAAAACCATAAAGAGTGCACACAAATGTCACTATTTTGAAGCACAGGTGAAGCAAGGGATTTTGCCAGTGCAGTTGTATACAGTAAATAAATCCAGGACAGTATGCCAATCTTGGCTAATGAAGCCAAGATCTCAGGTTCACTGAATACAGCCCTGCTGTTGAAAGACATTTCTTGGAGATATATGATCTATAAAAATATTCATTTCTACACTTTCTATTATATAACAGCACAATCTTAAGTTGTTTACAAGTCCTGCCAAGCAGTAAAGAAAACATTCGGTGAGACAGCAGAAAAGTGGATTTAAAATGTTGCTGGAATATACCTGTGCTCATAAAACATGCAAATCAATCACAGAAGAGAACTGCTAAAAACCTGCTAGAGTATGGGATAAACAGGGGAACAAACATCTACAGCATAAAGCATGAGTTGTGTCCATGAACAATGTCATGGGATGACAGCTCTTTCTCTGTACACTGCCAGCAGCCACGGAAAGATCAAACAGATAGGGCACAGGCAGCTGTAGGCATTCTAGTTCTTTGTTTGGCTGCTTCAGAACGATCAGCAATCTAATCCCTGCCAGCAAGTCTACCTTTGCATTTCTCACCAGTCATGCTGGCTACATGCTGTGCCAATGTGAGCCACAGAGAATGAGATGGGGATGGGAAGAGCAGAAGGAATGAACCATCTTGTACTTGGGAGCATTACAGAAACGTTCAAGGTGAAAAGAGTAAGCAGAAAGGGACAGAGCACTAATTACACAGAACCAGATCAGCATTTGTAGTACTCTTGAGAAAAGAGTTTTTGGGTTTTTTTTGTTTGTTTTGGCAAAAAGCTTTTCAAAACCAGGAATGACTTTCCCAGACACAACCTTAGATTCCTTAAGTTTAAACTCACAAAAATCAAACTATTCAAGCATTGTCAAGAATAAATATCTAAGTGAAGAGGTAGCTACTTCTCAGACTCCTTCAAAATCACAGAAACAAACAAAGGAGCCATTTTAAAGAAAGGCTTCGAAAGTTTCTCTAAAAGGTCTGCGTGTTTTTGTTTCATTCTTTACACAGAACAGGGTAGAAAGAGCACAAGTCAGGAGAAATGAATCTCAACATTTACAGCTCAGCAGAACTGACAGCACTGCCATTTGGCATGAGGCACACAGCAGGAGAAGCTCTGAGTAAACTGCAGCATGAGCATGTATCCATGGACACTCAAAATCTTTACAAAACCATGTCATCTTAAGGGTGCATTCAATTCTTGTGCAAGAATGAGCTCTAAAAGAAAGATTTCAACATTTCTGTATTTCCTGTGGCAAGACCCTTTGAAGTTGAACATGACAGATGGCTATATTCCCACTTAAATGGTCAGAAAATTCCAGAGATCTCCAGTGCCTGTAAAGTAATGCTGTGCTTGAGCAATTATGAGTGCTGTTAAAGCTTGAACTCCTGTATTCAGGTGGTACTAACATGGTCATCACTGTGTCTACTCCACAGCCATGTCTGCACACCTTGTGGTTTTTGCTGCTGCTGAGTTTTTAAAAGATGTGCTCTCTCTCTGAATCTGAATACTAATTTGGTAATCAAATGAAATAGTTGATGAGATAGGTGAGAAACATCACAGAACCACAGAATTGCAGAGGTTGAAAGGGACCTCAAGAGATCAAGACCAACCCTCTGCTAAAGCAGGTTCCTATAATAGGTTGCACATGTAGGCATCCAGATGGGCCTTAAAATATCTCCATGGAAGGAGACTCCAGAATCGATTTGGGCAACCTGTTCCTGTGCTCTGTCACCATTATTGTAAAATTCTTCCACGTGCTTGTATGGAGCTTCCTATGTGCAAGTTTTAGGCCACTGATTCTTGCCCTGTCACTATGCACCACTGAGAAGAGCCTGGCCTCATCCATTTGCTTCCCAGCTCTCTTTAGATATGTATAAACATTATTCAGATCCCTCCTCAGTCTTCTTTGTCACAGGTTGAACAGAGCCACATTACTCAGCCTCTCCTCATACAGGATATGCTGCAGTACTTTTATCATCTTCGTGGCCCTCTGCCGGACACCTTCAAGGAGATCCCTGTGTTTTTTGAGCTGGGGAGCCCAGAAATGGACATAGTATTCTAAATGTGGCTTCATGTGGCAGAGAGCATGGCGTGCTGGCCATACTCCTTTTAATACACTCCAGGATACCAAAGATGATCTTGGCCACAAGGGCACACAGCTGGCTCATGGCCAACCTGTTGTCCACGAGAACACTCAGGTCCTTCTCTACAGATCCTCTCCAGCAGTCATCCCCTAACCTGTAGTGATTCATGTGCTTATTTCTCCCCATAGGCAAGACTCTACACTTACTTTGTTATACTGGGGCTTTGCAGCTGCAAGAGCAAAAGAAGTGCGTGGGGAAGAACAACTTAATTTTAAGACAATCCACATTGTTACTTATTCATATTTTAAATACCGTGCTTCAAGAAATTTGAAGTCACAAGGCTATAATAGGAAATAGCATTGGTAAGAAAATCCACTAGAACCCACTTCTAACATCCCTTAGAAGTGACCTTATGTTAAGAACTCCCAAACTCATGGAAACATGTTGGCATTACCTCACATCTTTTACAGCTTCTGCTGATCAGGAATATTTATTCCACAGGATACTAATACACATTCCCTCCAGGATCTTGATAGATTATACATTGATCTAACAATTTAATTTTAATTTTAATTTTTATTTTTTTTTACATGTCAGACACGCTAAATAAGTCCCCACCTGCAGTTATTGAACTATAACACACTATTGCACGTATTTACAAAGATTTACTAAACCACATAAACTGTTCCAGAAGGGGATGAATAGGCAAGGACTTCTGGTGTTTTCTGTTCATTTGGTTGCTGTGGGCTTTTTTTTTTCCTCCTTTCCCAAACAAATTCTTTCTCCCCCCCTTCTCCCTCCCCCAGATATTGAGAGTTTTGTCCTACTTGGTTAATAGCATTAACTGGTCGTGCTGGACCAATCTAATAAACCTACTGGAAAAAGCAACCATTCTAACAATTCTCTGTAAGTGAACAGACATTACACAATACGCTGACAACTGTAAGATGAAAATAGACTGAACGGCACCATTAAGAATTCACAATGCAAATACGTTTGAACGCGATCTTATACAAAAACAAAGCATATATTCAAAAACATTTAAAAATTCTAGATCACATACTTTTAATAGCAGTTTGCAGATTTCATATTTCCCTTTTGCTGCTGCTTCATGAAGAGGAGTGAATTTCCACAGGTCTGCTACATTGACAGAAGCACCATGCCTCACTAAGAGTTCAGCTACTTCGTAGTGTCCATAAGAACAGGCGTTGTGCAAGGGAACTAAGCCGCTAATCAAAGATAAAGTTTTAACAGCTATAGAAAATGCAATCCAATATGCAATCACACAAAATAAAGCATTCACTGGACAGTAGTCCACATTTTTCAGACTTCTATGGCTTTATTTCCTTCCTATTATTAAATGAAACAAACATCATCCTTGTCCTTCAGATCTCATAGAGGAGGCTTCTAAATGCTTAACAAACATCAATGTTGCTTTTGCTAGAAGCAAGTGGCTTTAATGCTGTTAGCAGCAGCAAAAAACAGTTGCAAGAATCGCTACATTCTGACTATGCATAGTTGAATGAAAATTTCAGAAAAGGCACAAAACTAAGCAATGAGTTTGAAGTATAGTTATTAACAACTGCACACCCACAGAAAGATGTCCAAATATTTCTTTCGAGGAGAAAATTGATAATTCAGAGCTGGAAACGAATTACCCCTCACCCTGAAGTCCAATATATTAGAGTGAAAGATCAAAAAATCATACTATTCCACTCAGTCACTTTGCAAGAAATCAGATAATAAGATTTGTAAAGGATTTATCTTATCTAACTGAATAAATAAGTTAATAATAAAATCTAACCAAACCAGAGAAATGGTTAGAGACTACTCTGGTATTTTACTTCATGTAACTCCAAACTAATTTTAGATCACCTGAAATAACTGAGAGGCTGTTTTTAAACACTGCAAAATCTCTGAAATAGACAAAAGGGGAAAGAGAAGGATCATGGATTACATTGCCAGATGCGTGTCAGACTGTGGCTTTGCCAGAAAGTTATATTTAACTTAATCAATATTAAATATTAATAAACTTAATATTTAACACAACTTAATTATTGTCTCCACACAATTAATGACAAAAACATTGCGGAAGAATCATAGGACTATTTAAGATTGGAAAACACCTCTAAGATCATCCAATCCAACCATTAACCATTACTGTCCACTGAACCATATCCCTAAACACTAACCTCTACCTTCCTTCTAAGAAGAAACAAACAAAAAATTTTAACAAGAAAAAAATATCACAGTTGTGTTGAAATTCAAATCAAAACGAAAAGAGGAGGTTGAAATCTCACAGTAATAAAACCCAATACGAGTACATCACAGGATGAAAATATACCCTTTATCTTTGGCATGAACGTCTGCCCCATGGTGCAACAGATACTCCACCACTGACACGCGGTTATATCCTGCAGCAAAGTGCAGTGGTGTTGAATGGCGGCCTTCCAAATCTCTACAATTCACATTCTGAGGGCTGCAAAGTTGCTGTGAAAGGAAATCAAGACCTATTAAAAGACTGGAAAAAAAACAAACCCACCCCAAGCAAGAAAATCAGCAAAGCAAACAAAAACCCTACCCCTCATCAATCATCACAATGCAAAGTTTGGTTAATTTATTATTATATACCAATATTTTTGAAGTTAGATTTCAGGAAATTTTCCACAGAAGCAAAATCAAAAGTATAACTTATCTAAATTTATGTCTGAAAGTACTTTCTTAACAAACAGGACTTAAATGACAGAAGCAGTATGAAGACGATCCTAACACATTCAAAGGGCAAGCCTCTAAGTCATCGAGCACCAGGTTCAAGTCCATGTAAGTTTCTCCAGACAAGCTACCATTTCCAGCTCATGCTGTCTTCACAAATCTAGAAATATTGAGCTTAGCAGTCAAAGGAGTTGTTGGTACACAAAACTGCTGCCGGGTGTTAATATATATTAATGTTAATATATTGAAGCTCAAGCTGTGACCATGCAGGATGGTCAATCTGCAGCCTATTTTACCTGAAACGTCCTATGGTTGTATGAAAGCTAAGACCAAACCTTCCTGCGATGCCAGCATTTCATGGCATAACTGTTCATTTCAGAAAAGGACAGCTTAAAATGCTACATCTCACCTTCTAACACTTGTCTGCTTGCCTTCTGATTGAATCATGCCTTGTTAAAGAATATGGCTGTATATGAAACAACACATCTGATTCCAACAAAGATATGGCTGTGTGAAGGACTCAGAATGAACAACCACAAACTCAGAGAAACACCGCAGCACATCCCAATGTCCAGCTTTCTAGAAAAAATATTAAGAAATTGTCCTTCACATTTTTTATGACTTACCATCCACTGGACACTACTTCCACAAACCTTAGGTGTAGTGGCTTCCATAAGGATTGCACAGCAATAAAGTGAAAAATTAATATGAAAAGCTCAAATTTACCTTCACAGTTTCCAAGTCTCCAGCTTTGGATGCTTCTAACAACCGGTAATCCACATCAGATGTACGCACAGGTGTACTTTCTACATACAGAAAAATATGTTTCAGGGTTATTAATTACATTGTATCGTGCTCAATATTTTCCAAACTGGGAAAAATACATCTGCTAGCATTTGTAAAAATGCCATGGAATTGTGATGTTCAAATACAAAGAGCCTAAACAGCTGAGTAAAGAATCAATCAGACTGGGCTCTACAGCTGACATCACTCTGCCATTTCTGCCATTTCTGCCATTTCAAGGCTTTGCTAATTCCGCATATGGTAAGAATGACATTTCTATATTCAAGAAATCCGTGCGTTCTCTGAACTGGATTCTAACTCTCGCTGAAGTTCCAAAGCAAACTGAATGAGGCCCCAGTGTACACTTAAGAGTTAAATGTGCTCATTTCAGCATGAGTTACAACCTAAGGCTGTGTGAGGTTTCAGCTCACCTTCAAGTTTTTTACTTTCCCCACAACAGCACTGCCACCTCAGCATCCTGAGGATGAGATGAGACTTAGTACTACACTGGATTCAAAGCTTCATTCCTCAGCTTTACTTTAATCTCCTTTCTGGACTCCTATCCTTGTCTTCACAAGACAGTCAAGATCAGAAACAATCTAATTACTGGAAGAAAGAGAAATCTGAATTCCGCAAGTGTACCAAAGGACTGTGTGAAGCAAAGAAACAAATCTCACTCATTAAAAGAAGCAGAACTAGCAGAATTTTCTAATAATTTTTTGGAAAAAGAAGAAGATCTCTCGATGAGCTTTCTTACAGCTCTAACTCAATCTTACAAGAACGAATACATTGTAATTTTGTAAATAATTTCAGCATTTGCTTGTTAGCTTTGAATAACACAGAAAATGTCAACACTAAGCTACTGGGGCCAAAAACTTTTAATATGCTTTTTTAAGCTTTTGAATATTTCAGTCTTGAATAGCTTTACAGTTGTAAGAGAAAAGCTGCAGTCTTCCCAATGAAAAGATGTACAGTATAACACCTGAAGCAAGGTTTCATAGAGTAGACACTGTGAAAGTGAGTTTATAATTCAAACTGAAGTGAATATTTCCTGAATACTTCTAACTTTACAATTTAAAAATCATCACAGGATGTGTTCACTTTTTAAAATTTATCTCTATCATTCTTCCCCTTCCATACATATACACGGTCACGTGCACAATTTAATCAGGTAACACTATCCAAACAGCAAACTACATCTCAAGTAGTGAACACTTTAAAGTGCTGAAGGAAGTGAAGCTCCCAGGTACATCAATCTGCCTTCTTAAGACTAAACGCAAATCCCACTGAAAGGTAATTGCTCTTTAGTAGCTACTGTTACAATTATTCTTCCTACTCTAACACATTAAAAAATGACATGGATAAAATGATGCATATGCTCAAAACTTTGTTATCTAAGCAGTATCCAAAGCACTTTTACAGTAAAATCCTTCCCTATTGGACAAGCAATAGATTGAAATGGTTATTAACTATCAATATTTTTCCGTTTGTGAACTCCAATCTCAGGTGAGTAACAGCAGTGCTTTTTTCAATTCTTGTTTTGCATGGAATCTCTGAATTGAGCAGCTATGGGTTTCTGTTTCCTAAAGAAATACCATACAGAACATACTGCAGATGTGTGTGCAGATGGCAGAAGGGAGGAATGAGCAAACTACACTAAGTCTCTTGCACTGAAAAAGAAATAAGATCCACAACAGTAAAAGATAGGGAGAAGCCAAAGTTCAAATACACAAGTTTTTATTTTTACCTACCACTTAGAATCTGTTGCACTGCTTCATTTCCTATCTGTGCAGCTGTGAATCCTTGTAAAGAGATGATGGAGGGATCAGAGCCATAATTCAGCAGGAGTCGGCAGGTTTGCAAGTGACCTGCTAAAGCAGCCCTGTGTAATGCTGTTTGACCAAGTGTGTCCAGTGCGTTCATCTGAAAAATCAGCAGCAATGTAAAACAACATTTTTAGAATTAAAAGCCTGCATCTGTCCCTGCCCTTAATAGGAAGAGCAATATCAAGAAACTCCTGGCATACAAGTTCATCAATCCATCCTTCTATGAGGCAACTAAACAAAACCAAACGATAAAATATACATTCCAGTGTAAAAATCATTTACTACAGATGCTTTCTTGTCTTTAAAAAAAGGTAGATTACTTGCATGCATGGTTATCATAAAATACAGATCCCCAAAACCATACCTGAAATAACAATCAAGTTTTTGAAAATTTAACAAAGTGTATTTGCAAAAAGAAAAAACAACAACAACAAACAAAATTATTATTAGTATAGAAAGAGGTAAATAATTAACAATTCAACTAAACTACCATACTTCATCTTCTGAAGAGGAATTAACATGACTCACAGTCAATAATTACAGTAAAGATGTCATATTAAGAACACTATGGGAGAAGGAGGAAGGGAAGAAGCCAGATACAAAGATACAAAATCCTCGTTTTTTGTAATTTTACAGAAATATTAAAGTAGATGTAAATCTATTCAACACAAGACTGCATAAGAAGGCAAAAATCAAGCAAAATGATGAAAAGGTATTGCTTTCAAAGAGTGTGATATAATGGAAACCTGTCTGTGAAGATCTAACAGAAAATCTGAACCACCGGAAGCATTGCCATGGGCTCACTATCAGAGAAAGGAAGAGAATAATAAAAAGCTCTAAAAAGAGGAGAAAAAAAACTATAGAAAATAAGTTTTCAAGAAGATACTTCGTACCTAGCAACCATTCATGACAAACTTTGAATGCAGATGTACAACAGCTTTTTTTTTTTTAAATCACTATGAAATATATAACTACTAAGTGTTCTCTACAACTAACTCAGAATCTGCTATCTATTTCAAAGCCTATGGACAGTAGGCTGTGAACTGCATGTTACTGTAAAAACCAGCCTTTTTACATTACTAAAATCTTTGTGGTGGCAGCAAAGGTTTTGCTAGGTTGTCTCACCAAAAACACAGCCTTCAAGCCCTATCACTTTTCTTTCCATGAAAACCAGTGAAAAATATTTTGGTTCAGACTAAAATTTGATTCAGAGTGAAGTAACTACCCAGCAAGTATCTATTACTTGAGAGGGTTAAAAAATATACAAGTATCTGCAGTACAACAACATGAACACACCAGAAAGAATAACATAAGATAGACAGTTTTGACATTGTTTAATAGCCTTTTACATCTCTAACAATTCCACAGGCTGGTAAAGCAGGAATTTCTCACATCACAAACCTCTCTCCTAGGAAGATGTACAGAAGAACAGCTCTGCTTTCTTCTAACCATGCTCAGCTGATGACTCTCTCATGGGATTATCCTAAAAGTTTTGTTTTAAATGAAATCTTACTGCCTTCATAAATATTAACTAGATGCTGAATGTCCCAAATCCATAACTTTGTTCTGGTGATGACCCTCATCTGTTTCAGGACATCAGATACGTTTTACTACAGATAAGGACACAGACAGGAGCACAAGTCTCAAGCTACGCACAGTTAGTAGCAAAGACAGAACTAAGAGGCTTGTGGATTCCAGAAGTAGATGGTAATACTGTGCTAGCCAGGAAAGACAATCATAGTTAGCATTTTCTGTAACACTGGATTCCCATATTCAATACTCCTGTACGGAACAAACTGTGGAAGAACAGCAGCAAGGCATCCACACTGCACAAATTGACAGCAACTGTGACCTGGAAAAAATGCTAACATTCACTTGAAAGGAACACTGGCAAAGTCATCATATCCACCATATCACATGTCTTATGCAGGTCTCCTTTCACCTCCATATAACTATCTTTGTCAACAATCAACTCTTGTGGCAGAACTGTAGCCTCCTGAAGACACGCATGCCCACTTCTGGGACAGAAAGGGCTGCAGCTGACCAAGAGGAATGCATACACCAAAGGAAACTATTCTTCCACGAATTGAGAATTATTTTACAGGGCAATTTTAAAGGGAATGTGTTCACTGTGAAACAGCTGCTCTCACCAATCACCCAGCATATGTCTAAAACAAACCCAAAAGAAACTCAAGAATGTATTTCACTAAGGTTGAAGGCATCAGAATTTATTTCAAAATGAAGAATCTGACAATCAAGAGATGCCACTGTAAATGTGTAATTCCTGAAATAAATACAAATAGAGGTTAATCTCTCAAAAATCAAACCTAGTAAAATACATATCTGGGTTAGCCACTCTTCAATATCAAGTCTAAAAACCTAACATATTCTGTGAAATTCAAAGCTGAAATTTAAGCTCTATTTGACAAAATGTAAAATATTCAAGCTGTACTGTCTTATTTGTTTGCCAAGAAGATAAATAGTTCTAGTTGCCCTAAACAAACTAAAAGCATTCAACTGATCCTCCTTTTAAGTAATTCGGAATGAGTAGGTAGTAGTTCTTAATTACTATATCTCCTTGCAGATTTGTCAGTGAAAGTGACTGATTGGACAGCTTTTATTTCACATCATACTGTCTCTGAACCTGCCTTCTTCACTATTTAATATGCATACGGTCACTCCATCGCTCGAATGGCAACATGAAAGTGGAATGCTGTTATCAAATGAAAAGCAATTTCAAGTAAGACTTCTCATGGAAAGATATCATTGTGCACAGAATATCCCATATGCAACTCCTTCTGTTATTTCATTTTTCTCATTCTACTTATATATTTGTTCAATAAATCAGTGTCTGATGATAGGAAACCATTTTCAAGAGACTTTTCCTCCCTGAACTATAGTGACTCAGAGCATCATCCAGAGAGCTACTCAATATTTCTTTTGCTGTCAAGCAGTTGTTGCAGCTCAGCAGCAGTTCAGGAGCCTTTTCTGCAAGACATCATAAGCGTATCAGCTTTCCTTTGCTATCAAATGCCCTAAAACCTTTCACATTCCTTGACACTACAAGCAGCACAAAACACAACAGCTTCCAAGCTGCAGTTTTCTATGAGGTCTTTCTAAAAGATACAAATTCTAAGAATCTGGGATGGAACCCATGCTCAGACTGCACAGCACCCTTCCCTGCAATGGAAGAGTTCTAACTGCTCTTCTTCTGCATTTAATTTGAAGACAATTCGTAATCTATTCCTTTTTATTTTTTCTCCCCTTTGTGTAGCATTATAAATTGGTGTGAATCTATGTCAAGGGGAGAAAAGGAAAAAGGTCCAGTTTCACACTGAAAGCTCGTGAACAACCTAGACATCTGTTATACAGATGTCCATTTTGCATAAAAGCTTAATATTAGTGTTGTTATGCTAGGTTACCTAATGAGTAAGAAAAGATGAACTACACAAAAGACCACACAGTTAGTTTTTTGTGTTGTTAGCCATCATGATCCAAAACGTACTCCATTTCTGACAGCAAATTTATTTTTCCAGTGCTTACTATTCCCCGTAATAAGCACGTGTCTACCTAAAATCTGGAAAGCTAATCATGGAATTGTTTATGTTGGAAAAGACCCTTAAGATCAAGTGCACTTGAAGTAACACTACCAAGTCCATCACTAAACCACATCCCTAAGCATCACGTCCACAAATGTATTCTGCATCCAAGTTACTCAAAAGCATTTTGAGTCTGTCGCGTGCAACTTCTGCAAGCTCAATAAGCTAATGAAAGCATAGGCACTGAACTCAGAATGGACATTGTGTGGGGTATACCAGACTAATGTGCAAGTGATGTGAGAGACTTGTGTCCACAGTAAGGGCTAGCAAGGCATCAAAATAACATGATTTCGTGGGTATAAGTTGACTCCTGCAATAGTAGTGTTCTCAAATATTTCCACAAAATAAATCTAGATCAAGTGCATGTTGTTCAAATGGTCCTTCACTTTTTATCGGTCTGACAAACTTCAAAAATCAAGTTAACATGATAAAAAAATAATCAGGATAATTAAATTCAGTTCTAGTTCATCAGCATTTTCTTGTTCATTCCAAACAAACTCCCTAAAACAGTCTTTATTATGTTCTGTCTCACTTCCCAGAACAAAAGAGCATCTTCAAACACACGTATTTCACATTACCTCACTTCTGCTGTCTGACACAGCAACTCTTCAGCAAAACAAGAGGATTTCTTCTACATTCCTGAAGCAACCTCAAATGATTCTCAAACCACAAAGCTTTACATGACTTTGCCTCCTAAGTCCACTGCTGGATGCTTTTCTGTGAATCAGTTCTATTTGCCTTTTGGTACCATATTTCAAGAGAAAAGTTCTGCTCTAATTATTCACCTTTTTCAAATTGTTAGTCTCTAAGTACTGTTTTCCGAAAGTATTTTTAAGGCAGCTCATCTAGTATCCTCCCTTTGACAGTATAAATGATTTCAAATTAAAGCAAATATGATAAGCCTCAACCATTTACAGTTCAGTGAGCACTTGTTACAGGATCAAACAAGAAACTCCTATGAAAATATGAAAAAATAAACATTGGTTGAAGAACTGTAAGTACTGAAAGGGGAAAGCCTTTTCAGTGACTGGCTGCACAATAATTTTATTTAATATTTTCATTAATGATCTTGGCACAGAACTGTGCTGCAGAGCATGAACACAAACACATAATAAAAAAAAATCAAGATTCTCTGTGTGTTGTAAGACCACAGGCAGGATCTGTGCACTGCTGTGTCACATACATTAAAAAGGCAAACAATCCCAGTTTGTGCTGGGTATTTACACTGGAGATACGGAAGTGTCATCACACATGGTAGCAGGAAAGCAAATTCCATTTTTGCTGCCTGAGCTACAAGATTCACTCTGGTGCTAGTGATGAGAAGAGTTATAAGGATGATAATGACCATTCTCTTATGAAGGGAAGATCAAGAGTTGAGAGCATAACCCATCTGGGAACTTCACAGAGCTTCACAAACGTTAATGATCTATCTTCTGTTAAGAACCGTGACTGCATTTTACAGCTAAGCAACTTAGGACACAGAAAGAGAGACCGGATCCAGTGCAGTATGGAAGCAACGTGTAACTTTAATTAGGAGTAGGCACCTGTCAAGTGTTTAAGTGCTCTGCTGATCACAAATGTGAATGGATTTACTGAGAATAACATAGGAAACACATAACACAATAGTAGGAAAGAATTAGTTTCAGGGCTAATAACTACACTTGTATTTGCATACTGTCAATTGAAAAAAAAAAAGCCAACACAGAAGAACAAAAAAACACAGGAAAATACCACTCAGAGCAATTCTTTAAATAACTGTAAATCCTTCATCAAGATCACTCAGTCCTCTACTGAATCAACTGAAACTCAAAGATTAATTCTGAAATACTTCTGAAAGATGCAAGAAAACAAACTAAATAAAGAACTCTGTACTTTCCTCTGCCTTTATCTAATAACTTGCTGCACATACTCTTCAACATAGGCTCACAAATTACATTGTTAAGCATCAGTCAAGGGCTAAATGGGATGCCAGAAGAATCAAGAAAGGCAGAAGGAAGCAAGTGCTAAATAATGACTGGCATAAGACTACCACATCTAGCATTAGCAAACTCCTGTATTTGATATTTTCAAGCTGTCAAGAGAAGGCAACAAAAGTCAACTACATGAGCACATTTATTACAACTGAACAATGAGATTCATTAAAAATGAGTTAAATGAACTCCTAAATCCTGTATTAAGTTATTTGGAGAAAAGACTTAGTTTCCACATGGGATTCCTGAACATGCTGTACTGATTTAAGATAAACATCGTTCAAGACTGACATGAGAAGCACAAGACATACAGAATAAAAGGCAACAGCTATAATGCAAACTAACATTGTATTTAACTGATACAATCTCCCCTCTTGCCTTCTCCCATAAAATATATTTGGACATATTTACCTTTGCTCCATGCTTATGCAGAACTTCCATGACATCATTATGAGCTTTCTCGGCCGCTACATGCAAAGGTGTCATGAAACTAGACCAAGAAAGAGATATTATTTTTACCCTCCTATGACAGAGTCCTTTGAAAAAGTAAAAATTTCAGAAACGTACTCTTTGTTTTTCTCATTAACGTTGGCTCCTTTCCTGAGCAGCAGTTCTGTAACTTGCTTCCGCTTGGGATGCACAGCGGCCACAGCACAGTGCTGCAAAGAAGTAAATATAAAGCACTATTTCAACAACACAGATGGCAGAAAACTTTGAGATGCATCATTTCGTGTCCTAATTATTCTGCTAAACATCAGGCTACACAATTTACGAACAAAATTTGTGGTATCTCTGCCTGAACAAGTAACATACTGAGCCTTTTCTCCTGCTATGAGAAAGACGCAGGTTTCATGTAGTACCTATCAAGTCTAGCAAAACAACTGACCAACAACAGAACATTCTTACGGGGAAAAACGCAGAAGAAAGTGAAAACAGGTGAGCCCTGGCCAGAAGGTTTCTATGATCCAATAGGAAAAAAGAAAAACGTGGTAAAAATCATATAGTATTATTTCTATAATTGAGATTTATTTTTAAAATACAAAGGGTTTGATGGCAAATCCTCAATCTCAGATGATGAATAAATGTTCATAATGTAGAAATAATATCTCAAGTAGCACCACCACCACATTTATCACAAAATAAATGGATTGTCCTTGTAATCTTACCAGAGCAGTCTCATGTGACTGTGGCTGCTTAAAATTGATGATCTCCAAAGCAAGCGTTTTTTTTACTTTGGCTAAATCCGCCTCTCTAGCTGCTTGCAGTAAAGAATGTCCTTTGAATTCATCTGTTGGAGAAAGTGATGCATTTAACATTCAGCACATCACCTTTACAGGTATTACTCAAAAAAGGCAGCCAGAACATATTAGGATGCAGCAGGAGTATTTCTGCGCATCTTCGTATGGTGGCTGTCCTGGGATACAGAACGGAAAGAGAACGTGGCTTACTGAAACCACAGTGAATTCTGAAGAAGGACAGAGATTCCCTGAATAAAAAGCTTATAATTTTTCTCCCTCTTTTTCTTCAACCATTAGATATTAAAGGCATATATAGATCAGTTCAGTTGTCACATGTGCAAATGAGCATACAGCTCCTACATGGCTCTGCAGAGAGAAAGCGTTATAGCTGCTTTTTCAAAACTTCACTGTTATTTATAGCTATAAATAATTCATCATAAAGCCTTAAAGTATCAGTTAAATAAAACTGTTCAACTACTCGTCTTAAAGAAAGCTACACCAGCTTTGAAGCCAATCTGCCCCAAAGATTTTGAATGCAGTCATATCCTTGTAAGTGCACGTAGGTAACTACTTTTTTTTTTTAACTTATTTTTTTAGGTCACAATTTTTTCTGTTCAGCAACTGGCTTGTTTAAGTTGAAAATTATTTTTAAGAAGGATGAAAAGCATTTCTCTTCAAATATACAAATAAGAGGCAGGCTAACAACAATGAGGTCTGAACCTGGGAATGAGAAACAAAAAGCTTAGTCATCTCAGTGTAAATATTAGTTTTGCGTATATATTTCTTTTCATAAGCAGGCTTGAAATGCCTAACTTGCTAAGCAGGGCTTTCTTCTCCCAGTCATCTTGACATCCAGTGCATGTGCGGTTATAAAAAAGTTTTCATTTCAAATAGAATTCAAATTTCTTTCTAGAGACAGCATTACACAAAGTACAGCTAAAAAGAAGCCCTGAAATAATTAATGTATTATATATATATATTCTTTGGAATGAAACCAAAGAATTCAAGAATATACTAAGCATGTTATTGTGGGTATGCAAAATAGCTTGTTCCATCAGAAAGATAGAAAATTTACCATAAAGTTCAGATTTTTGTACACATTTCAGTGGTTACTGATGGATATGAATCTTTCCCTAGCCCCCTCTAATATCTATAAATACAAAAGTACAACAGAGTTTAAGTAGATGTAAATTTCTGCTTGTTAGTTTAAGCGACTGGTAAATCAACCTGCTTCAAAGTCAGAAGCATCACCTCCCAAGCCAGTCCAGAACAGAGAGATCAGAAGTAGCTGAAAGACATTAACCCCAACATCTTTCCCCCTTTAGGAAAGCACATTTTTTGCATTACCAGGCAAAGAACAGTGACAGACAGCAACCTGACAAGCTGTGACTTTGAGTCATGCAGGATCACATTCTTAGCGTATCAGGGGGCTCCTGCTATACTCAAAAGGTGACAGAAAATCAAAAGCTTACAAGTGAAACAATATAAAACTGAGTTCATAATGTACTTCTCAAGGTCTTTTTTGTAACTCCATAATGTCTTGTTTCACTTGTCTCACTTTCACCGCTTATAATGACGATAAAACAAATTGCCAAAAGAGGGCAAATGAAGGTACACAAATTCAGATGAAAGGTGAAGCATATTATACAAACAGCATGAGGATTGCAAAGACTACAAAAGAAGCTGCTGGAATGTCTCCCTATTCAAGCCTGCATAGCAAAGCTATATACCTTCTGGAAGTTACTCTGAGCGTTCATAGATCCAACATAGAGATTCCTATGTGGCTTGATGAGACTTTAAGTATAAAAATCACCAGTGGACACTTATTCAGCACTATCTTCTGGCCTTAAACGTTAAGTGTGGAAAAAAACCCACCAGACATTAAAGAAACATGGCATATTAGAGGTATCTACTTCAAAACAATAAACGCATCTACCATTTATTTGCTGCTTTGCATCTATCTGTGATTTATGAAGCAGTTGCTTTGAAAGAAAAGCACCCCTTTACACCCACCAAGAACTGCTTCAAATCTGAACACACTTACAGGTCAGCCTCTCCCTCAGCTCAGGTGTCGGAGCCATATCCACCGCGCTCTTTCCGTGGCAGTTGACTAATGTGGGATCTGCACCGTGACTCAGCAAGAGGGAGCAGACTTCTACACGGTTCTTGGAAGCAGCCTCGTGCAAGGGAGTAAATTGCCAGAGGTCCATTGCATTAACGCATGCGCCATGCTAGTGCAGGAAAGAAAGCCTTTTGTTAGTAGGAAGTCATCTTCAACTACTAAAAGTGCACGTTTTCATTATAAACACTAGTTCCATTCTTTCACATATGAACACACAAAATGAATTATAGAAATCTGTGCGTACAAAAGCATGATGAATCCTGAAAAAAAAAAAAAGGAATTTTTGTATTTTTTTTTCTAGAATAGCAGATTTTTTTTTTTTAATTCAGATTACTTAAACTCTACAATCTCTCTAAATAAATCAGGTAGAGAAAAACCACAGCTGTGAAGTCGCATGCTTTCAAAATTACAGGATGCTTGAAACCCAATAAGGAAGAGATCTTCCTTTTCAAATGTGGCATGAGCAATTCAAACACATCTAAATTTACAATAATCACTTTCTGTCCTCCTGCTTACCTTAAGTAGTAGCTCTGTAACTTCATAGTGTCCATATGAACATGCGTTATGAAGAGGCACAAGACCACTGTATGAAAGAAGGCAAATGACAAATTTATTCAAGTGGCATTTTTGAAGAAAGTACTATTTAATCCTTAGTGAGAGATCAACTGAAATCAAATTACACCTAAACATTAAGATATTTAAAAATTAAGATTGACAAATAACTGAAAATACCTGAAGTTCTCAAAAAATACGTTATTTACAAGTTGCATTAAAGCATTTTTTTTTTTTTTTAATTTGCAAGCGACGGATATTTAATCTACCAGTAAGATTAGCATAAATTGTCTTCAAAATTATCTTTCATGAAGCTAAGCGGAGGGGGGAAACCCATTCCACATTAAATTTGCTTAGGAGAAGTCAACATTCTGTTCTAGCCTAAACATGCATTCCTGCTTATACAAAATGCCATATGAAAGGCAGAACTCATCAGATAATGCTAGTGCAACTCCTGGGAATATTCTGACAATGTACAGATATCCACACTCAGCAGACTGAAATGCTGCTCCCAACTGTGGAATTACTTCATTTTACTGCATTTTTCACAGTCTTACCTATTTATCCCTGCAAGAGACTTATAAGAAGGTCCATGTGTTTTCTGTACAGCTATACTATTGGAGCCATACTTAAAAATAACACTAGTGAAATAAATGAAAGTGATCTAGCTACAAGCACAAGATATGTAATAAAAAGAAAGCCATGCACTGGAAGGGAGATGCACAGAGGACAGTTATTACAGAAAACCAGAAGAGTTTAATTCAAGCCAAGCAAGCTAAGCTAGTTATGGCTCAACAAATCAGAATGCATAATACACTGAAAACAACAATTAAACCTTCACCATTTATGAAAAATAGCAAGTGTTTCCCAGAATTGCAGTTAGCAAAAAGAGCACTGGAAAAGCAAGCACTAGACTAGCTTGCTTACTTACAAATTATTTATTAACATGAAACAGTGGAAACCAACCTAACGACAAACAAACAAAACCCACCACCCCTCCCCAAACACTGCAATCACATGGTGTCACTAAAACAAAAAAAGAGAGGGAACTCACAGGGCTGTTAAACATATCTTAGCGTATTTGAATTGTTTAAAGGTATGTGCAACTGTTTTCTTTCCCTTTCTTATCCTCTTCTCAAGCTCAAGTTAATTACTTTTCACATGGCAATACTTTTCAAGTAGATCATTCCAGCCTCATTAAACCATCTATGTGGGAACGTTGTACAAAGTTGCACTCAAATTTCTGAATGGTGGGAAATACCTAAACTTGCTTAAAAATGTCTGGATCTACCAACAGGTATTACATGCATCTTTAGTGCTTTTGTGGCATACATAATGTGTCATGACGCATTCTAAGACAATTTTAATCAAAGCCATTAAGGGTAAATGCATAGATAAAGTGCTACAATAATTAACCTTCAAGAGCTTAAGTATGCTTAGGACTACTTTGGGGAGTTAATTTAAAGTCTTCTTTAATAGTAGGCTGGCTCAAGCCTGCTGATAGCTGGAGAGAACACTCATTAACAGCCCTACAAGCCCCAAATACGAAACATATGCCTGAAGTCTGTTTTCTGCTCTTAGGACTAAGCTTTCTTAGTCCTATCTGACCATTGTGAAAATTCACCTCATATTTTAGAATCAAATAGCTAACAATGTACCATATGTAGCTCCAGATTTCTGACCGCTGCATAATTTTTCTTGTAATTTACTTCATTAGAGTCCTCACTGCAAAAAGGGAAGTTTAGGTTCTAGTACATCTTGCTTTTTGCTTGCAGTGTTACTCAAGGTAGATCTCTAAGAACCTGTTGTTCTGAGTCCATGGGTATCACTGATGTGATTTGGAATTACATCCACATGTATATCACATGTATATATGCAATAAGACATAAAGAAGTCTAAATTATGGAGAAATTTTTCAATGCACTTTTTTTTTTTCCACTGAGCTCATGCATCCTCTCCCTGCTACTGTTGCCAAAATTAGGATACCAGTCCATGACACCACAGAAAAGTCTTTGCAGGGATGCAAGGAAAAATGTCTTGAAAAAATTAAAGGTGTAATAGGAAACTTTAAAAGGAAGGCAGGCAAACCTATTCTATTATTTGAGAGTAAAAAAAGATTATTTATCATGAAACACACACTTTTAAAGCAAACATCACATTCTCAGCCAAGTATCTGAGATTATGTTTCAACATTAAGCAGAGAAATAACTTGTCACCTTGGTTAATAGCAAACCACTGCTGCAAATGGATTATAAATGAAGTCACTTTACATACCCTTTGTCCTTTGCGTGAACATCTGCACCATGCTGAAGCAGAAGTTGGACTATTCGTACTCTGTTATAGCCTGCTGCTAGATGTAAAGGAGTGGACTGTAAAATAAGACAGAACAAGGTGAAGAACGGGAGCCACAGAGTTCTGTGCCTCATTTCCTAATATTAAAGTACTCTGTTTCCCTTACATATTGGATCAGGCTAAGTTGCACTTTTCTTCTGTCATCGGCCAAGTCAACAAATACATAACACGTATACGCCCTGCCTGTTGTCAAACCAAATCCATGTTCCTGGAGGTGGGAAGAATCTACATCTCTCTAATTTTAAATAATGGTCCAATGTCTTCTTTGTTGTGCTTTTATTTTGTTATTAATGCTAGAATTTTGTTTTATTTTTAAATGCCATAATTAAGTTGGTGTTTTTTAAAGCTTCATGAGCAAATTTACTCAGTTCAAGCTTTAGATTGTGAAACTGCTTACATGTGGTCTTCCTGCAGTAAGTGTTCAAGAATTGGACTGCAGAACAAAATTATCCCATTGCAGGAGTGTTTATATTCAGCTCTGCACCAAACAAGTTGCAGCATCTTGCCAGTGTACTATGCTAAGACAGAGAGCAAACTGTACGCAGTTCGCAGTTTTCTGCAGAATACACATCTTCAGTATTAATGCAACTTAGAGCATAATAACAGAATAACAGTAACATCCTTCTCCACAGTTAATTACTAACAATTGATAATGAAAGCTTTTTAAGTCGACAATAATAATTTCCAATGTTCTATTATTTTAAGTTTTCATTATGAAACAAGTTTTGTGTGCAGACTTAGTCTTAAGGAACTAATCACTTGCATGAGCGGGTGATGCTGTTGCTGTTTGCTCCTTCCCAAAGTTGAGAAGCAGACAAGTTTAAAGGGATTTTTCTTACTATTCATTTTGCAGTACATAATAAAACAATGCACTCCTATTTGATTAAAACCCTATGCTTAAATCAGCCCGAACACACAAAGACATATCTCACATTATTAAGCCAAGTATAGATTTACTGTAGGTACTAAAACATCATTATATAGTCTTACAGGTGAGATATCACATTCTCACTGTTACAGAGATGAAAACAAATCCAGACAAATGGTCTCATCTGTGGGAAGCAGCAGCAAGCACTATATATTCATAAATGAAAGGGATTTCCAGGAATTAACATGCATTTCGCATGACCATGCTTTGGAGCAGTCTGAATGTTTTAACTTGCTACTTTGCTTCAGAAAGAGCATCTAGTTGGACATATACCAAGTGTCCTGTATGCCAGAGTGATGACACAGCTTCTACTGTCAGCAATGACAGAACAGGGTGTCTCTAAGAAACACTTTGAGATAACTCAGTCTAGAAAGCAGTTATGCAAACTTCTATAATACTTAACTTCAGAATCATCTGTGCTATTTTCTACACACACTCAAAATGACTATCTCTAACATTTCTGACCTGAAGATCCTTAAAGTGTCTCCACAGTACAAAAAGCCACCTCCAAAACTAATGAAGTCTGTAGCTGTTTGGCTTTTCAAGTTGTTAGGATCGTTTACTCTGTTCTAGAAAGGTTTCTACTACTGAACTAACAGTCTGGAATGATCTAGAAGGTATTAAATTCTTTCACATCTGCTGCCATTACAAAATAGTTGGTTCCTGCATATCATAAACACTAATGAAAGTGTGAGTAAAACGTATGCCATTGTTAACGTTACAAAAATATCCCATGCACTGTTTAGTCTGACAATGGCTTTGGTTGTCACACGAAGCAAAGCAACGATATCCCACATCCCCGCCTTTCAGGAATGTGTGCTACTTCCTTTTCTTCCTTAGCAAGATCCTACAGACACCAGAGATCCATGAACAAACCATGCCTTCCCCAAAACAACAGGAGTTACTGAGCTGCAGCCAACAACCTTGGCTTGCTTGCTATCTGGCAAGAGGCTTAATAATAAGAATCCCCAGAGGGCATTTACCTTTAAGACTCACATTCACAATTACCAAACCAATCACATTCTCTTACATTCTAGTGTAATTAAGAAGAGTACAACTCCACTTTTATTAAGTAAAGTAGACTCTCATGTAATATGCTCACATTATTTTAAAGTTTTATGGCATCTGTAATTGAGTCAAAACAGGTACTGTGCATTTCAAGTAAGATCCCTGCACACAAGATAGCAATCACTGTCAGCTTGCATTGCTGCAATTTATACTCAAGCCATTTCTTGCCTGCGGTCTTTTTGAAAATGTATTGCCTGGGAATACGAGAAAAGCAATTTTAGATTTAAACAATGTATGTACAACAACCTGATATAATTCCCATCGAGCCTTAAATGCTTTTCACACTGCTTTCTTACCAACAGCTGGCTTGATGAGCTGCTCAAAGTCAGCTGCCTCTTGTCTTGCTGTCCCCTGCCCACCTGCATCAAATCAAAGGAGGCACCAAGGAATTGCCAAATCTGCAGGCTGCTGAGCAACTACCTTCACTAAAATCAGAAAATCAGTTTCAACAAATAAGCCACAGGCAACACGGTAATGCTGGCTCCAAGCACCACCAGCTTCCCTGCCTATCTTGCAAAAGAGTTTTCAGTAGCTTTCAGATGGTAACATGTCCCCCAGCCTCAGAGCAAAGCTGCATTTTCAGGTTCAGAGTGATTTTGGATATCTCACTTCATGGGTAACTTTAAACTGAAGGACCTTAGGAAATGATGTTACATCACACATGATCAGTACTACAGAACTGTTTTAAGAACTAGTCACATGTGTTCTTGCCTGCTCCATCTCTCTGCCAGCAGAATCTCTATATTACACTATCCAATAATAATCTTAACTAGTGTGATTCCCTCATTCACACGTTGTCATCCCAAACGCTACAAAAAAATCAACAATTTAGAATTCACTCTTTCTGAAATAACAGGAAACAACCTCTGAAAAAAAGCGTTCTACTGCATTGAGTTCACAAAAAAAAAAAGTATATTTTCATTGTAAAGAAATTCTCCCTGAAACTGAATACCTTCAGAAATGTATTCAGGTGCTGTACCATCTGGGTCGTGGTACAAAGCATGTATCATGAATGGCATACCTTCCCAAAGCATTCTGAAGTATTAGAATGTGTATGAGATAAGAATTGATAAGTAAGAGGCAGAAGATTTATTAGCAGAGCTTTTTCAATTACACAGATTCCAGAGATAGTGGAAAGGAAAAAAGATGACAAGCATCGCCTTGCACAGGGGAAAACATAAGAAATAGTAACAATTCCTCTTCCTCTTAGAGGTTAACAGAAGGAGTGAGAAACAGCTGCTTTCACTTTTCTGCTCAAAAACTCTACCTGCTAGCACAGAAACAGAGGCAGGTAAGGGGAAGATGTGCCCAGAAGCACAAGAGGGTAAAGGGCAAGGGCATCTTTCTTGAGAGGAGAGAAAACATGTCAGCACTGCAGCACTACACAGCAGAAGAAATTTTCATCTGCAGAGAGCTTTACTAAATGTCACAAGTGAAGCACAGTCAACTTGCCCAGCAAGTTTCTCCATTGACATTTGACTTTCAAAATTATGGAGATTATTATCCTTGACAGCAGGATGACAAATCCTTACTCCAAGTAGCTTGCTTGGAAGCTACTCTCTTAACAGTAGCTATACAAAAGAGAAAACTCTTGTTTTTGATTACTTCAGAAAAAAGGAAAAAGTCAAACCTCAAGGATCATCACAACCTACAAGAAAGGTATCAGGACCAAATGAGCCAGTGTGAGGCAGAAGGCAGTAATCATGTTCCAAATGAACTTTAAAAGCTAAACTCAATCTGACCCATGAGAAAAAGCAGATAAGGCAAAGAGATAAAAGACATCTCAGCTTTCTGAAGGTTAATTAGGAACCTCAGTTCTCTAACACCTCCATACTAAATTGCTGCCATTACTTTCAGAGTGCATATTCAAAGATCTGACCTGGAAGCAGAGACCAAAGGGGTAATGCTAAATATCTGGGAGAAATTCTGAATGGGAACCACCACTCTGACTTCTGATCCTAGTGCACCACAAAAGGTGCATTAGTGACCCTTGATGCCATTATTAATTAATTAAAAAGCAAAAGCCCTCAATTCTTGAAACTGTCCTGTATTGCACATATGTGAATCCACTAAACATTTGCTAGAGCAGTTCAACAGAAAAGCTAAGCAACATTCTTCAGAAATACTTCAGCAATATTCTCAGAAAACTGGTTTCTTAGGAGAATCTGTTCCATTTTCATGTGCAAATGAAGGTTTAAATTGGGAACAAAAATGTATTACGAAAAACAAATTTGGGAGATTTTACAATGAATCAGCATTTGCAGTTTTTTCCAGATTCAGAAGCTCAGAATATACCTCTGGCAGCAGTCAGTGACATAAACACAGCAAAACATGGAGAGAGGAAATGGATTAGCAGAGAAGCATACACTTCTGCAGCAGACACTGGCAGCTGAGGAAGCAGCAGCTTGCTGAGCTACAGAAGGATGAAACAACCACTCTCTTACTCTCTTCTGAAGGAAATGTTAATGTTATCACTGCTGATGACAATGAAAAGAATGTTTTTTAACACTGAAAGGACACATACTCTGAGGTAAGGTAGAACTCTATATGGGAATTACTTGCAGTATTACTGCATCCAGGAGGGCCATTTTTGTTCCTTCATTATTTGGAATCTGTTAGAAAGTTAAATGAAAAATGGATAAGTCTGAGGTGACACATTGCCTCTTGTGAAGGCAGAGACTAAAAGAAACTGCCTCTGCAAGGTCATTTACCCAAGTCACCAGAGGGTATTCAAATAACTAGTACTTGAAGGAGCAGCTACAGAAGAAATATCTGGGCTTGTGGACCAGACACACAGACACCAGGCACGAAAGGTTCTCACCTCAATAGCTGGATCTGTTATTTATTATAAATAATCACACGGTGGAAGATGTGATTTAAGTTTAGTGTAGAGAACAACTGCTACTTTTGCTGGTCTGAGCTACTGAGCGAAGACGGCCAAACTCCTGCAGTTTTTTAAAGCATCTTAGTGACAGCCAGTATAGCCCACAGCCTTAGCCTTCTGCCTGTAAAACTGCAAGAGCTTACCACTCCAAGAGAGTACAATAAGACAACTTTCTTCCTTGTTTCAAAACAAATACATACATTTTTATCTACCTTGTCAGCCAATCAGAAGCTATATAATCTTGTTCTTTAGCTACTTGCTCACACGGTTGTTCTCTCTTTTTCAAGGAACACCTTGATGGCAGCACAACTGTTAATGAGAGCATCCTCTTCAAAAAGCCATACCACATGACCGTGGTAATCTTCATGCAGCATTAACAAAATGTGAAAGGGATGCACCCTGGAACATCCCAGAACCAATACTCTGCATTTTTTGTTGTTTCAATCTCTTCTATTTCCACTTGCTATCAAAATCTTCCTACTGCAGTCAATTATTTATTCCATTTTCTTTTCACCTCTCATTGTTTTTACCACTTCTCCCACTCTGTCTTTATGTATTTACTTTGCTTCTCTCTACCTCCAACTATAAACATTTCAGCTTCAAGTTCAGAAATAAGAAAGAAGAAATACCTCTAAGAAAATGTTGCCTTGATGGGACATCCTGCTGACAGGACATTCAAGCCAACACTTTTTATTCATTTTATTGAATGTGGGGTGAGAATGAACTCTGTTAAGAACAATATTTGCAAGTTGATTGCATTCCAGCTCTACTTCTGAGAGTGAAAAAAAATTATAATTCATATTTTGGAATCAAATTAAAACGAAGTCTAAAATAACTCACAAAATTAGATACAAAAAGAAGTTCTTTTCTCATTACTGTGATAATTAACAAGTTTTAGAGTTTAATGCATTTGTAATCTAGTCAAGTAGACTTCACTGTTCCCTTTCAGAACTCATACAGCCTTGCAAAATAGAGAATCTGCCTTGTACTTCATTTTAATATGCTTTGAAATTAAAAAGTTATGGTTATTAGAAAAAGAATATTCTAAAGAATTCCATCTGTAAGAATTTAGTATCTTTTATAAGTAGAAGTGTATTATACTACTCAGAAAAGACTAATCAAATTACCTCAATTTTCTTGTCCATCAATGACATTCATCATTAAGTACAATGCCATATTTTGGCACTTTCCTCACCTTTTGCTGCTCGTCTCCTCCCTGTTCCACCAACTTATTCCACAGTTTTAGAAATGGTTATATAAATACAATTCTCCTTGCACTTAAGTATTTGCAGTTCTTTTCATTTAGCATTAAACTGATGGCTAAACTCTCCACCTAAACTATGAAGTCAACGATGGGGTTATGCTAACAACTGACAACTGATGAGCTGGGAGAAAACAGAGAGGCAAGGAAGGCATAAAACACAGGCGCTTTGGGAAAGATTGGTAAAATAATTGAGCGTGGCCACACAAATCTTCAGAAAGGAGAGCTATGAAATAATTAGGAAGCTTGGAAAAAACAACTAAAAGAGGTAGCTAAGAATGTTTTTGGTTTTGTTTCTTTTTTAAACAGACAGCATGAAGACTAACAGAGATCATGACATAAACACAGTGCTAATGCACTTTTTACTAGGAAATACTTCAAAAAGAAGTCAGTGTGATTGAACAGCAAACTGAAAGAGATTACTACACTTAAGAAGGAATTATTCAAATAGCTGAATTTACAAGCTAAAGGGAAATCACAAGGATCGCAAAATCTTGCGGACTAAAATACAATTAGGCAGGCAAAAATAGTTTGTGCATTGAGTAGCTGAAGGAATTTAAGCAAGCAGCAAATCCTTCTTCAAATCTATCAGAATCACAAAATCCATCGGACAACCTGGTGGGACAAGGCAATGGTAGGCTGAAAATTCAGACAGCAGAGAGGCCACAATGAATTCTAATATCACATTCAAAAGAGAAAAACAGCGAGAAAATGGAATGACTGGCTTCTCAGCAACTCTCATGTGCAAGAATTTTGAGAGGGAAGTGACACAGAGGATAGAAATGGCATCTACAGCACTCCCTGGAGTCAACCATATGCATAAATGAAATGAATAAAGTCCACAGACTGAGCCCCACATGCAACATAAGTATAACCTCAGCAAGCACTTTGGAGGGAAGGAGTCAAAATTGTAATAGGAGAAACATCACTGCTCAAATCTCTGGATGCTCTGTGAACAGACAGCCAAATCCAGATCACAGCATTTAATTAATGTGCATAAAATACTAAATGACTCTGCTCAAATCTACCAATCTGACTCGTTTTCTCAACAGAAGATGAACAGCATAAAGCAAGAAGCTGTCCCCTGTGGGAATCTAGTCATCAAGAGAATACAGATCAGGTATGGAAGGAAAAAAAGTTTATTTCCAACAAACTTGGAGGTATTCTGAAGAACACACTAAGACATAACAAATGAGACTTCCTGATTTTTAGAGATCAATACAGAGAGAATGACTACAGAGTCAATCTCCTCCCAATCTTCAAAAACACATTCTCTTCCTAGACACTTCGAATAGTATCTGAAAACAATATGAGAAGAGATACTTACTGAAATATACAAAATATTTGAGAAAAAGAATTTAAGAGCTCATAACAGAATCTGAGCAGGTAGATCAGTTTTACATCTTATGCAGAATATACCACCTTGGGCTATATGCAGGCTATTAGGCGACACCAGAGATAGCAGTGAAGCCAAGTCATTCATACATATACAAATTCAAGGGACAATCATACTGTCCACTTTGCCATGTTTGACTGATGAAACAAGATGGGATCACAAGGCATAAGAAAGAGTACATAAGGATCACAGATTAACTGAGGCTGGAACAGATCTCTGGATAATGACTTGTAACCCAACCCCAAGCTGCCCCCTTTTTTTGACTTGCTTTACCAAGGTACTGCAAGTGACTTTATATCTGAGATGGAATAAAAGCATACAGAGTTGATTGGCATGGAGCCCTTACTGAGTACAGCAATACAATTTAAGACCACCTATACCTCTTAAATCTCCAAAGTAAGAAAAAAATGCTATAGGGAATTTTGACAATGACACATTTTTAAAACAATTAGCTTTCAGAATAGTATTTTTGTTTTCAACAGAAACAGATGTTCTTTCTACCCTCTCTCATTCCCCAGAAAATTATCTTGGAAAAACAGATGTGCTCTGGCTCATATTTATCCCTAGGCAATAGCATACTACCTAGCCATACCTCTGAGATATACACACACACACACATTTAAATGCACACAACGTACACACAGCTAAGTATATAAAAAGGGGTATAAAGATATATAATTGTATAATTTAAAAATATATATGGAGATAAATGCATATGTATTTATATACACTATATGGCCCTCCCACATTCCTTTCACATCCACAAACGTGTTTTGTGGTACTTCATCAAAATCAGACTGAAGTTTAACGTAGCAAATAAGCAGATGCAGCAAAGCCTGCAGAGTTATTCTGAAATACATGTTTTGGATGCATTGTGTGAAACTGCCTTTTTCAAGAAATATTTTCTAGTTAGTGATTTTTTAAAACCTGTTATTATTAAACTAAGAGAGCATCTGTCTGAATCACGCAAATACATACACTGTCAGGATGCCTGCTTTCAACAAAAATCCTATTATTTTTGCTCTCTGATTTCTATGTATGATTCCTTTGCTCCAATCCTCCAACACAAGTATTTGGTGTTGCAGAAAAGCCCTGGGACTGGAAACTTCCGATATACAAACACGACATACAATTCATTCCAGCTGGAAAAAAATTCATAAAAGTTTAGGGAATAATATGTGTGAATTGTGACTCCAAATATTTTATTATACATGATATATGTACGTGTAGAGTTCACATATATTCATAATTACTATTGTTTATGACAGAACTGCCTTGCGTCAGGTATATGCTCCTAACTTTTGCTCAAATATGCATCCTTTATCTTTATAAAAGTGTCATTTTCACAATATTTAAACAATACTCTTGGTATTACATGTGAAGTTTCAATAAATTATTCCAGAAGATATTCAACATTCATATGAATAAAGCCCGTATCATCTATAGTACAAACAGACCAATGCATTTATGTGGTATTAATTTTCATTTTTGCTGCCGTAGCAAAAGAAAAACACACTCAATTGTAAAGGCTTACAGTGTCACAACACAGTTTGACCACAAATCTTTCAATAGGTGGATTTTAATTCATCTCCCCAGATCCTAGAGACAAGTTGATTACCAGAGAACCTCAACCTCTGTCAAAGTTTCTAGGCTTAACAACTGCAAAGAAAAAGCTTGTGAAAACGTGGATTGATTGCTCAATACAGATTCAGAAACTGGAAAGCAAGCCAATTTTCTTTTCAACTGCACAATTTTTCTTGAAAATAGTTGAGAACAGTCAGAATATGAAACAGGGCTTGGCAAATCCATTTACCAGCAAGAGACTGGAAGACTCTGTGGTTAAGGAAGAGGTAACTCGCCTGGTTCTGGTAGGATTAATTTTCTGTTTCTCAGCTCCTGTTTCACAGGCTGATTAAGCTGGCTATGCATACAGAGGAAGTAGTAGAGGAGAGGCAAGAGAAGAAATACGGTGAGGGCGTGATATCCAGCACTGCATTGCAGACCTTCTCAGAGATGGATTTCTTATATCTGCGACCCTGCACCCATGAACTCCACACACTGCACACAAAAATGAGTGACTGTATGGCAAGAAGGAAAGAGCTAAAGACATGGTCTCTTATAATATATGCAAAAGTCAAGCTTTTGATTTATCAAAAGGGTTCATGCAAAGGTCTGCTACTGGCATTCTGGAGTCAGGGCTGTCTAAGGACATAGGAAAAAACACTGGATAGGCACCATAATAAGTCATGAGAGCCTGGTGCTGGGAGCCAGAAGACTACAGTGAAATCAAATGAAGTAGGACACATGCCCTCTCTAGCAATGACCTCCTATTAAATAAATAAATAAATAAATAAATATTTTTTTTTCTTTTTCTTTGTGGGATCATTGCCACATATACAGGATAGACCTTCACTGGCTAAGGATGGCAGTGTGTGGTTCACAGTCTCCTTACCACTAATAGCAGAAATTCCTAAGTTTCTGGTTTCAAAGAGGTGAGGCAAGAAGCAAAGCTATAGGAAGGTAAACGATGGAGCTGTGGAGGGATGGCTTTCTATACCACTTTTTGGTAAAAACCCCTGCCTTGTGCCAGACAATTTTATGTGAGACAAGCTGATGTTCACAGGTAAGACACTATGGCTGTCTCCTTTTTTCCCCACACGTGGTTCATACAAAATATAAACACGAAGAGTAGAAAAAACACACTGCCAAATTGCAGACATGCTTGTAAAACAACCAAGGCTTATATACTTGAATACTTCAGCGCCAGCATGATTCGAACATGTGGAATAGAGATCAGGAGATGGATATCATATCCAGCAAAATCCAACTAAAAAAAAAGATCCTTCCACTGCTAATAGCTACCATGTCAGCTGGATGTAGCTCACTTTGGAAAGCTGTCAAGAAATGATGTGGGAAGGAAGTTTGCCTTGTAAATAACATTTTTTATCTGAATTACTAAAACCAGAATGTCTTTACTAGTTCAGACAGTTCTGTATTTTAAGAAAATAACAGATGCAACATCAATTTCTTCCTCAGACACCTTTCAAGCTTCCATAACAGCTTCTCGAAGGAAATGAGCAGGCTGAGAGATTGCTGTAACTCAACCTGCAACCCTGATAGATTTTAAGCCTCTCTTTTGACACTAACTACCTGCTTAGGTAAGCTGTGACAGTTGTAACATCAGAAATATAGCTCTCACAGCAAAAAAAATATATATATATACACACAGTTTTAGCTTCCAGCAGAACACAGGATCTTGCTGTTTTAGATTATTAGATAGTCAACATTCTTGGAAAATTCACCAAAGTTGGTTTTCAAAAGGTACTTCTGGACAAAAAAAAAGAAAAATTTGAGGAACAGTAACAAAGACTTTAAAGCAAGTGTCCAAAGCCTGCTTACCATACACAGTAGACACTTAAATACGTGGCTTGACTTTTTAACAGTGCGAAAGTTCAGTACCACCCATTAACTTCAATTGCAGCCTATCTTGTAGAAACCATTATAACTATACATTATATAAACAGAGTTTGGCAGAGCTCAGAATCTAGAGACAGTGAAATTTCAGACACACCAGGAGTACGCATGTACCCAGGAGAATCCTGTCTAAATAAGTTCCAATTTGATTCACCAAATACTTTGCAAAGCATACTAAGTAGAAGTGACGTAAAATGGCAGTCACATGTTAAATATTAACACCACATCATAGAATCATAGAATTGCTCAGGTTGAAAAAGACCTTACAGACCATCAAGTCCAACCACAACCTAACCATACTACCCTAACTCTAACAATCCTCCGCTAAATCATGTCCCTGAGCACCACATTCAAATGAATTTTAAACATATTCAGGGATGGTGACTCAAGCACCTCCCTGGGGAGCCTATTCCAGTAACATTCCTAACATCTCTGTTATTTTTCAAGTGTTCTCCTGAAAAAAGAAAATCAAAACAAAACTAAATGGCATTGAAATGACTATTTTAACTCAAGCCTCGCTTTTAGAAAACAGATTGTTTAGAAAAGAAAACATCAACAACAAAACAGCAGTTCTTTTGACATCTTTCCTTTGTATAATACTTCAATTTACATACATTGCATTGTATAGTTTGATACTTGTGCAATACTGTTTGTGCTCTTGTTCAACAGACACACAGGCCAATACTTTATCAAGCTATGTAATGGGCAATTTTGACTAAATAGTTGTTTATCTAGGATATTACTGTTGATTTTTCTTGGTCGTCAACTATTATTGGTATGCAATAACACTTTAGTGTACTTTTCATACACTAGTGTATGAAAACAGTTTTCTTCTTTACTTCTTTACTTTCCCCTCTAGAAAATAATGGCAAGACTAGCAACAGAGAGTGAATCTTCTCTTCAAACAGTTCAAGAGCTTCAGCAATGCGAACATCTCCACTGTGCCAAAGTAATCTCACCTTACTCTTGGCAGAGAAGAAATTTTAGTTTCCACTTCTTTCAATCTTGATCTCTATGCTAAGCAAATGGAGCGGTGGTTATCAGCACCATCTGTACCTGTTCTAGCAGTACGTCCACTAACAATCAGACTCTACCTATCAATCCATCAATGTATTTCCAAAAGGCTGCAAGAAACACACAGAAAGCAGGAAATCTTAGTTATTTCCAACACAAGTTGGTTTCAGACCAATAAGCTACTGTCTTGATGTTCTATCCTTTTTATCTGGTTGTGATGCACACATTCCCTGCAGATTGGTGTGTAGGAAACTCAGGAACACCAGCTCTCAGCACACACAGGTAATTTAAAGACTCCACAGAAAAGATCTCCAGAAAAGAAAACAAACTGCACACATCAGTAAACAAAGCAGCACCAACCATACAGTGACTGTTCTGCTATTTTGTCAGCAGTTCCAGTGCAATGGCTGTCAGATGACGCCTTCTGGAAATTCACAGCCTTGAGCACAAAACATCAATACTGTGACTCACCTTAATTTCCTCACCCACAAAACTGAATTGTTCCCTTTGCAAAATAGTGCTGGATATTTCCAAAGTGTGCAAAGCAGATTAACACACAAAGCAGAGAAATGTGCAGGAGTTTCTACAGATGTCTATGCTGCCCTCACACCCTACCGAGTCTGTTGCCTTACGCTGTGCTAAGTTTGAGACTTGAAAATCTTCAAGGATTGAAATCCACCAAGAAATGAAAAATGTATCTTCAGAAATGGAGAAATTTGCAGCTAGGGGAAATCACCATAGATCACCTGGAGGCAGCAACCCCATGAGAGACTTGGATTTACATGAAAGCTATGCTGCAGACTGACAAGCTCCCTTCACTTGCAGTAGAACTTTTGGAGATAAAATGCCCAGAACCTGAAAGTCATGTCTTAAAACATTGAACAGTTACATAGCACACTTGCTGTGGAGATTTACTTTACCTTAAAACAGTGTGCACATATATGATGAAAAGAATATCTGGTAGGCATCATTTTAAAAGCTTATTAATACAGATGGTAAGCCTTAATTCTCAAGGAGTTTTAATAACCAATACATTTGCTAACAACCAAACACACAAATCATTGAATAATCTTAACTGCAGTAGGCTTGCTGAGTTTTGAGCATAAATTTCCAAACTAATTCAAAGGATCCAATAATACATGAATTTCTACTAAATTAATAAGAGCTTTTTCCCTTCATTTTAGAGTGAATTATTGCAGAAGATATATCTGCAGGGCCTGATACCTCTCCTCATCGAGAGAAATCACAACTCTACCTTTGGCTTTAAATCAATAGTTAAGGTAACTCAATTATTCAGTAATGCATTGCTGCATATCACAGCATTTTATTATAGCGCAGTCCACTATTCATATCCAAATGCAGCCTCATTTGAACAGAAGAGTCTTTAAAGAAATGAAAAAGAGAAGCTAAGTACAACGGGCAGCATGTTTAATCTTAAAATATGTGGAGTGTTCCATCCACTCCAATACAGATAAACTAAATAAAGCCCCTCTTTGACTGTTCCTAGGTCATAAAGTTAACTGATTTAAACATCTAAAAGATTTGAAATTTTGATCAGTCCTAAACGTAAACAATCTGAAAACTGACTGGGCTTTCTTCCACATACTAGGCATTACAGTTGTCACAACTGAGAAAACAGTTTAAAATTGTATTAAAAATTGGAGTTATTTTCACAAGCATATCCCTTAAAATCAGCAATGTCTTTTAATGAAAAGACACTGTAAACTGCTGCATCTCCACGGATTTCAGTGGGACCATGCAGTTTCATAAATGCTCTAAAAAGGGCAGAGGTCTACACTACACACCAACACACTACACAGGAAAAAACATTCCCATGCTTTCCTCTCCAAGGGTGAAATGCATGGTCGCATGAGAGACCTGATTAATAGATGCAGATTAGGAATGTTCTGGTACACTTAAAAATAAATAAATAAAAACCGCAATGTCTGAAAATCCAACAGTCTAGACAGACCAATATCTTCATGTCTCAACCATCATAAACGGTACTATCTTCTTCTCACTGTGCTCTTCCCTCCTCCAGTTTCAGTCTAATCCTTAATTTAACTTGTTCAAATATCTCTGACAGAGGAAGTCAAAACAATAAGGCAAATTTTAAGAAAATGTAGAAGGTGTTAATCACATCAATACACTGCCAGTCTATGTGGCAGCACATTAGAGGCTAAGCTGAATACAAATCGCCTCACTCAGACAATGTTCACACACAATAACAGCTTCCCTCCCTCAGTTATTCAAGTGCAACAGTAGATTTTGGTTTTGTCCTAGGGTCTCACTTTACACATATGCCAGGGTCTGGCATTTAAAAGAAAAAAGACAAACAAAACCCACATCTACTGACTGCTGGTCTGTCACAACTGCCAGTGTCAGGTGCAACAGCATTTAATTTGATGGTTAAAAAAATGCATCATTTAGGTTTCACCCAAATACATGGTCTGGATTTATACATCTAAGCTTCTCACTATGGTTAAATTGGACTTTCTCAAAAAATGGAAGTATAAAACAGGTATTTAACTTACCTTGCGCCCATCGCTTGCATGGCAGTTCACATTTAAAGGAGTCAATAAAGCCATCAGTTTTTCTTCATTACCACTCCTGTAAACCGAGAGGAGGGAATTAGGAAAAGGGGAAAAAAACACAGCTCTCTGCAAAAGATTTGTTAAGGAGCTGGACATCTAAGTATCATACATTGAAATCTGTACTCTGCCAGGGAGAATGTCAAATGGCCAAAGGATTTTTTGAACATTTAAAAACCAAGGGTAATTACAGGAAATAACATTATAATAGATGATGCAAAAACACACTTCATTTATTTCCTTAACCTCATCCTATATTTTCTTTTATCTAATTTTACAGATCCTCTGAAAGCCATTTGCTGAACTGCTTCTCCTGAATTAAATACCTTTATCTCGCATACAGCCCACAACATTTGGAATAATTACATACCAATATCTTGACATTTTTCAGAAGGATAAATAGACTATAAATATGGTCTTGTGCTATGAAAAGGAAGGATGAAAGCATCGTTGGAATATAAGACTGAACTTTACACCTTTTCTATAGGCTTCCATATGTTCTCTCTGGTAAAGCCTATTTTCAAAATAAATCCCAAGATAGTAGTAAAAAAAACAAACAAACAAACAAAAAACCCCAACAACAACAAAAACCCCTAAAGGATTATTTATAATATTTAATTTGTCCCTGAAAAGAACAGTTACAAAATGATAAAGAGGATTTCAGCAGCTTAAAGCAAAAATCTCAATATTAACCTTATAATCACCACGATGGGGGATTTCAATTACATAAACAGGCTTTCCTGTTTGTACCATACTGGAAAGTCCAAAGAGATTTATGCTAATTAAGTGGTTTGTTTGCATCATTTCATGGAAAAGCGATGATAAAACATCACTGTTCTGAAAATCTCTTTTCCTCTCCTCCTTCCACCCCCAAAATATGCTTTATATTCTAAGCAGCACTCACCTAGCAGCTTCCAGGAGTTCGTCCTTCTTGTATTCACCTAAATGATTGCAAAATATCATGCTGTTAGCATTTGGCAGAAGACAGATTAAGAAATGCAGGAGGAAGCAAATACAGAATTAAAACAGAGGAGAGGAGAAAAAAGCCCACACCCCGCTGGGTGATGGAGCTGTGACGTTAGCCAGCTTGTGGAGGCAGCATCAGCAGTACCTTGGAGACGGGCAGCAAACTGACGCATCATCTTGTCCAATCCTCAGATGGAAAGGCTTTCTTCGGACGACCAATGACTGTGAAATCTCACGGCCAGAAACACAGTCCCGCTGATAGCGGTGTGTCAGCTGAAGACGATGTCCCCACCCCCTGCCCTATTCACTGTGTCACATTATACTTGGGAAGCATAATAAATTCTGAGACAAAAGCAAGGCAGTGCGGCTTTCTAAAAGGTACAAATTGCCGTGTTCCAAAGCCCTCGGTCTATTTCAATGGGAATATTCAACTTCACCTAGCTCTTGAGAAGAGCAACGATTAGAAAATCCCAAGCAGCCCATCATCTGCCGATTTCCAAGAAAATATGCATTTAAAATAGAAGGCACAGATGAAACTCTGTAGGAGATTTTGTTACATGACTTTGAGATAACGATATTAGAGGCAACCATTAGTAATGTTAAAGCAGCATTTACATCTGAAATTCTGAATTAAAACAGTCGGGAATAGTGTTGCAACACGCAGTAAAAATTATACAAATACTTTAAGGAGAGCACAGTACCTGTGGAAGTGAGAGGATATTCTACTGAAACATGATAAGTTCAGAATTTAGAAAAAGCAGCTTCATAAAGTCACAGAGCAAAGGGTATCGTTAGAGCCAAGAGACAGAGGGCTCAAAAAACATATACCATATAACACCCGCCAGAGAATTAAAGCTTCAGATCACAATGTCGTAAGGAAAGCAGGAAGGTGAGGCCATCCTGCAAAAAGACAGAAAACCTTTGTGCTGTCTGATACGCATATTTGTAACGTGACCCCAGTGAAATACACATTGCACAGAAGGGAGGCAGCCAGGCCAAGGGAAACACCACACCAGAGTCCAGCTACATTGCGAAGTACCCCTGGAGCAGGACTCCTCACAGTAAAAGCCCCTACGACAGCTTTGCTCGCCTGTCAGCATACCATGAAAATCATATGTTAGCTTTTGGAAGATTTTTTATGCATTTCATATTGAAAACAGGCACACAAAGAGGTGAAATGCCACCAAGATGCGTGTGAGGCCAGCTGCTCACTGCCATTCCCCAGCACCCTCTGGGGATCCTGCAGCCCAACCCAGACATCAGCCCTATTTCTCCTTTTTGTTTTTATGAAGACGCAATACTGGGCACAGTGAAGTGTTTCAAATCAGTGGTGAATGAAAAGCTCTGGCCAGCATGTGAATAGAAAAAAAAAAAAAAAAGAAGACACTATTACTTGTGCAACAATCTGAAGCAGCTGGATTTCCTGCAGGAGTTATTGGTCTGTATTGTATCAACACTTCAGAGACCTAATAGGATTAAAAGACCTGTTTACAGTGGTTTTGGCAGCGCATTTAGCAGCCCTAACCAGCCTTTGGAATACTACTACATTAGACATGTGTAATACCGTTCTTCCTTCCTTACCGCTCAGTAAGTTGTTACACAAAAGCCTGTTCTGCAAATACCATTATTATCGAAAGCATTACTGACCAAAAGGAATCACAGAATCATAGAACGGCCTGGGTTGAAAAGGACCACAATGATCATCTTGTTTCAACCCCCCTGCTATGCGCACGGTTGCCAACCACCAAACCAGGCTGTCCAGAGCCTGGCCTTGAATGCCTCCAAGGTTGGAGCATCCACAGCCTCCTTGGGCAACCTGTTCCATTGCGTCACCACCTTCTGAGTAAAAGACTTCTTCCTAATATCTAACCTAAACCTCCCCTGTCTTAGTTTAAAACCATTCCCCCTTGTTCTGTCACTATTAATTCATGTAAAGAGTCGTTCCCCCTCCTGGCCATGGCTCTGGATTTCAAAATGTCCCACTGTACACTCAAGTAAATTAGTCACTTTTACTAAGTACTTCAAAAATAAAGTATCACAGGTAGTGTTGAAGTTCATGGAAGCTATTGTTGAAATTTGTCACAGCTCTCCCATATTGTGATATGCGTTAAAAAAACAATATATTTTAATTGGCTGTTACTCTCCAAGAGCTGTCCCATTCTGCAAAGTGATATGTAACACTGCACAGATACCACACTGGCACATTTAATAATAATAATAAAAAAAGCCAAATGTATCACACAGGGTTCTCTGTTCTTCTGGAGCTCCTGGCACGTAACTGGATGCAGAAGCCCTTTGGCAACTTTCACAGACAGTAGGTGCAGAATGAGATGATGGTGGCATCTGAGAGAAGCTAACAAATGAAATATTTATTTGCAAAGCATTTAGAAATAAACCATGTGTGCTCATGGCAAAGACAAATTTCAAATTCCGAGCTGAAGTACAAGAATACTACCTCATACTACCAACCTCAAGCAATGCTTCTGTTCAAGAAACGCTTGACTTGAACCAAACTAATAACATCTCTTAAAGAGCTCCGTTGGGCAGGTCAGGATTTATAGATTTGCAGAAGGGCATCTACAGAACAAAGCGCAGGTAGCAGCCTGAGCTACTTTTTCAAATCTCTTAGTAATTGCTAGCTTTGAGAGAAAAACATCCTTGCAATCACAATATCAATACAGAGGACTTTTAGCAGCAATATTTTGTACGGCACAAAGTCTCTCTGCCAAAGATGTGAAAGTTAACATTGGTTTGCCCTTGTCACTAAAAAGATGGCCAAAACCATGATCCAACAAATCCAATGAGGCAAGCAATTTTCAACTGCTTGCTCTCTGACTACCCTGGGCTGGGGATGTATACACAAATAAGAGCACTGGATACAGCAGAATGGAAGACAAGCATGCACCAACAGCAAGCTTTATGGGCTCCCAAGGTATTCCTTTTGTTTGTGCTTTCTGGCTTGATGATGCAACTGCAAGTAAAGGAGCACCTCTAGTCTTTTGCAGCTAGACTGCATGAGCTTTTCTCTGCCAGACTGCTCATCTTGCTTCTTTAATCTTCAAGATGCCATTATTCTATTTTTATGCCAATTGGTGATACATAATCATATGGTATTCCTACAGCTGGGTCCCACAGAAAATTTCAGTGCAGCAGAAACCAACTCCACTGTTAGTTACAAGTAATAATCTATTTCCAGTTTTAATTCACTAGAACCCTTTAAATTTACCATGAGACTGAAATATCAGTCATATATGCATGCCTTGGAGACAGAAATTTTCTAGTTTCAGGAAAAACAGAATGAATCAGTCCTGAAGCATAATTTTGAAACAAGTAATCCTATTTCACTCTCTCTCCAAGTGCTGAAATTTCATCTAACTACTGCAAGCTGAAAAAGCTGTCTGAATGGCACAGACAGTGCTTTTTACAAGGCAATTACACTAAGAAATAAGTTGAGGCTCTCTCTTTTTCTCCCTCTCCCACAACATTTCAGCTAACATAGAAACATGGTACAGAGCAGAAATGGGAGATTCCCTACTTGGGTTGCTACAAAGAACACAGAGACTGGAATGCAAACAGAGTTTAGTAAAGAAATAAATATCATGGAAATGAACTAAAGCATACATTTCATTTGATTCTCCAGGGCTTCTCAGATCTAGAACTGAAGAGTAAATGCACATCCACACAAGCTATGCTTTTCATTCTAAGTATTGAAACAAATAGTCAAGTCATAATTGGTATAAGAAGCTTTCAGTGCTTGTGATAGACCATTAGTTTTCTGTTTTGTTTGATTTCTTCAACATGATTTTTCTAGGAAATTACAATGTTATTTTCAATGTCACTGCTTTTGGAAGGATCTGATCACTCCATTAAAATACTCATCAATACTGCCCTCTACAGTTAACTTTTCTTATATGTACAGTAACAATTGAGACTAAAATGTGAAGTTAAATCAGAGCAAGGCATTTTTGCCATCCCAAAAGCACAAGGTTGTGGGAGTAACCACCTAAGAGCGTAGGGGGAAAAAAGGAGCTATGTTGAAAGATAATCCCTTGGGAAAAGGTACTTATAATTAAGTAGTATAAGAAACACATAAGAAAGATGAACAAGATAATTTTGGATTTTAGTATTACATTCCCTTCTCACTTGTCAAGGGTTAGTATCTTTACGTCTCTTACGTATCTGTACTCAGCTACATCTCACAGGCAAGTCGTTTGATTTTATAAGGTGACAGGCTAAAAGACAGAACAGCAATGATCTTAACTTTAAGCTTGTCAGAGAGTAAACACACCAAAGACACAAGGAGGATATTTCCAAGGAGGAAAGGTGGCACCTTAACTTTGCCTGTGCTGGAGACCAGTGAGGAATTGTGGGCATGATTACAAGTTAGCAACTTGTAAGAAAAACTTTAAAAACTGACAACCCTCACTTGATAGTGAATGCTTTTAGCAACACACCTCAAAGGGAAGTGGGAATTAGAACAAAAAATATCATTTGGCCTTGGCCACAACTCTACCAAATCACTTGGCTGGCAACATCTTACAGGGAATAGCTTTCAGACAGGTGAACAAAGCTGGACACCAAAGCATTCCTGATACAGCCTTATAGAAACACAATGCCTTCTAAGGACAGCCTGGAAGCAGCATTTCAAGAACTCTGCAGCTCTGTACAGTGCAGGTTGGTAAAACCTCTACTTCTGTCTTAAGCAATGAAAAAGGTTCTTGGCAATTAAACCATTAATTCAAAGCACGAATATCACCTAAACATACAAGAGGAATTGCAGCTGTTAGATGCAGTCCTATCTAAGAATAAACAGCATGTTTATTCTTTGTGGGGTTTAGTCTCCAAGAAGAGTTAGATAGCATATCAAAAAGGTCTTAGGTACATCTGAAATCATAGCAGTACCATTAAGTTTATGTCTAGCACATAACAGACATCTGCTTCCCACATAAACTCTTTCCAGAAGTGCTGTCCTATTTGTTAGAAATGTTATCTCTTCACACCTCAACAGCAGGAAGATGAAAACGTTCCTCTATCAAAGAGTTTCAGATTTTCTTGCTCTTAAATCACAGAATGCAAAGATGAAGCTAAGGAAATAAAAGGAACTAAACAGAAGAATATTCCTGAATGGTAAAGGCACACTGCAGAGAAAGGACATAGCACATCACGCTGCAAGATCATAACTCACCTCTACTCCCAAAAAGCACACATGCAAAAACTCAACAGCAGCCACCATGTGCTAAGTCACGTAAATATCTTAACCTATCAGCTACTAGGAAGAAAATTAACTATGTCCCACTCAAAACTAGGACAAATTTTAAAAACCTCTTAGCCCTCACTAAAAGAACATCCATTCAAATACCAAGTGGAGAAAACATATTTGTTATTTATAGCCAGGTACTATTTGCTACTCATTTTGGAATAACATATCACAAGATGGAAATATTAGAGTAATAATTAGTATGCAAATATGCAGGAAGTCTAGTTTGAATGACTGCATTCATTTTGTGTGCTTTTTAAAACCAACAGTGAAAGAATGAAATACTATATACAAACGAAATTTTGTAACATTTTCAGTACTTCATATCAATCTCATTGCTTAAAATATCTTGTAGGTAATATGATTACACATATGATTTCTTTAAAAAAGCAAACAACTCGTTACCATAAATGGCAATATAGCTCACTACAAAGTGCAGAAACAATAGCTCCACGGGAAAAGAAGGCTGGTAGGGAAAAGGAGATACTAACTCATTAATTAAAGACAAGAGCTTTAGTTCACCAGACTGCTGTCATTATGTTTCAATTCTAAAGGAGAGCACTTGTTCTTCAACTGTTCATTTATGCATGAGAAGTTTCATCTGATGCAATCAATCCAAGGCTGCCTGTTCCACAGACACCTTACAGAAGATGAGCCAGCCACTGGTTACATGCAGCTTGACGCTGCTGATAATCCATGCACTCTGTATTTATATTGCACTAGAAAACTATGGACTTTGTAGTCACAAGAAGACTCATGCATCAAGCACCATCCAAAGCAGATGTCTTCTCTTCACTGCAGGCTGGAAAGGAGATGTGACTGCTTGTACCTTCTGCACAATACCTCTGCAGGTTTCTGAGCAAACCTGCAGCGCAAGTTAGTTTAATTATGTTTTGCAAGAAGGAGGAATAAATGCTGCTTTCCACTCTCAGTTATTTCCAGTAATTCTCAAAAGATTTAAAGACTCTACTTACCTCAAAAAATTGAAAATTTAATTGGCAAAAGAAGTACTGCTACATTCCTCATCCATCAGAACCATTAATGATATTAAATAATATTCCCAAGGAAATACATTATGACTATCCTATTACCTAATAGATTACCACTAGCTCCTAATGCAGCTGGTTTGGACAGTGGCTTTATTTTAAAGTCACTCTGGGATACATTTCATTCAGCTTCCAAAAAAGTGATATTTTAAACCTCTTTCTGACCTAAAATGAAAGAGAACCATGCAAGAGTTAATACAGGCCGTCTCTCCCATGCCCCAGGTGTGTATTTTTTCAGCATGAGCTAACTCAGCATTACTATTCCTTCTGCAGAGCATATGCCATCAGGAAGTAGTAATACTGTACCTTCCCCACCATGAGCGTAGGAATCCTGTTTATCTCTCTGTTAATTTCTAATTACCATCACACTCCTGATCTGCTCCTGGCTGCTTTGTGTAACAAGTGAATCAAACTGGGACGAAATACTACAGATCCTAAGATCAGCAAAAGGAATTCTGAGAGGAGAAGAACACTCAGCAATCTGCATACAACTTTGGCTATGGCATTAATTGCTGAAGAAAATAGTATTTAACTACAGCAGTGATGACCCTTAATCCTCCAAGCAGAGTCTATTAGAGTAATAATTGTTATTACTATAATAGAGTAGCAGGAAGAATATGACCATCAAAATATGGCTTTTATACAAATATGAGTATAGGCTTGAATTTATTACAAAGTAATAGATTCAGATAAAATCAGCTATTCAGTGGGGTGGTCCCAAGGCTTATCCACTGCTGGCCTGAACAGAGCTCCTAAAGCAAAGTGCACATTTGACCAAGTTCAGCTCCCTGCATAAATCTACTCAAAAATAAAAATAATAAAAATAAAGAAATACCAGCAGCAAATAGCCCTATTTTCCTGGATTTAACACCACTCCATCTTTGTTTTTTGTTATTTGTTCCACATTAAAGTACCATACTCAAAAGCAGATTTTACATGGAAATGGCAGAAAATCGGTCATTTGTCATGGGAAGCAGCTGCTTTATGGCTGACAGTGGCAGGTATGAGGATTCAAGAGGCATTCAGAAGTACTGATATGCATCACAGTTTTTTTCTGCTCTCTTTACAACAGCTATATTGACAAACCCTGTACCTACCATACTTAGTGCTTACTCCCAGGACAGCAGGCAGCCTCATCACCCGCTAATGTCATCTGGCTTGGCATACATAAAACACAGCCACAAAAAGAGGTAATTATTCTGGCTAATATTGCAATCAGACAAAAGGTACTGGTAATGCCATGACACCAAGTCTGCTGCTTGTGAAACTGTAGAGCTGCTTCCCTGCCCAAATGGAAAGAATTAACTGAATTCTAAATCTCTGCCAAAATATTCATAGCATTGCACAAAATAAAGTTCAAACAAACAGTAAGAACATCATTCTTAAAAGGAAAGCAAAAATGAATTGCAAAAACAAATTTGCAGAGCCCAGAAGGAGGTGGACGATTATGCTCTATCGCTAATAAATAAATGAGTTTATGTGCTGTAAGTGGCAGTGAAATAGCAGAAAATACAAGAGGTTTAATTCCAAAACAGAAAGGAATGCTTTGAAAGGAGTAAATGCTCACTTAACCAAAGAAATGAAAATATAGAACTACACAAAGCAATTGTGTCATTCAAAAACCTACATCCTGAAGAATAGGTGACTATTTCATGATATGTTGGAATGACATTTCAAAATGTACACTTGAAAATGCTGTAGCTTTAGTCCTCTTATCTCATTGCAGTGCAGTACTGAGTTTATGTAACTTCTATTCAAAGAACAGATATCTGGCAAAAAGGAACAGTATCTATGAATAAGTCTCCTGGAGATTTTGAGCGTTCTTTATTTGTAAACATTTTCAGATAGTCCTTACACATTTCGTTAGGAGTCCCTCTCACCATCCAAAAAGCCTCAAAGCATTGCTTTTACTCCTGTACAGAGTAAAATTCCATGCCTGCCTTTCCTGGACACCAGAGGACAATGCTGTTCCCTCTGGAGAATGAGTTTCTCCTTTTCCAGCTTCCCTTGGCTCACTCACTCACCCAAGATTGGAACCGCACAGTCTTAGCTCTGCTTTTGAAAGATGCTTCATCTGTGTACAACAGACATTTCATTGATAGAGACTACTAGCTGCAATTTATGATACTCTATCCACGTGGATACCTGGGGAAATATTAGTTCAGCTGGCAATTACTACAGGTTAGGAACATTAAAGAGCCTGAAGGGAAGATAAAACAAGTTATCCTAAAAAAAGGTAAACCACAAGGCTCAAAGGAGGCAGGCAACTCTCCCTGTGGCTTGAATGATTTATTCCTAATACCTTCAATTCATGCACGGAGCTGTTACTACATTAGCCACAGCAATGCCAAGGATGCCATTAGTCTGAATTACAAACTGCAAAGGGAAAAATATTCATTACGAACCCGAACCACAGAACTGTGATATGATGGAGAAGACACAAGGCACCCAGAATGATCAACATTCACGTTGTCTGCCCTGTGGGAGGGACAACACCAGGTCAGAGAATTCTACGGTATAGGTCTCCACTCCATTATTCATTTTAATCCCAACAGGGCAGCATGTCAGGAATCCTTCTACATCACGTTTCTTTATTAGTCTTCACATACTTTGCAAACTTATATTGAAGAGCCACCTTCTTTTTCCTTACTGGACTTTCATCATCAACAGCTCAGCTTATTGAAAGAACCCTATGCCATGAACTCTTGATTTAATAGAGAAGTGCAATATTCATAATATGTTTTAATGATTTCTGATGAATATTCAAGTTTAGATGACAAAGCAAAGCGTTCTGCGCATCCTGCTATTTTTTTTTTTTGATGCCAGGCTTTTTGTCTTTTCTTCACAGCACCATTTCAGTCTCCTTGTAAATCAGGGTAGAGTGACGAGGACAGGGAGATGTCTGTAAGCCAAATATCACTGCTGACACCGGGACTAATAGCTATAAAATGGCTATGATTACCTTTGGGTTAGAAATTATTAGGTTCATAGTCACCACAGGACTGATTTCTGAGCTGAGTTCTCAGAAATTTTATGCTCAGTACCTGTATGCTACAGCACAATTAATTTATTAAATGGATTGTATGTTGTAAACTGCTAACTATACAGGTCTCAGACTTAATAATAAAAAAGATTCCATGGGGTTCAGCTTCCTCTGCTTCAATTTCAGGAATCATCCTCTGTTTCCTTGGTTGTTATAGATCTAATGCTCAAATACACAAGAAACAGTTTACTCTGTTCTGGCAGTGCAAAAAGGATCTGAACATCAGATGTGATGAACATTTATGTTAATGATGTAGCAACAGAACATTAAAATGAGTGAATTAAAGGCTATTCACCACACTTTTACTTGCTCACACCATTTATTTTCAGTCCTTCAAGTTTAACTTAGCTCTTTTGCCTCTGTACTTTTCCCATTTACTTTGTATCTATTACTCAGAATCTGAATAGATTACAAAATACTTATTCTGAGTCGCAGAAACTGTATGGCTAGAGTACTAAGTACACTTAAGTTTAGGCATGCATGAGAGCATCCCAACTGACCTTCATTTCTTATGTGTAATGGACTTGGTTGAACTGGAGCTATGAAGAAGGATGATTACATTTCTCTGCTGCAAAACAACATCCTTGTCTCTTTGGCTCAAGATTGCGCTAGGATGAATTCTGGCCTGCTGCCACACTCCACTGCAGATACATACTTATTTCAATAAATGTCAGATAATCATTGCTTTCAAGGAAGAGGGTAACATCTGCCTACAATATCTCTAGACCTCTCTTTGCATTACTATGTCACTTCTTCCTGAACGCAGGAATCAACACTGCACACTGCTCTGTGAATCTAACTCATGCTCTAGCTCAGCTCGTTGCCCATTTTGTCTCTTCAGCAACCACAAAGCAGCATGAAGCCCAAGCACAACACACCTCTGCAGCCACAAAACTGCTCTACCTGCTGCCATTATCACAGCCAATCTTCCTTCGTGGCATACTTAACACGTGCCTTGAGTAACAGTGAAGTAGAACAATAATGAAGTTATCAGCCTATCTAATGCACTTAATCCTCTGTAGGAACAATAAGCAACAATGAGTACTAGGGAAGACACAGCCTAAGATGCTTGGTTATTTAAAAACAGAGCTGATGCTGTCTGCTCTGCCTCTAATTCCTGCTGTATCTTGCATCAAAGCACAGATCCTACAACTTAACACTCATGGACTTCTACTCTAAATCTGCTTCATCTCACCTCTAAAAGGTTTGGAGCTATCCACTGGCTATGACAGACAAAACCATAGAACTGAGCATAGGCTACCAGGACAACTTCAATTGTGGCACTGCTGACCATGTTTATGCCTAACTTTCAGTTTTCAGGAATTCCTGCAACTTTCTTGCTACCTATTCCCTTATGTGCTCTTCTAAGACTTTGACCTCGGTTTAACTAAACCAAAGCTACAGGCAAATTCTGAACTGTGTCCTTTCCCAGCAGCAGTATGTGTTTGCCAGAGTTGAAGGAAGGAGTGGTATTGGATAAGCGCTGCTAAATCCTGCCATTGACCAAATGTCATTTGCAACAATTGGTATTTTTCTTCATGACTGATGAAACCAATAAACAGCAAGAGTGTCTCACAGTCTATCAAGGGACAAGCTGATGTCAGCTAAGCTGATGTCAGGAGAGAAACCCAAAGTAAATGCATCTAAAACTCTGGCTGAGTCTACACAAAACAAGAAACAGTAACTTCAAGTCAATTGCTTCCTTCATTTCAGCTGAATATCTCTCATATAACAATTCATTACAAATCATCCATGTTAACTGTTTTATTGCTCACAGCAGTTCACTAAAGGTTATTTACAAAGAACGACTTATTTTGAATAGATATTTAACAAACTCATGACCAGATAAAGCATTCAAATTTAACTTGCTTTCAAAACTTCAGCAGTTATTATATATACTTAAAGCTTGTTGGTATATACTTTCATTGTTTCCTCAGTTTACCTCCATTTCCATGCATGTTATCATATTGTGCTGCTATGGACAACGCTCTCAGACAAAGGGATTGGATTTTGGGTGGTGCTGTGTGGGGCCAGGAGCTGGACGTTGTGCATCCCCTTATAGCAAATGTAATCAGAGAATTTTAGAAGGAGCTAAAGCTAAAACCATTGAGGTTGTAGCAATCAGAAGTTTAGTTTTAGCTTCCTCTAAAAACATTAGTGTACCTCAACAATAGGTCCAGTTATCAGTATCATCAACTCACGACAACCCCAGCTCCCTAGGCATGAATGACCGGCTAAGTTCCCTAGGTTGTATGAAATAAGCATGTGAGAAACACAGAAGGAAATGAGGGTCTTCCCTTTGAAAGGCTAATGTTTAATGCAACTTTAATCACTTTATAGAAAGGCCTCTCATCTTCAAGAATGAGGAATACATGCCCTGGGTTAAGCCTTTTCATGTTTTTCAGAGTTCCTTACCTTGCAATCAGCAGAAGAAAACTGTACAAGCTTTCCCACTATTCCAAGCATTGATTTCATTTTACTGCTCCATTTAGGAACAGCATTAACCTGTGTAACTAGCCATTAAGATGGGACTATCCCACAAGAGACAAAAGGTACAATTACAGTGTCCACCGACAAGAAACCACTGGGCAACACTTTGGAAGTCCACACAACAGAGTACTTACCACCCCACTGAATGCAAACTCTGCAGTGGTGCTTGAACTCTCAGCAGGGCAAACTCTGCAGATGAAAACACTGCACTGATCCCCAGATAAGCAATTAAGATTCCAAAGGTCTTGGCAATCTGGAGATCTTGAGAATCAGATAAAACAATCAACTCCTTCTTCAAAAAGAAAGGAAAAAGATTCAATGAACTACCAATCAGTGAGCCCCACTTCCATTGTGTTAAAAGGTACAGAGCAAATAACTCTGGAAGTTATTTTAGACATGTGAAGGACAAGGCGGCGATCGGGAGTTGTCAGCATGGAATTATGAGCAGTAAGTCATGCCTGACACAACTGATAACCTTTTACAACACAATGAATGGCTTCTAGGCTGACAGGGGAGTACTGGGCATTGTGAATTCTGACTTCAGTAAGGCTTCTGACACCTTCTCCAAGAACATCCTCACAAACTGATTAAGCAAAGGCTAGATAAGGAGATAGCGTGTAGGGCTGAAAATTGGATGAACTGCTCAGCTCAAAGAGCTGTGACCAGCAGCATGAAATCCAAGTGCATGCCAGTCATTATGGGATAACCCCAGGAGTCGATATTACAATCGATGTGATTTAATATCTTCATTTGTGACCTAAGCAACATGGCAAAGGGCAAATTAATAGGTGACAGAAGACTGGGAGGAGTCACTGATAAAACACACGGTAGCATTATCATTCAGATCCTGGGTCCAAAAAACAATTCTCTTTCAGCAGTTAGTAATCTTGATGGTACCTGAACTTCAGAGGAAAACTTGCTTCTCAACTCAGGACAGTTTTTGGCACATTGCAAATATCACTGTTTCCAGCAATGTGGTTCTCTTAATGCACCAGAAAAAGCCACAGGCCATTCTCTGCATGCCTTCTGCATCATAGCATACACACACTATGAACTGCCTTATTATAGAGACATTTCAAGATTCTTCCCCTACTAACCTTAAAGACCAAGCCAGCCATGGAAAAGTCAAAATAAAAGATGGGAGACTATGCACTTCCTAGTGATCTCCCATAGAGAATGAGGGGGTAGAAGAACATTTTAAAAACATATCAATAAGAGTTTAAAGAATTATACTGACTTGATGCAAGGATCCAGAAATTACTAGCTAAATCACTAACTTTGCTCTGAAGTCTCTGAAAAACATTAAAGAGATCTATTGGGGTAGGAAGGGTGCCAGGAAATAAAATCTCTAGTAAGTAGTTTGACAGCACATTTTCCTTATCCATTATATGTGATGCTTAATGTCCTCAGTTTTATTTATGCTTGTTCTATGAGAAAGCGTAGATGCTTTCCTTAAGGTAGAAAGCATTACATTAGAGGTATTTGTTTTGACAAATATTAGCTGTAACTATTGTTGCTGTGGCAAGGGAAATCTAAGTGTATTTTAAAAACACTCACCTGACTCTGGTTGGCATTGTAAAGAAAAATGCAATAGAACTAAAACTCATGCCAGTCAACTTACTGAAAATGATAGCTGTTCTCAGTGCACAATAATACATTACTATTATGTTTTGAATTTATATAATCTTCAAGGAGCTGAAAGATCACACTACTTATAACAGTGCTTTGGCTTTAACTATATGTAAAGCTCTCAGGAAAACATTATCAGTTACCAGTAGCGGAAATATTGGAATTTCCTAGATTAGTATACATTCCTTTAAAGGAGAGGTACAACTTGAGACAACTAAGGTCAGGGAAGAAAAGACAAGTACAGTAGCTCTGGGTGCAGGACATTCCTTGCAGACTATGGAGAGGCCCATGGCAAACAGGCTGTTGCCATCCAGAAGCACATGATCTGGCAGGAATTGCAGGCCAGGGGAACAGCACACAACAGATTGGATTAACCACCCCAAACTGAGTCTATTAAGTCTTTCTACCACCAAGCATTTTAATTTCATTTTCTCCCTCTGTCCCACTGAGGACAGGCAGCAAGTGTGGTTGCTGAGAGCCTGGCAGCCAACCCCACTGCACAGTCTCTCTTGAAAGAAGCGATTGAGACTTGCAAGTCCCCACACCTGACTCACAAGCCTTGGTCAATCTTTGAGATGTTCAAGAAACCCTGTCAATAAATATCACCATACCATGGCTTACATGTAAAGAAAGCTGAGTGCACTGGAACAAGTACTCCACCTAAAAAGGAGCAAGTCCAATTCTTCAGCTTAAGTATCTCAAGAATTAGCTATCTACTAAAACTCCACTAAACAAAGGCAAGATGGATGCTTGAAACAACTGGCCATACAAAAAAAATGCACACATCCACAGTTCTACAAAAAGGCTCAAGTGCAGGGTCTGTAAATTTCCACTGAAAAATACTGTTCTTCTTTGATGAAAAACACAGCTCCCTTTGTCTGGCAGGAATAGAAATAGCATCATAGAAAATTGGTTTCTGATACCTGTTAAGAAGGTATGAAAGATAATAGCATAATATACACGCATTCATTCTTTATGGTTTGCTGTTACATTTAATTCTGGTTCTCTCGAGAGTTGCAACATAATTGACTATGATTTAGCAACGCATTTCCAAAGCACCAAGTGTTTTGCTTAGATGTTACAGCTTGCCAGATACGAGTAAACTTTCCATTAATAATAGGGTAACAATTCAAAATTCTATTCCTTGGTGTAAGGCTGACAACAGACTAACTATTATGCTGAAATTAGCAACTGTTCAACACCACCAATGAAGTAAAACATTTAACCATATAGTTCTTTTAAGCCTAAGAACAGTCCCATTGCACTGCAGGAAAGAACTATAAAAGGTGATTAAATGTTACTAGACTAGGTACAAATCACAAAGAAAACCTTAATGTAAAAAAAAATAATAATCTGAAGCACATTAGAAACAAACAGGTCTGTGAAACATGCAAGGATGAATCTTTTTTGGCAGAACTTCTCTTTCATATATTAAAGTAGTAACAATAGAAGAAAAACCACAGCTGACACATTTTCAATATAATCATACCTTTTGAAATTGTTAGTAAAACAATCAGAGATTTAAGCCTTAGTAAAATTAATTTTGGCTGTATGACAGATTAAGCTTCCTCATCAGTTTGGCACTGGATGAACAGTATGTGGGGAATAAAAGAAAGAGTCTACTACCTAGAAGAACAAACTATAGTCATAAAATCAGAACTGTCAAACTAAGAAAAAAAGATAACGTTCATTTCTACAAAAGGCAAACACAGATTGCCATGATTAGAAAAGGATACTGATCTTCATCTCCCTTGATTTGTGTACAGTAAAAGAAAAAAAAAAAAAAAATCAAAGTAGGACGATTTCTAAGGCTGGTTTTAATGTCCTTGAAATATCAGAGGTTGCTGCCAATGCCACCACGGAGAACACCACATCCAAAAGGACAGACTGCACATCAGTGACTGCAGAAGGCTGTGGGAGAAAGCCTGTGAGGAAAGACCTGGTGCTAGTGTCTGCACTGAAAGCTGCAGAACTGCAAGGCGCCATTTCTGCAGAGAGAACCAACACCGACATCTTGGAACAAGGAAGTAAATTGGACAGAGCAATCAAGGAGAGCTGACTCAGAGATTCAGGAGGTTTCAAGGGTAAGTTGAGTATTTACATATCTGAGCTCAACAGTTCCATAAATATCCATCAGGGATATAGTTTTCCCAAAGTTAGGAAAAGTGATTGCATTTAAGACATTATAGATACTGCTCAGAAGTATGACTTCAATTTTCAAACGGAAAATCCTACCTGCATTTCTTGGTCCACAGAGGCAATAAAAGTAGAAAATGCAAAGCAGATCTCTCTGCTCCTTAACAAGGTGAGAAATACTGCTTTGACCTGTCTCCTTTTTTTCACCACCACATACTGCGCTTCTCCTAAAGTAACTAGGAGAAAAAAAATACTTTAAACAAGTAACTTTTACTCTTTTTAAAAAAGGGTTTCTCTGCTCACGAGATGCAGACAACAGCCACTGCCCAAAGAAGTTACCTGCAGTACACAGAGCAGAAGAGCCCCAGTGAGGCCTTCATCTCAATGGTCCACGCTTTACCCCATGATGGTGAACACTGTAGCATCAGTTCAGTAACCAATCTTGAAATCTCTTAAAAACTTAAATATTCGACAAATTTCTTTTCTTATTCAAGGACACTGAACAGTAAAAAAAACACACCAAGCTTTCTGTACTCATAGAAAATGTCAAATTATTCTACAGACTAATACACTGTACCAATTATAGAGCTTTTTAATATCTTTAATTAAGTTTGCAAAATGTTCTGAAAAAGTTCCAAGGTAAATGCAGTCTAATTATCAAACCTCAATAAAGCATACATATTTACAAACTCCTGTTGGACATTTTCACAAGAGTGTTGACCACATTAATTCAAATGTTAGCTAATTTTAGGTGACAAGACAAAAAAATCAAAGCTACAATGAAAAGGCAATAATAAGGAGGTCTCTTCACAGCAGAAGTTATCTAAGTAATGAAAAGCCTAATTCAGGACTCAAATAAAAGCTATAATCACTGCATGAAAATGATAGCAAGCTGACAAAACAAGTACTGGTGAATGGACACCTATCTCAAAAGAAAAAAGCCACCGTTTTCATGAAAGCACCCAGAAACCCAACACAAACATAATGCAAGTCATCTGCAGTACTTACCATCATGAAAAAGGAGCTGTGCAATGACAGTTATATTTGCTGCATGGCTTACTATTCATAACTCTACTACTTATCTTTACTGAATTTTTAATCTTAATAAATAGAAAGGCTATAAACATTGGTTTACTAATCCAAACAAGATTACCACTGAAAACAGCAGCAATTTCATTTCATTTCTATGCTATACTTATGAATCACTACATAAAAGCCTTCAGATAGCTGATCATCAGAAGGGGAAAAATATAAACTGAAAAAAAAATCTAGAACAGTCATCAAGTTAACTTTAAAGTCCTTACATTAATGACTATCAAACCTGCTGTGGAATTTTTCTGATCAGTAAAGGAATTTCAGTCATACAGAAGAACGCTATCACTAAGCTCTTAAAAACTTTACTGCAAAGTCTTGAGGCTCTCACTTAGTTCAGTCTTGAGTTCCTTAGTCTCTTAAACCAGAGACAATTATCCAGCTTGGGCATTTGCAATAATCAGAGGTCAGAAAGTACTGTCATATGATTAAAACTGCATTAAGCTACCAAAGCTCAACAGAAAATGAGGAAAAACATTTTCTGTTGGTGAAGAGAAACACCCCACCTCCTGAACCTTTTTGAAAAAATGCATAGTGCAACAGTAGCATTCTTGCAATTTCAGCTGCATGCCTCTAGTTGCTTACACTACTACATGATACACAGCAACACCTCACCCACACAAGCCTATTTTCAAACATTAACGTATGCATATAGAAGGCAAAAAAAGTATTATAATTGTGGCTTTTTTTTTTTTTTTGGTTGTAGACCTGCAGATCTACTCAACAGACTGTTGAGAACTAAGACCTTAAATTAACTGTCCAAGAATGGCACAGAATATGAACAGAGAAAACAGGTGATTTGGAAGACCAGCCAGACTGCAAATCAAATGCAAGGAAGACTTTTCATAACGATTAACTAAAAGTGTATCAGAATCTCAGAAATAAATTTGTCCCCCTGGCATACAAATAAAAAATCAGGCCTGTCAAACTCATGCCTCAAAACCAACATAAAAAATTTGCAAAAATTGCCTAAATTCTTTCATGTTTACTGTCCACCCAAGAAGATACTCAGAATGGAGATACCCACTTTCATTGCCACACCTCTCTTGTGATGCACACACTTCAAATTAGGTATTGCTAGGGCCCCCAAGAGCACATCAACATTAAATAAAACTTCACAGAGGTATGAAAGGAGGTTGAGAGAACAGAAGAGTTTTAGCAATTGTTTTTCTATCACCAGAGCAATCCAATGATTAATGGAAATCACTTCCTCATGAAAAACTGGATGCTGTCAGACCATGTTGAGAAATATCTTTCACTGAAAAATAACTTCTAGGCACAAAACCGAATCAAGACTGAAATTATAAGCAGGTCTCCAGTCTCCACAGGCTAGCAAAAGCCTTGAGACAGACACCAATATTCAGACAGGTTTGTTCCATCTTAAACTAAGTTTCCCATATTCTTCAGCCATAAATCAAATTACTGTAACAACAGAATAAATTAAACTGAAATGCTTGGCTACTTAAACAAGTTTTTAGTTTTTTTCCTAGAATTTTTCTAGTCCTACCCATTCATCATATTCTATGAAATTCAAGTTTGCACATCAGATATTCATCAGAGGATCTGCTTGCTTTCCAACAGTAAATTCTGAAGTGAGGCAAACACTAGATGGGTAGTTTTCCTCCTTCCTTATCTCAGCCTCCTGGGAGGATATACAATTTGGTTTGTTTGCGTTCCAGCACATCCAAGTTATGTTAAGCTTTAAATGCCTGCATTTTCCCCTTGAAAAGATCAGAAAAGCATAAGCTTACGAAACTAAAACCTGGAAGTTCTGAATCTTAGTAGTCATTTGTTACAGTATTTGTGATAACTTAAGTGAATTTCTCCTACTGAATCTTTTAAATACTTTATTTCATGATGTAACATTAAAGAAATACACACTACTTGCAACTGAGTGTCATGACAGGAGGCTATCAATTACATCCTTTTTCCAACATTTTTCTAGGTAGCCTCATGCAATACATTGCTGAGAAATTTAATTATATTAGTCACCACTGAAGTGTCTACTTGATTAGTTTGTGTCAGTTTGCCTTCCCTCAATCACTCCTCCTCAACAGATGGGTTGGACACCAGGTTGGGGTCACAGTGTGGAAGATGTGCTCCTATCAGTGGTGTTAGATGGACCCACACATATTGGCCCTGGTCTGGCAGCGCAAGCCACTCAAAGTGATGCTTTAGGTTACATGATGTTAAATGTAAGCTTCTTACATCTCCTCAGTCATCTCTGGAACGTTCGGTAGAGCACAAAGAACATACCCATGGTCACATGAAATGTAAACAGCAACCGTGCCTCTCATTCACAGATCACCTCATTAAATAAATCCTATGAACTCAATTTCCATTATACATTCTTTCATTTATAAAAATTTCCTGCACCCTGAAATTGATCTCAGAAAGACCTATCAAGGTGGGTGGTCTAAAAGCTGGGAAGAATGTGAAAGCAAAACAAGCTGCATCCAAGAAATATGACTCTACAGAATCCTAATTGTACATTGAGCTTGTAGTAATTCCGGTAGCTGCTAGGAAACTCTACATTATTTAACACTTGCGATTTAAAATCTAACTTCCATTGTAATTCTGTTTGATTCCTTTAGGCTGAAATTCTAATTGCATATCTCAATCTAAGTTATAAAATCACACAAGAAGAATAGCACCTTTCTCTCGTAGACAAAGAATGCCTGTGCTATCTACAAAACACACATACTGCTCTACGCTTTAAAAAAAATACAGAACTTCTTTGAGAAGAAACTAACATCTAGATATTTCTGATTAGAGACTCAAAGCATGACAGAACACCCGGATCCTGCAAAGTCAGAAGAAATGCCCAGCATACTCAACTTGAAAAATCCAGCCCTATCTGTCTAAAATGGAGGTTTCTGAAAACTGCTGCTTGGATTAGACTGGCCAGGGGAAAAAGAAAAAAAAAAAGGGGGGGATAAAAGAGCCATTCAAATTATAGTCAAGAATAAAGAAGAATGTTGAAGTCTGAAGTAAATGATCATACTGGCTAGGGTACATTTACATTAAAACCCATTACCCTCTATTCCCATGCACATTTTGTTTGCATATACATGTGTTCTGCTATGATCATACCCCTTCTCTTCCCATAGGATCCCTGACTTGCTCTCTGCAAAGGATAGCCAGCGTTCAGCATATCAATGAGGACTGCACAACAAACTAAATCTTACTGCTGGACACCTGCTTTATTTACTGCACAAACATAAAGGCATCTAAGAACTGTTAGAAGCAGCAAATGCCACAGCAGGGTCCAGCACACATCCCATTCCATTTACGACCCAGCATCCTAGAGTGAAATGGCGTATCAGAGATGGATATATATGCTGTATTTCAATCCCTGCAAGGAGAACAACAGCATCAGCAAAAGGGCAGAATAAAACCTGGAGCGCTGAAGGTTCAAATTGCTGCAAACAAACCCATAGAAGACTGTCAGAGACTTAAGTATAAACTGTCTATATAAGCTAGTTATATTAACTTTAGAATTTCTCTAACAGTTTTCAAAGAAAAAAGTCACAATCAGTAGGTGAAAACATTGTAAAGTAAGTCTGAAAATAAATTATTTTAGACATTTAATGCCTCATAAGAAAAGGGAAGTAAAAGGCTCTTTCTCCTTTCGATACTTCGCCCTATGATCACTTGATCTTTTATATTAACAAAAATATAACTCAGGAGCCCAAAGGCCTTTAAATTTAAGGCTTTTTTTGTTAACTATTTCTCAAACTCGTCCTTGAATTTGTTTCTACCATCTGTAGTAAAATGAAAAAAATGATTCTGACCAAGCCAGGTGCCCTGTCCAAACATATCTCTGAGCACAGCCCGGTGCCTGGCCAACCACGCAGAGCAGGAGCACCTCATCACTGGGGTTTCTGAGCTTGACAAAGCCTCTTACCAGCGGACTGCCACTGACTATAGCATTACAGCAGGTATTATATTAAACCTATGCCTCTTACTCAGATTATTCCAATAGGACCTTTCAAGCCACAGCCACTAGCTAAGTAAGACATTTTAAAAGAAGCAAGTCCACTAAAACCAAATAATTCCTAAATTTGCATTGTTTTCCAAACTCAAACAGCTCTTGGGAAAGCAAAGAAGCTCACGGCATGCAAGAAGGAGGTTGCTTAGTTGTGGCTCTCCAATCTCAGTTGTAGCTCTGCCGTCTTCTGTGCAGCATTATTTTAGTATCTGCACATTTATTAAAGATTCTTAAAGGTGCTATTTTGCCAGTTCAAGATCAGAAGAACGAAAACGACACTGGTAAGTGAGGAGAGAGAAGAGAAAGGGAGGCAAGCTGGACAGAGAAGCTGAGGAGATCACAGACTCTGCATAAGGAATTTATATGACAACAGGCTTTGAAGACAGGAGGAAGAAACAAAAATCATGTAGACCAGTCAGCAATGCTGACACAACAGCATGTAGGACCCTCCCTTACACTTCCAAAGTAAATATTTAGCTGCTTTAACCATACGTGCAACCTTTTTCTTCCCATCTTGCACCATTCCCTATTGCTTCCTACTTCTACAGCAAATGAAGCAGGAGTCGGATAACGTTCTGCTTTACTGTACAAGTTTGATTCCTCCTCAGAGCAAAGCCTTCCTTACAATTTCTGCTGAATGAGGCAGTGGGGAATAGTCAGCAGTCTTTTAAGCAAAGTCTATATCCTAATAAGTGAATGAAAAGGTAAAATCAGATGTCTTTCACAATTCCTAGTCAGAATATTTTCCTTACACAACATTAATATTCTTTCAGATTCATCCATCTAGCTTGGAACAAAAGTCTTAAATATTTTACACACACAGGCTCACAAGGTTTTGGTTATGAGTGTTCAGCTCTTTCAAAATTTTAGCACAGCCTCACTTGAGAAGAAACCAGCACAAACACCATACTGCTGTTGAAGTTACAGCATAAAAAATGAAAGCAATTGCAGCTTTTGTTTGTAGGAATAACCCAGATAGCTAAAGAAAAAAAAAAAAAAAAGGAAAGTTTCATGCTAGATTAAAGTAATCAAAGACAGCACAAAAAGAAAATGCACTGAAATAGTTGGAATTGCAGTATGGCTATCGTACTCGGAACAGAACCAAACAAAAGTTCTATCACACCACTACCTTCTCCCACTCACTAGAGTAGTACTCCACCTCGGTTTACTGACCCATGCAGAATGGTATGCAGTGTGAAAAGGCCACTTTGGTACAATCATCCATGTATTGTGGGAAAAATGTAGTTAAGACCAAAACTGTACACGGCTGCCGTAAGTTTTTGCCATAAGTTTGCTGCAGAAATTCACAGCATTGACTACAGTAAAAAAAAAAAAAAAAAAAAACAACAAACCAGACTCAAAATGAACAAAAAGTAACTTAAACTGAACAAATAAAATTATACAATCAACATTTACTCTTTTTTCTTCTTCAAAGGATAAGATTGGTCATTGCTCAAGGCAAAGAAACAAACAAGACGAGTGCTCTGATGCACTACAGAAATAGAAATGCTTCTTACACATTTCTGCAATCATTTTCCCTAGGGCACAGAAAATACATTTGAGGCTTTTATTTACAAGTTAGAGAAATCTTATTTGTTATTCTGTCAATTTGATACAGATTTTAGGAAAAAAAGTTTATTTTGAGTTTCATATTAAGTTTTACTGGGTATTACAGATTATATAAATTAGTGTACATCAGATTTCTGAAAGCTTTCAGACCATCCAAAAGCCTATGCAAAGAGCAGGGTTGAGAACAGAGCACTAAAAGACTGTACTGAGGTGCTTTGTGAACACTTTAAAAGAATTAATTTTCCAAAGGAACAAGTTAGAGTTTGACTCCACTGGAAGACCACTTATTAAAATGGTGCTACATGAACATCATGGTTAAAAAGAAAGTTGAAACACTGAAAAACCTAGAAAAGGGGATGGTGTAAATCAAAGCTATGCTTTCCATCAAAGCACCGATCCTGAATCACACAATGCCTCAGATCTGATCACCTACAGGCTCCACAGACTTTCAACTTCTTACCTAAATCAAGAACGCAAAAAGAACAAGTTGCCTGGTCCAAGCAGATGGCCACATTCCAAAGAAGTCATTTCAAGACACACAACTTAACTGAAACACAAAATGAGGATGATAGTGCTTACCTCTAAAATAGGGAACAAAGAGACAGAAAGGAGAGGCTGTCATTATTCAAAAACTAAATTCTCAAAAATATCATCCAGAGATACAGTCACATTAGGAATAAATCCAAGCATATTAAGGCATGGAAACAGAAAATTTAGGCAGCAGAACGTATACAGTGACTCACATAAATCCTTGAACAAAGTCCTCCAACACAAAATTAGAGAAATTACACAGTCATGGAATGAGAAGTACTTCCAAGGGCTAGATGCTTCAAAGCATGATTAAAAGCTAGAGTTACTTAGAATCATAGAATCATAGAATCACCAAGGTTGGAAAAGACCTAAAAGATCACCCAGTCCAACTGTTCACCTATTCCCAACAGCTACTTGTTTGCACTATGACAAAAAAAAAAAAAAAAAAAAAAAAAAAAAAAAACATTTGAACTGCTGTTAAGTAATCTACAACGTGGAAGGAAACATTTAGATGAATGATTTACCAGATAAAACTAAAGAAATTAGAAAGACTTAAGACAAATTCGGGGAATGAGCAATAGTATAGAACAAACGAGTATCAGGAAATAAAGCCAATAAACACTACATGCATAATATAATCAGGAATTATACTCATGGGGAATCTAAACCATAAACTAAGGAGAAATTTAGAATTCCAGAGGTTTCCTGGAAACCCTTTGTTTTTTTATTACTTCTGATTTTGTTACTTCTACTGAATAAAGCCTGGAACAAGAAAACGCCACTAACACTACTGTTTCATCACTACAGAATTAATTCAACTGGATGTCATACCAGAACATAATGTTCAAATCTAGATATATTACCTTGAAAGATAAATTTAGTGCTGGAAAGTGGACAAAGAATCACTTTGTCCATAAAACATGTGAAACTTCATTTTCACATTTTTTCAAGTAAAACTTTACATACACACAGTACGTAAAAAACAAGGACTGCTCTTCTTGCAGAGGAAACAAGTACACAGAGTACCACACAGCAGCTAAAAGGAAATGTTCGCTCCTCTCTTCCTAAAGTGAAAAGAAACGTGAAATTAAACTGAAACACAGGCGTTAGAGAAAGGAAAATGTTTTCCTCCTAAACTCCATAATTCCTTCAAAAGGGAAAGAGGGAACTGAAATCACACACAAAATAAGACTTTCTTAAACTTACACTTTCTAATATAACAAGATAGTCACAATTATAATGTTACCTAAAAATAGGGGATTGCCCATTAATTCAAGGATATACACATCCACTTATCAGGAACTTACAGATGAGGGCTGTTTCTATGATAGACTTGACGTTACATAGATGCCACAAGCATATTTTGCTCACATCATTCTAAAGACAGGATGAGCTATGCACCTGCATTCCTGAAGGCAGGTCAATGGTTCTAATAAATCTCCAGAAAGTAAACCAATTATAGCCAAGGACTCCAAATGAACAGGCATCATACCATACCTGTAGCAGTTATGCAAATGGCCTCTTTCTTTCCCAGTAAAAACAAAGACAGCAAACCTACTTGAATGCTAAACAAATAATTACCGAGGCCTTTTCCAGTACTGTTTAATACCACTTGCTTCAAGATATAAGCTGACAGCTCATCAGAAGGCAAGGATATTCCTCACCTGGCTGGATTTCTCACACCTGTCTTTAAGACTCTGGTCACTTGTCAGAAGATAAGATAATTTCAGAAAAATGGAGAGCTCAAACCACTCAAGCAGTATCTGTCCTCCTTCCCTTTGCAAATGTTTCTCTTTTTCTCAGGGCTGTTTATGATGCTGCTTTTTTAAAGGCAGAAGCTACATGTTGTGCAAATGATTTGATTCTGGAGGAGGCAACATGTAAGAATTAGATCAATAAAAGGAAAGGGGGAGGAGGTTTGCAGGTGAAAAGATTATTCTAATGAAATCAAAAAGAAATGCTAGTATCCATCTAGTACAGATGGATCATTAAGTGCACCTGAAAAGAAATATTATCAAATCAGAAGGAAAGATTAGGGGATTTAAGACTGTCAAATAATAAAAGCCACACAAACAAAAACTATAGCCCTCTTCTCATCCCAATAATTCTAAAATTAATGAGTTGTGCCCAGCATCCATCTTCTGTTCTGCAATGTTCCATGAACTTTTTGGAATGAAACATCAGATTTTCCTCTTCCTGGCAGGCAGCTCACTTCAAAAAAATTCTGCAAATATATTTCAATACATGGACTATGCTCCCCACTTCAATTAAAAAGCTGACACGACAAGGAGACAGAAATATGAATCCTCATTAACACTTCTGATAACCTTAGCATGACTGTGCTTTCACTCAAGCTGTCCTTCACATCCAAAAAACCTCTGTGAGAAAAGCTTAATAGCACCTAACTACTTTCCTTATAAAAGACTTTTCCACAACCAATAGGAAGATCAGAATCTTGTTCAATTTCAAAAATTGATTCTATTAACAAACAAGACATCATTTTCCCCCTTTCCAAAAAATCTTTCCTCAATCTGGAGAGGCGGCAGTTAAGCTTTCTTCGTTTGGACCTCTTTCAAGAATGTAATGCCTTAAGCCAATCAAAGCCAACCTTGCAAAGCAGTGACGTGGAACAGTGAAGAATATATTACCCACCTAAGCATCCTCAGCCCCTGCTAACAGCTCAAGTGCAGAAACAACTGTTCACATAGAGAAGGCAGTTCTAGACAGCAGACAATATGGGGAGGTGGCAAAAAAAGCATCAATATGTGAACATTCAAACTAAATCATTCTCATTAACAATATTGCTGGCTCTTCATATACTGCACAGGAAAGATATAAAAGGATATCAATGTTTAAAGAGGCAATAAGCAGTTGAGGAGAATAATGAAGACTAATAGGACTTGAACTGCAATAGCTCCCAAAGGCCCTCTTCTGGATGGGAGTCCCACAGTGCCAGGCACAGCCACCAAGATGAGTCCCCAGCTCAGAAACCACACGTTCCAAATGAACAAAAATTAACTAGGATATTAATCTGAAGTAACAGCTCTGTTTATCAGATGAGATATTTTTAGAGCCTGTACTAGCACTTTAGCCTAGAGAAAAAGATGCTTACAATCTCTTTCTGATAACCCAATTCAGGAACAGTAAGGGAAGCTAGGGAAGAAAAAAAAATCTTTGCACTCTAAGTCACGAAGTGCTTGGCTCACACAAATGGTGCTTATTCCGCAGAAAGGGAAAAAAGACTGCTTTCCTGCTTAAGTACTAAAAAGCAGGTTCACCATCTCTATAAATATTTTTTAAGAGGCTGAAACTAGATGTTATTGCAAATTACAATGAATTTGATGGAAAATAATTTTTTTTTTTTTAAGTCCATTTCCATCCAAATGTTAGCCTACCCTTTGCGTTGCATAACCTTTTCAATACATTTTAAGAGAATAGTCTAAGAAAATGGCTGGAAGTCATCCCAGAAACCAGTGCATTATATATCCTTTCTGTAAATGGGGAGAAAAAGATACTATACATTCTTCTAGACTGAGAAGCAGAAAAGAACGCATCACTGTGGATTCAGCACTTGCTGCCAGAACACCTAGAAACGTTCTTTATGCACAGGAAGCATCCTTTTTGAAACCCATGCAGAAGTCTTTGTCAAACTTTAAAAAAGATTTTATCAGTTACCAACACATTTTCACTTTATTTCTAAGCTGCAAGCCAAACACTGACTATTAACATACTTCATTCACAAAGTGATTAACATCAATGCATGAATTTGATCAAAAAAGTGATAAAAGGAACACTGCTCTCCCACAATCAATAGAGCAGCAGTGCGGAAAAGTCTATTAAGGTCAGACACTTGATAGAAAAGGCGCTAAAAATAACATCTTCAGAACAGCCCTGACACACATACTGTTTAAAGACATGCAGTAACAACTACAGATTGTGCTCTCAGAAGCATTCCACTTTTAAAAGCTCTAAAAATCCCACTGTTCAACACTAAATACTGGAAATTAAGTTAACATCCTCCTGATTCTTAATCCAGTAATACCTTTAAAGTCTTGATGCACCTAATTACAAAGCATTGCTGTAGCTAAAGATTATCCCAAGCCAGATACAGCCTAAGAAATCCCTTAAGCCTCCTTCTTCCAGAGCGATGAAGACAGACATAAAGATGATAACATACAGAAAATGAATGAGAAAGTAGCAGCCTAACAGGGCTACTAGAAAGCAGGGCAGCATCCGGAAGAATTAAGCTCTTAGTAGAAAGTTTCCATTTAAATGGCATCCAAAAATCAGTTTTTTCAATGTACTGGAAGCATACAGCAGGTAAAGCAGGAATCAAACTGTTTACAGACGAGTTAAGGTGCACAACACAGAGAGAGCCCAGCACAGACAAGAGCCACCTTGAGGACAAAGCTGATAAAACCAAAAACTGATTTTCTCACCCAGAAAAACAAAAAAATCCAAATTTACCTCACCTTATTAACATTAAATATCTAAAGAGCAGCAGAATTGGATTTGTGTGCATGTGTTGATATGCACAACCTGGCTGCAACCATTCATTTCAGAAGCTTGGTTAGTTGGGTGCCAATACACAATTGTTGGGGTACAGATGCTACATTCACATAGAGGGCTGCTTCTAACCCATCTTACTGGGCTGCAATGACACCTTGCCCTCTGCTATGTCTAAAGCACAAGGCACTAATCCAGTGCCTAGAGAAGTCGACAGAGAAGTCATGTGAAGTCATCAGCAGAGACCCTGCATATTTTGCTATGCCCTCAAGCTCCCTCTGAGCAGTCTGAGGATAGATCAAAAGCAGTACCCCCCAAACAGTACACATACCAAGCTCCCACAACCAGGTGTTAAACAACCATTAAAACCATTTAGTTACTTTGACTCCCAGATGCCCTTTGCATTCTCAACACCTGTACAACTGCACTACTAAAAGCAAAAAAATCACATTAACCTGCTTAATACAGCTAACATAGAAATTAACGCTGTAGGAATGTGTTTAAATTTGACACTTAGTAATTAAACTAAACCATATGTATTTAAAGTGCATTGTTCCAGAAGCACCCTCGAATCACTGCAGAGCTTCAGATAATTATGTATAGCAGTCAGTGCGTACTGGAAAGAAAAGATGAATAAATGTTCCTGACAAAGTGGAAGGAACATCATCTGAGGAAAGAATTTGGGTATTGGATAGCACATAACCTATAAATTATGCTGTCAAAAAAAAAAAAAAAAAAAAGACAAAGAGATAGGGGAAATAAAGGTACAAAAACAGCTATTTCTTTAAGTGGAGCTTAGCTGCCGAATCCTTTTCTATAAATCTAATTGTACACATTTTTAAATCAAGGATTACTTTGTTTTAAACATTCTTCCCTGCATGTCAAAATCCGCACATAGGAGCATGTATTTCTCAATATTTATTTGACAAGCAACTAAATTAAAATTGTAATGCTTACTAGTATGCTACAACAGTCAATTTATAAAAAAAAGCTGCATACAAAGTTGTATATTATTTACATGAAAAATACTATCTGGCAGCTAGTAGTCCCCAAAAAGAGAAGTCTATCAAAAACGACTAATGAAGAGGAAGAAGAATGAGGTACCATGTGGATCTGCAGCAAAATACGAGGTAACTGTTAGTCTCTGCAGTCAGTAGCAGGTTGTCTTTCAGATCACAGGTACTTTTATAGTTATACAATTGTCCTTGCTTTCTCAACACTGAAGGTCTTAAAACAACTGACCTGGTTATTATTATTTTTTGTAGGCTGGGGGCTCCTATTCAATCTCACATTGGATAGCAATTTCAGAAAGTAACACAGAAAGGCAGTGAATAACGAACGATGTTATGACAGACTATTGCAGTTTTAGCATAAGTAGAATAAGCAAACCTTTAGCAGCACAGCAGATTAATGACAGTTACAACAAAACGAAATCTGGTAAAAGGCACAGTTTCAAAATTATCAAACACAACAGATCATCCAAAAGGCAGAAGAAGGCTTTTAAGACACTGAACTTGCACACGCAAAATGAGCTACAGGGAACAATGCTGAGGATGGATGTAAGCATCTTACCCGTGAGCACAGCTTTTGCAGAGGGGTCTGCCAGATCCAGCGCAGATTTCCCATCGGTGTTCCGAATGTTTGGATCAGCTCCGTGCTGCAGCAGCACTGTGCAGGGAAAGCAGAAACAGTATCTTACCTCAGGGATACACAGATTATTTACAGTTAAGTGTCTCCTCGGCATGATGTAGGCACAAACACACATTGCACAATTTTATTTCCTCCTTTTTTTTTTTTTTTTTG